>NC_140466.1:10242500-10287500 GCF_051167445.1 Perissodus microlepis
GATCCTCACCAAGAAAGAGTTGGAATAAGCATCATCTTGCAATGTGAACCTCCTTTGACTGGGTACGTTTGTGCAATTGTTGCGGTGGTCTCCCTTACAGAAAAGCTTCTTGTAATCCCAGTTTTGTGCAGGATAAGGACACCGCAGAGTTAGTGGATGTCCTACTGTGCCATTTATTTTAATTGAGTTGACACAGCACCACTCTGTCAGATTGAAAGACAAAAGATATTCAATACTCAAAAAATATTAAACTTTCTTGGAGAATGTTTGACAGAAACCAGTGCCATCTTAGGGCTGATGTAATGAGGTATAACTAAGACCTCTCACCTTGGACTTCCAGCTCAACATAAGTGAAAATGTCCAGCTCAGAGTTTCTGTGAACACCACAGAGGTATGACCCTGAATCATTTTGAGTCAAATTGTTAATGGTCACTGTGAATGTTCCTGACACTTTGTCATCACCAAGTCTGAATTGTGCATTTTGTTTGGTGTCAGAGGTGATCAGTGCCTGCTGCAGACATGTGGAGGGCCGATTTCCTCTGCAGATGTACTTCAGGCTGTTCTGGTACTGAGACTCATATGGACAACTGATGGACTCATAACCCTCATAACTTTGGATTTTGGTCACAGTGTCACAGCAGCTGTCTGTCGAGAAAGTAAAGAATATCAGAAGATGTGCTACTGCTACAGAATAGCTAGAAGAGACAGGTTTGTATTTTCACGTCATTCAGACTCTTTTTACATATAGGTATGCTCTCAGCCATCACCCTTTCTATCCTGAATTTACAGTTTTCAGATTTTAAATTCTTAAATCATTTTCAGTGCAATCACATTATAAAACTTTGTAAGATGTTTTATAAAGTTGCATTTTTTTCCCAACAGCTACTATGCTTCTATGACAGTTTAAATTTATTTGTATTTGTAAATGTATTTGTATGTATATGTCGTGTAGGTGTATTTACAGTGTTGTTACTGTTCTTCAGAGGTGGTAAAAGTAAAGAGTGTCAACTAGTGTTGAAAAATACTCCAGTAAAAGTTGAAGTGCAGATTCAACTTATTTAAGTGCACCTTATTGTACTTAAGTACAGCTACTTCCCACCTCTGCTGTTCTGTACACATTGACATTTGACCCCCCCCCGATGTCAACGGTCACATTTCTATTTAAGACTTCTTTATCTGCTAATACTATTATCCTGAAACTGTTGTCATTACCTTCAACTTCATTCATTATGAATTGTATTCGCATTCAATGTACAATTAAATTTTGTCAAGCCTTTATTTACCTCGGACTAATTCCAGCTTGACTTCAGTGTAGATATCGCTTCCAGTTCTGCTCACTCCACACCAGTATTGCCCAGCATCCACAGAATGAAGATCAGAGATGGTTGCTGTGAAGATTCGTGTGGTTTTGTCATCATGGATCCTGTATTTGTTTATCACTGGATTTGATGTTGTAATAAGAACATCATAACTGCCACAGTCATTCTTGCACAGGTACTTTTCATATGATTCATAACCCTCATCATAGGAACAGAAAACTTTAACCATACTCCCCAAATATCCAGTCACATGGATCACCTCCACTGCAGTGGTCACACATCTCAGAGCAACTGTAGAAATAATGTGAAAACATTATGCTTTGTCAGCTTTCATACGAGTAATGTAAGTGCTTTTTTATAAGAAATAAACAAACCCAACAGAGTGTGTGGCGGAGTGTGCTCCATAATTCTAAAACAGATAAATGTACTATTTAATCTACACCTGCCTTTAATCTTTGTATGTTCACTTATCTAGTCATTTAAACAACTTACTGCAGAGGGTAAACAGCAGGTTATGAAGGCTCCACATCTTTCCTTTGGCTCGTCTAAATAGAATTATGTGCACACAGTGGTCATTTCAGGCAGAACTAGACTGTCAGCACATAGGGGATGGAACATTTTAGATGGCCCTTCCTTTAAAGGCATTTCAATTATTTGTCTAATAGCTGACATATGCCATCTAGTGGTGAAAGTATTTAGAAGCATTACATAAACAGCACAATGAAATTTCACAAAAATTATTTAAGTATATTTTGGAAACTATACTTAAAGAATTGAAAATCCAACACCTTCGGTACAGAAAAATGACCCATTTGAGGTTTATAATTTCTTTTTATTATTACTCATGTGTTAATATGAAAGCAATATTAATCTGCTAATTGTGCTTTGGAAATGTATTAATAATTGATCACCATATTGGTTTATTCTCCCTTACAGAAGCCTGTTTAAAGCAGGAGGACTATATTAGATTGAAAGAAAAGCCATGAGTCGCACAAATTTTCAGAATCGTTGATGCACAGGGCTGGGGAGGTGGTGTGAAAATTTTAAAATAAACTACAAACACCTGGTGAGGGTATTTTTTGAATGGGTTTAATCACACGTTGCAACATGGAGATTGCACTCTGGTGAAATGCCAAAGTGGTCTCTGAAAATGGATGCCACACTGATCTCTTATATACAACACACAGAAAAAGATATTCCACAACTCTTACATGTTGCCATCACATTATCTCACATGCATATATGTTTAGCTCAGTTTATCCTTGAAACCAGGAGAATTACGACCATGCTGTCACCTCCCTACCTCACAGAGACGAACACCAGGCACCCAATGCCTATCTATCCAACACCCTGGATGTCTCTGGCCTACTCACAGGTCTCACTGTGTGTGGAAACACAGATGTGAAGCTTTCCTATATGTATATAACTATGTGACAAGGTGATACTACTATTACTAAAGGATGAAAGGCTGACACTTAGCCTTGTACGCTCTAACTGAAAACTCAAAAATCAGCTTTATGTTTAGAATCTATCATTCTCATGGCTTTTACTTAAATGTTCTATCTGAATAGTTATTCTTTTATCTGATTTTGTGTGGACATCAAGTAAATGCATCACTTTGTAAAACTCTGGATACTGTGGCTCCTCTACACATCTTAAAAGCTTCAAAACAGAAGACTCTCTGGTGTTCAATGCCTAAAATGTTAGCAGAATGTTAGCAAAAAGTTTAGCACTATGGCTAGTGTGAAATATCTGCTATGTAATTTTTATATTTTACAGTTACATGCTGTGACATGCTTTCTGCTACAGTCATTTCACAATTTCACAGAAAGATTCTAAATCATCTTTTGTCAAAATGAAAAATTAAATTTTCTTTCTTTTCTTTTCTTTTTCCCGCCTGCAGAATTATTGTCTAAAGGCCAAGAAAGATGCCCAAAGGATTCACTTTACCAAGTGGACCATCCCGGCCTTGCTGTATTGGCCCATTTGATTGACCTTTGTTTTTATTGTTGGAACCACTAATGCACCGATGTCTGACGGCGTCAGCCACTGGCAGGGGGAGTGGTGAGGGGAGATAGGCCTCCATACCATGGAGGGCCTGAGATGTCCCTAGAGAGGTGGTGTCTAATACCCGACCTGATATATCGACACAGACAAACGGGCACACACAGATACAAACATCCATCTGCCCCGCCATGCACACATATGCAAATACTCAGCACACACCCAATGTGGAGACAGACATAAGTAGACACTGTACACACAATCACCCTCCCCAAACGTACTCTATACCCCTGGTCTAGGTACCCTTGCCCCTAGATTAGGAAACTGCACCCAGACCCAGGAGGTGTCACCCTTTTTCCTGGGGTGGAGACAAGCAGACCGCTCCTGACTCTGCAGCAGCAGGGAGGCCCCACATTCCAGATCCCAATCGGACGGCCAACTCCTCCTCCCTGCCCCCCCACCCCAATGGGCAACAGAGAACGGGGGTGTGTGAAGACTCCAAACCTCCCTCCGCCCGCTCATATGTAGTGTTGACGCATGTGTGTTCTAATGTGCATTTAAAACCCAGGAGGGGATGGAGCTACGTGCCAGAGAGCAGTAGGTTAGTGTATAGCCCCTCCCGAGAACCCTCCATGTATACATGTATTTAAAATTGAGAGGTGGGCACCGGCACCAGAGGTGAGGTTGTATACCCTGCACGCAGCCACAAGGAAACCATCATCTAAGAGCCACCAGAGCCCGTAACAGGTCATGACCGCAACCCCGGGTTGAGCCCTCCAAGGAAGATGCTCCTAGGTAATCCCCTGATGCCCCAAGCCTGTCCCTACCCCCACACCAATCACAGCAGTGAAGATGGGACCAAACTACAACACCCCACCCCCACTGGGTGATGGAGCTGATCAAAGGAGCCCAGAGCGATTGATCTGATGTGGTGGCAGAGGCTGTATCAAGACTAATGTAATCTGTTAGATAATTTCTATATTGGTTAGAATTAAGATTATTTTTATTTTTCCAGTTCATGAGGACTGTTTTCTTGGGTATGCATAGGGCAGTGAAAACCATATGGGCTATATGCGTTTCCGTAGTGACATAATCTAAGTTGCCCAACAAACACACTAAAGGGGAAGTTGGAATGTTACATTTCAGACACTTTGATAAGTCTTCACCCCAAAACTTCTGAACTGGTGGACAGAACCAAAGACCGTGGATGTAATTGTCCGGTGTATTGGCTTGACAGTGTGAGCAGTTGTTGGAAGACGTAAAGATGTAAAGTGTACTCTATGTAGTATTTTGTATTGAATTAATTGAAGACAGGGATTTCTAATTAAATGAAAGTTTTTTTTTTTGCATCCGCTCCCTAATACATCTATAACTTTGGTATACTCCGACCTGTATTTCGTGTTGCACTAACTCACCAGCAGGGGGCTCACTGTGACACTGAAAGTGTGACTTTGAAGGAAGCTGATTATTTTGGCTCTTCTGAAGAAGATTAAAGAATATTAAAGCTCATGATATTGGTCTGCTAACAAACAAACAAACAAACAAACAAACAAACAAACAAACAAACAAACAAAGACTGTTTGACTGTTAAACTAATTATTATTTGCCCACATATCTTGCTTAATTTTGCTTTGCTTATTTATACACTTTATATAATTTATACACTTTACACTCACTCACTTACACTGTTGATAATTTGCATTTATGATTTTCCTGAATTTTATCATAACAGAGTAGATTTTGAAAGCTAAAGCTTGGACCACAGTTGCAAACACAGTGGTTTGCTTTCCATAACAGTAATTCATAACAGTGTCATGAAAACTTTTACTGATTAACCTCACAATTAAGGGTAATAAATAGAACAGTACATAAATTCTTTATTCAAGGTTTTTCTAAATACACCCTGTGGGACAATTTCCACAATGAAAGAATACACTATGATACACTGATTCTTCAACATGTCCACTTTGATAGAGAAGTGAAAACAGGCCAAGCGAGCACTTCTCTTTTCACTCTTCTGCTCCAAGTCATCAGATCACACATTCCAAGCTATTTATATCACTAAGTGTTTGATGTGTGAAATATCTGCATAGTTCTCAATCATTTGCATAATAAGCACCCAATACTTTGACAACTCTTCAGACCAACAGTTTCCCCTGTTGTTGATTTGTTTTCTGTTACAAATATGATTTAACCGGTGCCGTAATTAGTGTATAAATTCTTGAATGTAACTATCTATCTATCTTGTCTATCTCTCTACATGGTAGTTTGTGTTATAGACACGTCACTCTGTTAAGACGTTGCACTCTCTGCAGCACCCATCACATCGTCTGAGCTCCTTGCATTGGATGTAATTCTATTCATGGTGGCAACAGTTTCTGAAAACACACAGCGTTAGATGTGTTTATGCTGTTTTTGCTTTCACATTTGAACGTAAGGGTTTGTGTTTGTATTTGACTGTAAAAGATACCTTCAACCCTGCAACATCTGTACTTATAAACAATAACTAGGACACATGTCAGTAGCAGCACAGGGAGTAGCATATAGACAACATAGAGTGCTGCATCTGAAAAACAGAAACCACAACATAACACAGTAAAAGCAAACACTTTCCAAAAAAAAACCTGCCCTGGACTTATCATAACTGAACTATGGGCTAACATGAAAGTGTTATTACTTCTTATGTGTACCTTAACTTAATCACTGGAAACAACATACTGGCTAGACGTACATTCATTTACTGCAACCGTGAAGCCATTACCAGAATCACAGCCAAAACCAAGTGTACAGCATGAAAACACCATAACTTATAGTATGGAAATGTACTTGTCACAACACTCAGAAAAAGTAAACACTATCAGACACTTATATATACATACATATATATGTATATAATAGCTTTGACAGGGATGCAAAGAACTCTTGGTGCTCTTAGCAACTTTATTTTATGACATTATTTTTTACAAATTTGCAGGTGCCCATCATCTATAGCTTGTTAGTTCAAAAAGTTGAAAAACTATCATTTTTTAACTGTTTTTGTTTTCCCTTTTTTCCCCTAAAGGTGAATACTTACAACACAGTTTAACCTGAAGTGTGAGGCAACAAGGTTTTTGTGATGAAGTATGAACAGTGTGAACACTGTGCTGATAGTTTGGTTATTATTTGTTCACACAACGGAGCTTGAACAAGCACACCGCATCACACAAATCTACTCTTTGTATTATCATATTGTATACAAAAGTGTTCAGCATACCTGACAGCTCAATCTTGATGTAATTTCCAACTCTCCACAGTGAGTCTGACCCACACCAGTATATCCCAGCATCAGCTGCTTTCAGCTCTGTGATCCTCACCTAGAAAGAGTTGATGGGAGCATCATCTTGCAATGTGAGCGCTTCACCGAAGCACTTCAACCTTACGGTACCATCTAAATGCAAAGCTTGTTGCAGCGAGCACAGAAACTGTGGGAGCTGTTAGTGTTAGCAGTTTGAGTACCAACAAATGTGTCAGCAGCCCAAACTTGATAAAATGACTGGCTTCAGGACCAAAATGGATTGCTCTGGACCAGTGGTAGACGATAGCGCATTAGAAAATGGGCTACAGTTAGCGTCAGATGATTCAACTTTCCAACTGCTATGCTGGAAGCTTATTTCAAGTAAAATTCATTTTCAATTTATGAAACTGAAAAGCAAGCAAAATTAGATGCATTACAGACAGCCCTGCTAATATGAAGGAACTACACCAGGAGCAAACAAGACTGGGGCAACAGAAAGAGCCACTCATACAGAATGTTTCCATACAGTGGAATTCAACACTGGATATGGTTTCTCATCTACTAATGAATCAAGAGGCTGTTTTTGCTCCTTTAGACAAATAAAATCCACCTAGCAAGCTAGCCCTTTTAACTCCATCAGAGCTGGTAAAACTCCAACAGCTGGCGACTGTCCTTGATCCATGCAGGTAAATAAAACTATTTTTTAACTTATTGTTACTGTTTCTTCAAAAAGCTCTATAGTTGACAGTTATTGTTTAGATTAATAATTACTTTTTTGAACTGCTTCAGACCATGGAGGTCCATGATGACTCAAATTACATGGTGAAGTTTAAGACTGCCTTCACAAAGGACCTACGTGCAGCTACACTCAACCATCAGTGGCTCCAGATAGCTACTGTGCTTGACCCACACTTTAAGGATTTAAAGTGTCTTGCAAGTGGAGAGCAAGAAGAGGTTTGGACCAGCCTTGAGGCCCTGCTGCAGGAACAGTGTAAAGATGCCACCACAAAGGAGCCAGCAAAGACAAAGAGCCTCCTTCTCTTTTCATTGTCTTCAGACTCTGATTCAGATGAGGAAGTCCTGTGTAACAGGTCCCTGAGTTTGTACAGAGCAGAATCCACCATCAGCGAGACAGACTGCCCGCTGCAGTGGTGGTCCAGTCGAACAGGGATCCACCATCAGCTGTTCTGGCCTGCAAGTATTTGATTCGTCCTTCCACTTCTGTCCCATGTGAGAGACTGTTCTCACTTGCACGTCACATAGTAACAAAAACAGAGAGCTGCCTTGAGCTCTGAAAATGTGAACAGGCTAGTTTGCCTAAGTAACTGAGTAGCTGAAAGAGACAGACAGTAAAAAAGCATGGACGTATTGTCACTCCAATGGGGTTTTTACGTTTTGCACTAAAATCTTCGATGTACTGTACAAAATAATTTTGACTAAGGTTACTCACAGTTTAAAAGTGAAGCTGGCCAAATAATCTTTTCTGTTTCTGCCTTATTTTTTTTTAAGAAGAAACACTGCAATTTACGTTGAAATTTTTATTATTATTATTTAAAGATAATACCGTTTTGAAAATGTACTTAAACTACTTAAGATAACACTTTATTTTTTAAGTCTGCCAGGGATATTATTTTTTTCTTCTCTGTTTTGCATTGAAATGCAGTTTAAATCCTTTTCCCCCATAAATTGAAAGTGCTTGAGTTTACAATATTCATGTCCATTATTTCATTCTGTCACCCACTAAAACACTTTTAAATAAAAAAAAGACATTTGTGCTTTGGGGCAAATTTTCTTGTGCGATTGAATGAATGCAATTAATAAAGATGAATTACTTACAAAGCGTCTAATTCATTAATTTTTTTAATTGAGTCCCACCCCTAATATATATATACATTAGTGATGGGATTTCCGGCTCTTTTTAGAGAACTGGCTCTTTCGGCTCGTCTCACTAAAAAGAGCCGGATCTTTCGGCTCCCAACCGGCTCTTCAGGTTGTTTTGTTGCTTTAATTAATTTATTATTAACAACAATATAAAATTATGCACAAAAGGAATTACTAATGTCGTGGTTTGATTTATATATGTTTCTATATAAATATATATGGTGGCCCCAAGAGACAAAGCACGTACAAACTCCAAAGAGCATGTACAAACTCCAAAACACATTTCTAGCGTTAACTGAACTTCCCAAACAGAGCTTCCTAGATCACTTAAATTACACAATTGAAAGCATATGTGTATTGTTTGTGTATTTATACACAAGAACTCATATATATTCAAATAATTTAAAAAAAAAGTTCATTTACCTGTTACTACCACACACCAAATCCAGTCGTTGGTACTTCCTGGTTTGTGTAGCCACTAGGTAACAAAAGCTCAACACTGCGCTTAGCATCCTGGAGCACTTCTGTTGTGTTTTGTACATACTTCGGAGTTTGTACGTGCTTCTGAGTTTTTATGTGTTTTGGAGTTTTTACGTGTTTTGGAGTTTGTACATTCTTTGTCTCTAGGGGCCACTGTAAATAAACAACTAATGAAAGGAAAGATATGGATCACAGATACAAACTCTTTTATCTTCTGTTGGCTTTTTGAAAATTTCCATTACAGTAGATGTCTTCTGTTGCGTTTGCGGTCATGATTTCATAGACGCCTTCCTCTCCACCTCCATCTTTGCAGACTTTTTGCTGTACGTATGTCATCACAACTTCTTGATTTTTATAAATCTAAAGATGAATCAACACACAATAAACAGAACAACTAATGATACATGTTGCAGAAATCTGGGTTGCTATGGAAACATTTTTGAAAAAAATGTTGTCTACACTGGCTCTGTAGCCAAAATAGCCTCATGCTTCCACCAGTGAAACAAGCTGCAGTGTACATATGTGCCTGTCCAGACTCATAATACACTATGAAACTTTAAGAAAATACAACTACATGGGATAAATGCAATTTGTTTAGAAGACTGGGAGAACAAAACAACAATATTTTAAACAGAGATGTTGCAAAGAAACAGATTCTAAAACATGAATACTTACATTATCAGCAGCACATGAATTCTATATCTTTGGTTGTCTAAGTCCAGCCAATAGATGAATTTAGTCACCCCACAAGCTGCACAGATCTGGGTTATGATGGACATATGTTGGAAAAGTGTTTTTTCTACGCTAACACTATAGGCCAGGGGTGTCAAACTCAAATACACAGTGGGCCAAAATTCAAAACTGGAACAAAGACGCAGGCTAACATTAATATTTATTGAAAAAAAAAATCTTCCTCTAGATATAAGAATGAATCTTTTCTTATGGACTCAAACAAATTTTGCTGAAAAACTGAATATGGAACAAGCAAAGCTTAATACTAAACAATATATATATTAGCTGTATAATACCAGTAGGCCAGCTCTAATAGTAATTTGGTATGGCTTCGCGGGCCAAATGTAATTAGGCTGCAGGCCAAATTTGGCCCGCAGGCCAGAGTTTGACACCTATGCTATAGGCAGAGTAGCTGCTTTCTGTTGCGTATCTCTGACAGTGAGACTCATTGCAGTATGCATTCATGTCCAGATTTATAGTAACCATAATATAGAAACCATTCTGAAGGAATTACAATTAAGGATAATGAATGTAATGGCACATAATATAGTACGTTTTTTAAGAGCCACTCTTAAGTGCCCCAGTGTAATAAGCTTATTTATCACCAGTCAAAGTCAGATTAAAAACAGGCCAAGGGAGCACTTCTCTTTTGTTGTGTGAATTAGCTGCATATTTCTCAGTTACTTGGTTAATTAGCACCCAGCCATGAAAGCTCGGAGAAACCTTGATTTATACAATTACCTAAGCTGTGACAAATTGCAACAGTTTGTTCTGCTGCGGAGTTACAGCATATAACATATTTTTTCTGCTAGTCATTTGTGTTAGATGGTGGCATAAGTGGAGATATCAACTGAATTTCAGGAGTGGGACCACACCTCATTCACGCCCTTTCCGACCTCGGGCTATATATGCCCCCTTCACCAATACCTGCTGTTCTCATTTTCATGCGAGCACCCCACATCGTCAGAGAACATCATGAACATTCTAAGAGCTTGAATCCTATAAACCCATTTTGCTGGTCATCATGGATTTCCTGTCGCTCAGCCTGTCAGACCAAGACCTCAGTCCTTGTCCATCTGATATTCCCCAGGCAGTCTGGGAATTGCAATCTAAACATCCTAGTGGAGCTACCACAGAGAGCTTAATTACCAGCCATCAGATCCGCCGTATCCATTCCTCAGAACTCCACTCGATTCAACAATACAGCAGCTCTGGTCACTCTCCATCTCCACGAAACTAGGACCTCCAAACCACTACTAGAGGAAGATCTATCTCCAGCAAAAGTTCACGGTGTTGCTCCACTCCAGATCGTTCTGAGATGCGTCTCCATCTGCCGCATCCCGCCACCACTTCGCACGCTCCCTCCTCAGCTGCTCCTCCTACTCAGCATGGCACTCAGCTTGGGTTGCCAGTTCTGTGGTCTCCGATCCCTCCTTCGCAACTCGCCTCAGCAAACCCTCTTGTGAACCCTCTTGGCACTGGGTTGCCAGGTTCTCAGCCACTCATACCTCCTTTGCTAAACTCTGCAGCAAACCTCAGCACCAGGTTGCCAGGTTCTCAGCCACCCATCCCTCTTCTGCTAAACTCCGCAGCAAACCTCGGCACCGGGTTGCCAGGTTCTCTCACCTCAGCTCCTTTCTACAACACTTCAGCTAACATTCTTACAACCAGGCATCCAACCATACATCCCTCTAACCCAGCAGTTTTTCCTACTTCCGTCAGTGAAGCTTCAAGCAGCCCATGGCCAAGCTTTTTAGCCCAGGCCCCTTTTCTTCAAACTAACACTGGTCAGTTTTCACTGGTCTCAGCAATTCCTCCTCCTAACCCGACATCACAAGTGCCTTTAAGGTCCTGCCAATTCACCCTGATTTCTGGTGCTTGTTCGGAGTCAAGTGGAGGGATGCTTGCTTTCTCACTGTCAGGCTATCCTTTGGTTGCAAAAGCAGCCCTCAACTCACTCTCCAAAGCTCTATGTTGGATCTTCTCCAACAATCATAAACTGCCACTTTTGGTCCATCTTCTCGATGATTTCCTAGTCATTCCCCCTCCCATGTCACCGCCAACTCGGGGGTTATCCACTCTGTGATCAGTCTTCTCTGTACTCGATGTTCCACTGTCGGAAGAGCAAACAGAGGGACTTTCAACATCCCTGGGGTTCCTCAGCATAACCCTCGACACCAAGCATTTCCAGGCCTCCCTGCCTATCGAAAAGCTCAGTTGCTTCACTCTTCTCCTCCAAAATTTTCTCCTCATTTCCACATTCCACACGACAACTACACTCTCTTTTGGGACACTTCTTTATCTCTCACTTGCTTTCACTTGCAGTATCTAAACCATCACTCCTTGTTTCCATCACGCTGGATAGCTCTTCCAAAGCCAAACTGCGACTCTGGCAACTTCTGCTTGCTAACTGGAACGACATTACTTTCTTTTACGATGATCAGCTGTCCCACCCTGACAACATTCAGCTCTACATAGATGCCGCCCTTTCTGCCGGTTTTGGGGGTTATTGCGGCGTAAGGTGGTTCTCTTCAGCTTGGCCTCCTGAGTTTCGCCAATATATCCAGGAGCGGTTCCTGCCTTCGTCAGCCATTTTTGAAATTTACCCGGTGGTCATTGCAGCCATACTGTGGGACCACGAATTGTCAATAAGATCAATCCCCATTCACTCAGACAACCTTGCCATAATTGACATAATCAACAAAGGCCAAAGCAATTCCCCTTCCATCATGCACTTCATTCGGCTCACGTGGCTATCAGTCACTGACCAGTTCGTAATTAGAGCATAACACATCCCAGGGCATTTCAATTTCATTGCTGAGTCCCTGTCTTGTCTCTCCCTCCAGACATTCAGAGCCTTGGCCCCTCATGCAGAGTCAGCTTTGACACCAGTTCCTCCATTTTCAGCTACGACATTCGAAATCTAAACCGTAGCATCTAAGAACTCACCAGCCTTTCCTAAGAAGCGATAATAAACAGTGTTGCAGCAAGCACTTTGTCCACCTATTAGACCGCTTGGAACATGTTCCGTTCATTCACAGTAACTTCAATCTTCCCGTCTTGTCATTTGTCACTATGTCCGGCTTCATATCTTATGCTTTCCGATTTCCAAGCATCAAAATTCCCACAATGAAGATGTATCTCGGCGGCATAAATTTCTTCGCCAAAATGCTCACAGTTTCCCCATGCTCAACCATTACGTCATCCCAGATACCATTACTCATAAAAGGTCTCCGACGTCATACTCATTCTGCAACCCCACACCCCTAACTTCAGATCTTCTATATCGCTGCATCTCTACGATCTGGCTGAAGTACGGTGGCTACTTCCTGGCACGCACACTCAAAGCCACTTTCCTGCTTGCCTTCTTCGGCTTCTTGCCCTTTTCCAAATTTACCTGCTCATCGTCGAAATTTCAACCAGATCTTCACTCGTGTTTAAGCAACTTCCACCCAGTTTCCGAAGACTGCCTCATCTTCTTCCTCAAACGAAGCAAAACCACCCATCGGGCAGCCCCATTCCAATAGACTACTTCAAAATAAACTCACCTTTAAGCCCCTTTGAATCGCTAACCCAGTACCTCTACCTCAGCAAATCTCAGCACGCCTTACCTTCAGATCCACTGTTCATCACTGAATCCGGCCACATCCCAACAAGATCATGGTTTCTTTCACACTTTCGCCAAGTTCTCTTGTCATCCGGGATTCCTCTCAGTCTCTTCTCTGGGCATTACTTTTGCTTCGGCGCTGCAATTTCTGCTTCCCGCAAGGGAATTCCTGACTACTTAATCCTCCTCCTGGGCCGATGGTCGTCACAAGCCTACCAGTTATGAATTTCAGGAGCGGGACCACACCTCATTCATGCCCCTTCTGGCCTCAAGCTATATATGCCCCCTTCACCCCTTACCTGCTTTTGTCATTTTCATGCCCCCCCCCCTTTCCTTCTCTTCTTCTTTTCCTTCTTTCACGTCTCGTTAGTACATGGGGATCTTCCTGGCCCGGGAGCTGCTGCCACTCCCCTTCGAGCCCTTCCCCAAACCGCAGCACCAGTTCATAGTTCCTCATCCTTTATCGCTCATCATTACTGACGATGTGGTCTTAGCTAGTGAATATGCATTTAAAGAGGTAATGCAATTAAAAAAGGTTGCATTCACAATTTTTAAAAAAGAAACTCCATTCAAAGAAATTATTCAATTTCCAATTGCATTCTTAGTCATCTCACTGCCCTTGAGTTATTCCACCATTGTAGCCACACTACAGCCTGTGTGAGGCTGTTCATAGCTGTAGCAGGACCTTTATCTGCATTCCGATGTCAAATTGCTATCATTGTCTCAGCATCAAAAATAAAAATGTACACATAATTACAAATTCCAATTGTGCCAAATTCTTTTATATTTTTATATTTTATGCATACAACTCTGTTAATGCTTTACACTTTAGTTTTCTTACTCCACTTTCTGCAGCCCCCATCACTTCCTCTATGTTTTTTTCCTTGGGTGTATTTCTGCTCATGGTGTCATCGGCTTCTGAAAATACATAGTATACATAGTGGTTGTACTTCATTTGCATCTATATTTGCATCTATATTTGAGTGTAAGCATGTCCATGTGTACATGACTGTAAAAGATACCATTAACTCTTGAGCATCTGTTCTTATAAACCGTAACTAGGAGACACATCAGTAGCAGGACAGGAGGTACAGTGTAAACCACATAGAGTGCTGCATCTGAAAAACAGAAACCAAAAGAGAAGACAATAAAAGTAAACACTTTTATTTTCATGCACTTAAGTGGAGAAATGTGGCCTTCCAAGATGTTTTCATGTTCACTTCTCTTTTTGTTAATAGTTATGTTTATTTTAACTTAACACAAACTCACAGATGTTTTAAGATTTCAGTGTGACATAGACTTACTTCATGTACTGTAACCATGAAACCATAACCATAAACAAAACAAATGTTAACCTTGAATGTGAAAAGGTACTTGGTCTCACAACATTTCTCAGCTGGTGTGCACACTAACAGAAACACATATGCAGTTTATATTTTCTATAATAGCTTTACCTGGGATTTTTCTGGTGTGCTGCAAAAAGACTGTAAGAGAAGAAGATTCTTAGTGTTGTTACCACATTCATTTCAAGTCAGACTTTGTTTTTTCTATTTTTTTACACAATGTCTAGTAAAAGAAAACATTTCATCAGATATGACTTACTGATTAAAAAGTGAAAATATGGAACTCAACCCTTAAGTTTTTAACTTTTCTTTTGCCTCAAAAACTTCCACTTTAAATTAGTAAAAAAAAAAATTGTTTTATAAAAGAATGTATTACATTTGATTTGTTTAAATTATTTTCTGTCTTTAATATGTCGTTAGTTAAAACAAGGCATAGCATTGTCTGTCCACACCATCACATGCCTCAACCAAAACCTAAGGGTGCAGGAATTACTGTAACGTTCTCTATATCTTCTCCATAACTTAATCCTATGATCCGACTCCCGAAATCAGAATCCGCAGTCATTGCTGAACATAGTGTTCCTCCACATGTTCAAGAATGAGTGCACATTTTGCTGCCATCAGTGCAAACAGCACTATGAGACGAGAGAGTGGCTGTGTGCAGTCTGTTCCATATTGTCTGGGTAAGGAGGTGTCGGCCATATTGCCCTGCAAATGTTGAATGCAAATCAGTAAAAGACTGCCTACAGTTTCTAAATGTTGACAACATGAGGTAGTATGCTCTTTTTGGGATCTCTGAAATCCCTCTGACATAATATGAAACTTGGTCTTCAATTTTGAGATGGTCCTAGGGCTTACTCCAGATAATGCTGCAACTTGGTAAATAGAGTGATTCTGCTATAGCAATTTTCTAAACACATATTCACACTCCAGTGCATGCATCGGCGAGCAATTTGGGGTTCAGTATCTTGCCCAAGGATATTTGGCATGCAGCCATAGATCAGCCAAAGATCGAACCTGAGCTACAGCCAGGAGGTAGAGCAGGTTGGTTTTGCAGAACACCAGCTTGAAGTTGCCCTGTGGCACGGGCCCTATCCAGATCAGACAAACATGGTACTAATGACTGCTGTTGCAGGGTCTATGCTCACAGGTGCTGCCAATCAGGCAAGAAGTAATCAGTGACGTGGTTATCAGCACTTGGGGTAACAGACAAGAGTCAAAACAAAACATGAGTCAGTAGCAGAATAAGCTGATTGGTATTGGCAGAGAAGATTTGGCAATTTTTCCATTGACACAAACCACATACTCAAGCCTGCTGCTCAACTCACATTTGCATTTTTCTTACAAATGTGGCCCAATATGGGAAATAAACAGGCTTTCCTACAGTATAAGATTTATTGCCAAGAAACATTGTTAAAACAAAGAGATAATTGACCAAACACAAATGTTCTTACTGTTTGTGTTTAGATTTCATGTTTAAAATGTCCTTTTAAGAAGTTATTTTCCTGATATTGTAGCAGAGACTAGTGTTGATGCCAAGATTACATGTCATCATGCAGTGATGTCTACACAATGATATTACCCTTAAAAGTTTAACCAAAATGGACTTTTTTTTTTCTCAGAAGTTTTCTTTATTTAATGTTTTACCTGAAGCAGGTAAAACACTCAAGGTACAAATACTTGACATATACTTTGTATGACATAGACATTAAATTGGTAGAATTTTATTATTGATATTTTCTTATATTGAAATTATGTATATTGATATATATTCCATATTCCCGTGATATTAATGCTCAGGTCGTCATTAAAAAGCATGTTCTAAAAATAAATTCTGGCTTGAGTTTGTGGCACAGAGAGTTTAAAAAAATCAATTTCTACTCAAAAAATATTAATTTGGCTGTTATGAGAGTTTAAAATTGGAAAAAGACAAATTAAAAAAGTATGAAAAATGCAACCCTGTTATTTACATCAGCGGCTTTTTAGTCTGAAAACTTTTATAGTATGAAGACAAAATTTTTAAGGACTTAATTAAATATGCAAAGTGTTCAGATTTCAACAAAATCTACATGGGATAAGCCACTTATGGGTTTGTTATGACTAAGTTTTATTACAAATGAAAATATTGACTGTACAGTGTACGTTAGAATATGACTGCCAGAGAGACAAAAATGTTTTGTGGTCTCAGACCACCTGTGGTAAGTGAGGCTCTTGGTAGTTCTATTTCTTGTGCTGCTATTTTTTGTGCTGAGTGTGAACATCATATTGACAGTTTTAGTTTTACTTATTCACTCTTCAGACAACTGAACCAACATAAAACAAACACGTGGCTTAAATTGTATTATCTTACACAAAAGTGTCCAGCATACCTGACAGCTCAATCTTGGTGTAGTTTCCAACTCTCCACTGTGAGTCTGACCCACACCAGTATGTCCCAGCATCAGCTGCTTCCAGTTCTGTGACCCTCACTGTGAAAGAGCTGGAAGCAGCATCATTTTGCAGTGTGAACCTGCTTTGACTCGTCACCATGTCTGAGCAATTGTTGCGGTGGTCTCCCTTACAGAGGAACTTCCTGTTATCCCAGTGTTGTGGAGGATAAGGACACTGCAGAGTTAGTGGATTTCCTGCAGTACCATTTATTTTAGTTGAGTTGACACAGCACCACTCTGTCAGATTGACAGAGAAACATTATTTCAGAATAATCAAATATTTAAGTTTCTTAGAGACTATTTGACAGCAAATAATGTCTTCTTGGCGCTGGTGTAAAGAGCTATTACTGTGATTTTTTACCTTCAACTTCCAGCTCAACAGCAGTGAAAACATCCAGCTCAGAGTTTCTTTGAACACCACAGAGGTATGACCCTGAATCATTACGAGTCAAACTGTTAATGTTCACTGTGAATGTTCCTGACACTTTGTCATCATCAAGTCTGAATCGCCCATTTTGTTTGGTGTCAGAGGTGATCAGTGCCTGCTGCAGACATGTGGAGGGCCGTGTTCCTCTGCAGATGTACTTCAGGCTGTTCTGGTACTGAGACTCATACGGACAACTGACAGACTCAGAGTATCCCTCATAACTTTGAACTTTGGTCACAGTGTCACAGCAGCTGTCTGTCAAGAAGGTAAACAACACCAAAAGATACGTTACAGCCACAAAACTATTACATATAAGACTTAAGTGATTTTCTCCAAGTTAAAGTGCAGTTTTACAGAAGGTCAATTTTGCAGCAAAAAATACAGAGAGTCATGTACTCACATACCACTGTTTAAAGAAATGCAAACTTCTATTAACCTGAAACTGAAGTCCTTCCCTTTAACTTTATTTGTTGTGATATTTTTTTTTTTATTAGCAATCTATAATTGACTTTTACAATGCCCCCCCCCCCCCCTTTTTTTTTACCTTGTACTAATTTCAGCTTGACTTCAGTGTAGATATCTTTTCCAGTTCTCGTCACCCCACACCAGTATTTTCCAGCATCCGTAGATTGAAGATCAAACACAGTTGTTGTGAAGATTCGTGCACTGTTGTCATCATAAATTAATTATTTGGTTTTGCTTGCTTGTGATGTTGTAATGAGAACATCACTGCTGCCACAGTCGTTCTTACATAGGTACTTCTTATGAGATACATAATTCTGATCATAGGAGCAAGAGACATTAACCCCACATATCCAGTCACATGGATCATCCCCACTGCACTGGTCACACATCTCAGAGAAACTAAGAAGACAAAATATAATGTGAAAAGATCATGTTTTACTTTGTCAGGTCAGCTTTCTTACTAGCAAATTTAGTGCTGTATAAAGAAATTAGAAGACCGAGACAGAGCTTCACTTACTGTTGCTTAATACTAAAACATGTTAGTATACAGCTGACTTTAATCTTTATCTGTTTACTTATTTAAATTACTTACTGCAGAAGATGAACAGCAGATTTTGAATGCTCCACATCTTTGCTTAGAAACGTAACAGGAAATATTTTCAGTACTGAAAAGCTTGTGCAGACACTAGGGTCATTTCATGTCATAGCAATATGAGGGGGGGGGGGGGGGGGGGGGGGGGGGGTTGGAGCTACACTATCAGCACATCAACACTGGCTGTCTCCCAATTCAGGGTCTGCAGTCTTAAAGTACGCAGCCTCAACGATCCTCAAGGGCCGCGTACTCAAAGACCGCTAAGGCCGGAAGTGCGAGGCTTGTGAAATGGGACGGTCTAGCCTCCGTTGCGCTGATACTGTTGTTTGTCAATAAAGTTAAAAAAAAAAAAGCCTCCTTTGCGCTGCCCAGGTTGCCTAGCAACCATGATACTAACAGCTGGAAACGTGTCATAGCTTTGTTTGACAGAAATGAAGGAGAAAATCTTTTGTTCATTTGTTTGTTTCTTTCTACATGAGCTTTGATCATTCTCTGTAAGATTAAGCTCAGCTATTGAACGGCATATATTTTAAAGTACAGGCTTTAAAACCAAGTTAGTACAAACGTCACTAATGTCACATAACTTTGCCGACATGTGGCCAACAGTAATGTTTTAATGTTCTTCGTTATTAAACATTTGCACATAAATAAGTGACATAATATTCAGTACTTACTTTTCACAGTTTACTCTTCGGCCGCTCCGCTTCTGCAGTCTGCGGCAGAATTCTCCACACCGACTTCCGCGCTATGAATTGTGGGATATATGGGACCACGAAGTCTACACTGCCACAGCCTTAAAATTCAGGGAAATGAAGGACGCATTTCAGGGCCGCATTTCGAGCAGCCTTTGAATTGGGACAGCCTTCGGCGCGCCGCTGTGACGTAATCGGCCTTGAAATGCGTACTTTAAGGCTGCAGACCCTGAATTGGGAGACAGCCACTGTTAGATGGCAGTTCATATAACGGTATTTTAATAGTTTGTAAAATAGCTGACATATGACATCTAGTGGTGAAAGAAGTGTTATGCAGTGTATAAATGAAAAGTCTTGAATCAAAAGAGTAATAGTATTTAACTATATTTAGTAGGGGTGGGGGAAAATTTTATACAGTATAATATTGTGATTTTCTGTGGTGATATTATATTGATACAGGGACACCAAATACCGATATATATATATATATATATATATATATATTTTTTTTAAATTAAAAATTCTCTTGGAATAATGTAGGGCTCATCTCATGCACCTCCTGGAATAATGTTTGGTGAACAAACAGATTATATCAGCTCAACCAAAAAGGCATCCAACACACTTGTCTTGCCAAACTTACCTCCTAACTCAAAGCAAGCTATTGCTCTGTCACACTAAAGTAAAACTAGGCCCTGGATCTCCTTTTATCTGAACGACAAAAAAACTAAAACAAAAAAATGTGTCTGGCTTGTGATTGTACTATTTTTTTCCTATTCTGTAATCAATTTCAAGTTGTGGTGGCGAAATAGTTGCCCAGAGTTTGAGAGTGTTGCACACTCAGTGTCCACTTTTTGTTACAAGGTGATTGGACAGATCTTCTGACAGAGGCACATAACTAACTTGGACTCATTGCATTCACTTTTAGAGAGATTTTCATTCTAAAAAAATGAAACAAATACTATAAATTCAGGCATATTGCCAACGTGTTTCCAGCAGTGAAAATTAGTCTTTGTCATTGTCCACAATTTGAGAAGACTTGACTAACTTGGCTTCCAGCTGGGTGTATTCTGGTCATATTCCCATAGCATAGGGAGGCTTCTCAGGATATCACAAAATGTTAAAAATTAGAATAATATATCATGAGTGAAGTATTGTGATAATATCATTTCGTGGGGTGACACACTTTTTCACTCCTTAATCCACCAGGAGAGTTTTGCAGAACTCTTACAAAGAAGCATCAGCTCTCATGGAGGAGGAGACACTGATGAGGGCAGCAATTTGGAACACTCATTAAACTCCATCAGCGGGGATTCTGATCTCCCTTCAGTTCACCTGGAAAATGCCTGATCTCTTGTCAGTAAGAGGGATGAACTGCTGTGCTTCAACAGAATAAACAGGATTTTTCCAGATCTGCAACCCTGTGTTTCACCTGGCTGGGTGAACACGTCCTTGGTTCATATCTGCTCGACTACTGTGAGCATACTGCAATTTGGAGGTTTCAGAAAAAGTGAGGGGAGGTGGAATCTGCTTGTGTTTTCAAGGTTGGCTACAGCACAGTGTTAAAAAAGTTCATGCAATCTTTACTTAGAGAGAAGTTTTATTAATTGCAAATCTTTTTATTCACCATGGGAGTTTCCTTCATTTATTGTACTTGGTGTTTAAATTCCATCTGAGGCCTGTGCTAGTGAGGTGTTGCAAAACCTTGTTGACCCCATAACTAAAATGGGGCACAAATGCACACTCTAACTTGAGCTACAGCCCCCCCCCCCCAATAAATAAATACTTAAAATAAGATAAATCAATCAGACGTGTTCCTTTGAGTTTTTTGAGCATTCCTTTAATTATTTTGTTGAAAAGAGAAACAAAGGCACTAAGTGTGGACAGCAACCGTTTTTTTGTCAACATCATGTGACAGGTCTTTAATAAAATAAGCATACATCTGGAAAGTCAAAAATGGTTATCCTGAAAAATAGAAACTTTAAACAATTTGCTTTCTAAACAACAATTTATGTTGTACATGTTCTTATTAAAATATTTATAACTTCTCTGCCACACTCCATCCTCTGTCGTATCATAGGTATACAAAACATTGACAGTATGAAAAACAGTATAAAATAGTAAATTAAAAAGCAAGTTTTGCAATTAACATACATGAAGACCAGTCCATTTCAAATTAATGAGTGATACAATCTGATGTCTTGTCCAGTATATCTATGCACCATAATTACTGTATTCAGAGTTACACTAACACATCACCTGCAGGGGTCAGTGCCACACTCTAAGAACTGACACTGACAGTATAACTTTTGAAGGAGGACAAAAATCTGGTCTCCTCAGAAGAAGATCAAAGCTCAGGTCATCATGCTTCAATAGAAAAGACTGGGCTGGTTTGAATAACCGACCGAGTCAGCAGTTTTGCGGATGTTTCTGTGTATTTTCTTTTGAAATGTTTTATTTTCTCTTTGAATATCTCAAGAATATATTGCCATGAGTTTGCTGATTACGGCAAAAACGTATGTTCTAATGAAAAACACATCTGATCAGTTGCTTTGTAAAAGTACATTTTTTTGCACATCTTAAGTAAACAGCATTACCATACGAACAAACAAACAAACCAACCAACCAACCAAAAACTGACATATTGTGACCAAAAATAGATTTTTTTCACGTTACACTCATGTTGATCATTTAAATTTAGGGGTTTCCACAGTTTATAGAAAAACAGCAAATATTTTTATGAACACTTTAAGCAAGTAATGAAAGGAAAGATATGGATCACAGATACAAACTCTTTTATCTTCTGTTGGCTTTTTGAAAATTTTCATTACAGTAGATGTCTTCTGTTGCGTTTGCGGTCATGATTTCATAGACGCCTTCCTCTCCACCTCCATCTTTGCAGACTTTTTGCTGTACGTATGTCATCACAACTTCTTGATTTTTATAAATCTAAAGATGAATCAACACACAATAAACAGAACAATTAATGACACATGTTGCAGAAATCTGTGTTGTTATGGAAACATTTTTGAAAAAAATGTTGTCTACACTGGCTCTGTAGCCAAAATAGCCTCATGCTTCCACCAGTGAGACAAGTTGCAGTGTACAACTACAAGTGATAAATGTCTTTTGTTTAGAAGACTGGGAGAACAAAACAACAATATTTTAAATAGAGATGTTGC
This sequence comes from Perissodus microlepis, assembly GCF_051167445.1. NCBI lineage: Eukaryota > Metazoa > Chordata > Actinopteri > Cichliformes > Cichlidae > Perissodus > Perissodus microlepis. The sequence continues at coordinate 10,264,925 of NC_140466.1, forward strand.
AAAGAAGCTACAGATTCTAAAACATGAATACTTACATTATCAGCAGCACGTGAATTCTATGTATTTAGTTGTCTAAGTCCAGCCAATAGATGAATTTAGTCACCCCACAAGCTGCACAGATCTGGGTTATGATGGACATATGTTGGAAAAGTGTTTTTTCTACTCTAACACTATAGGCAGAGTAGCTGCTTTCTGTTGCGTATCTCTGACAGTGAGAGTCATTGCAGTATAGAATAGAATAGAATTCAACTTTATTGTCATTGCACATGCACAGGTACAGGGCAACGAAATGCAGTTTGCATCCATCCAGAAGTGCTTTAGTGATATAGATATATGACAATATATATTAGCAATAATATAGATATGTAAGTATATTACAGAAATGGGTCTATTATGGTATGTTATAATGTACACGGTATGAAGTATGTTGTGAATATTCTATAACTATAGGTATGTACAGGCTGTAGTGAGTACAAGCTATGTACAGGCTATGAACAGGATATAAATATGAAAAACTATACAGAATATGAAATAAATAACTTTACAGAAATCTGAGATATACAGTTATACAGAAATGGGAACTATGCAAGTTGTAAACAGTTGTAGGGTTAAAAATTATCGTATGTACAGAATGATTATTTACAGAGCTATACAGTAGTGCAGTATGCATTCATGTCCAGATTTATAGTAACCATAATATAGAAACCATTCTGAAGGAATTACAATTGAGGATAATGACTTTAGCGGCACATAATATAGTACGTTTTTTAAGAGCCACTCTTAAGTGCCCCAGTGTAATACACTTATTTATCACCAGTCAAAGCCACATTAAAAACAGGCCAAGGCAGCACTTCTCTTTTGTTGTGTGAATTAGCTGCATGGTTCTCAATCACTTGGTTAATTAGCACCCAGCCATGAAAGCTCGGAGAAACCTTGATTTATACAATCACCTAAGCTGTGACAAATTGCAACAGTTTGTTCTGCTGCTGAGTTACAGCATATAACATATTTTTTTCTGTTAGTCATTTGTGTTAGATGGTGGCATAATATGCGCATAATATAAAAGACGTAAAGCAAATAAAAAAAATTGAGAAAAAAGAAGAAACTCCATTCAAAGAAATGATTCAATTTCCAATTGCAATCTTAGTCATCTCACTGCCCTTGAGTTATTCCACCATTGTAGCCACACTACAGCCTGTGTGAGGCTGTTCATAGCTGTAGCAGGACCTTTATCTGCATTCCGACATCAAATTGCTATCAAATTTCAATTGTGCCACATTCTTTTATATTTTTATATTTTATGCATACAACTCTGTTAATGCTTTGCACTTTAGTTTTCTTACTCCACTTTCTGCAGCCCCCATCACTTCCTCTATGTTTTTTTCCTTGGGTGTATTTCTGCTCATGGTGTCATCGGCTTCTGAAAATACATAGTATACATAGTGGTTGTACTTCATTTGCATCTATATTTACATCTATATTTGAGTGTAAGCATGTCCATGTGTACATGACTGTAAAAGATACCATTAACTCTTGAGCATCTGTTCTTATAAGCTGTAACTAGGAGACACATCAGTAGCAGGACAGGAGGTACAGTGTAAACTACATAGAGTGCTGCATCTGAAAACCAGAAACCAAAAGAGGAGACAATAAAAAGAAACACTTTCCAAAACACTTAGCATATTTTTCAGGCTGTAAGGCGCACTTAAAATCCTTTAATTTTCTCAAAAATCAACAGTGCGCTTAATAATCTGGTGCGCTTTATGTATGAATTCTGGTTGTGCTTACTGACCTTGAACCAATTTTATGTGGTACACAGCGCTCAAAAATCTGTCAAAAAATGTTTTAGTACGACTTTGGTAAGCTACGAAGCCGCACCGCTTGATGGATTGTCTGAACATTATGGACACAGTAGTTAGGAGCTTCGCAGAGTAATCCGGGACTAAACTCCACTTCAGGTCCAAAAGTCAAACGAACACTGCGGCATCACTGAGAGTCAAAATCTGTCTAAATTCTTTCTTCCTTAATAAAGAAGAAGTAAAGCAGTGTTGCTGCTTTACCGAGAAAGTACAAAAAATGAGTTGAGTAAAGTTCCAGCAAAGACTTATCTGACTGTTATAATCCGGTGCGCCTTATGGTCCGAAAAATACGATAATAACTTAAGAGCAGAAATGTGGCCCTTCATTATGCTTTCATGTTCACTTTTCTTTTCGTTAATAGTTATGTGTATTTTAACTTAACACAAACCCACAGATGTTTTAACATATCGGTATGACATAGACTTACTTCATGTACTGTAACCATGAAACCATAACCATAAACAAAACCAAATGTTAACCTTAAATGTGAAAAGGTACTTGTTCTCACAACACTTCTCAGCTGGCATGCACACTAACAGAAACACATATGCAGTTTATATTTTCTATAATATCTTTACCTGGGATTTTTCTGGTGTGCTGCAAAAAGACTGTAAGAGAAAAACACTCTTAGTGTTGTTACCACATTCATTTCAAGACAGACTTTGTTTTTTCTATTTTTTTTTTTTAACAGAATGGCTAGTAAAAGATGACATTTCATCAGATATGACTTACTGATTAAAATAATTTCAACAAAACAAATGTTATACATTCTTTTATATAAAAAGAATGCTTTACTGTCTTTAATATGTGGCTAGTCAAAACAAGTTATAGCATGTGGATTATATTCTCCTCCAATGATGACAGAAGTCTGCACACACCATCACACTGCCTCCACCAAAACCTTTTACCCTAAGGGTGCAGCAATTACTATAATGTTCTCTATATCTTCTCCATAGCTTAACCATATGATCCGAGTCCCGAAAGCGGAATCCGCACTGATTGATGAAGATGATGTTCCTCCACATGTTAAGGTTCAAGTGCACATTTTGCTGCCACCAGCGCAAACAACACTATGAGACGAGATACTGGCTGTGTGCAGTCTGTTCCATATTGTCTGGGTAAGGAGGCGTTGGCCTTTTCTATTCCATTCTCACCAGCACTGTTTTCTATGATTAAATGCTTTCTATTTAATACCAGCACACATTCACACTCCAATGCATGCATCGAAGAGCAATTTGGGGTTCAGTATCTTGCCCAAGGATATTTGGCATGCAGCCAAGGATCGAACCTGATTTAAGAGAGATTAGATTGTGTTTCTGTCATGTAGTGATTGTGCTTAACTGTATGAAGCTTATTAGACATTATGAAACTGTCATGGTCCTGGGTCTTTTGAGGCAGCATTTTGTGTTTCTTCTTCTTCTTATTATGTATTCTGTTTGAGACTTTCTTTTTTTGGTTTTGGTTTCTGTTCTTCCTTGGTTTAGTGTCCAGTCATCCCTGCTTGTGTGTTCCCTCTGCTCTGTCAGTTTCATGTCTCTGAGTTCTGTCAGTGTATGTTTTCTGTTTTACTTTGAAGGTCCGTATTTGGTGTCAGTGTATTTAGTTTGCGTCCTTCCTGTCTCGTCATGTCAATTAGGTTCAGCTGTGTCTCCCTCCTTTGTGCAGTTTCCTTGTTTCCCCACGTGTATTTATAGTGTGTGTCCTCTTGTGCTTGTTTCTGGTACATCTGTGTTGTTTCCGTGAGTCACTCTGTGTCCCTCAATGCTGTTCTCCCTCCTTGTCGTTCTTCGTGTTACCTCTGCTCTCCATACCCTCGTATTTAGGTTTGTTGTTCAGTTCTTAGCTTTCCCAGTTTAGATTATTTCTTAGTTCTCTTTCTCGCGCCCTTGCTTTTGGTTGTATGTCAGTCTCCTTAAATAAAGCTCACTCACATCTCAGCCAGTGCCTGCACTTTGGGGCCTTCATTCATACCTCAACACAGCTTGCCCCACAAACCGTGACAGAAACAGCGAATTTTGCCAAAGTGCTTAACTTTGAGAAGCTTCCTAACAGTCTGCAGTCTATGAACTAACCTCAGCTAACAATGTTAGCTTGGTGGCGAGTACCCTTCATTAATAGTAATAAAAATCACACAGCATAGCACATCGACGGTACTGAAGTTTTGCCCATCCCATTCTTCTTATGTAGTGGTGTTGGAAATGCATTCCCACCCATGCACTGCTGGCTCTGGGTCCATTGTGTAACTTACACCACCAACATTAACAGGACGCTTAATTTAGAGCCTCTTATTGGGTGTTTTGTTTGGGTTTCCAGCAATCCGAATCAGAGAAACTGTATTAATCCCCGATGGAAATTGAGCTTAAATTTTTTTTAAAAAAAGAGGCGTGGGTCGTACTCAAACCCAGGACGCCTGTTCTCAGCCATGCAATGTATGACTACATTCTTATCCAACTGAGTTAAACCTACCCCCGACTGCATTTAGTCACCAAATTTGGAGAAGGCATAGAGAGGGGCCAGCCTAACATATGACACAGGAAATGACCGCCGTGTATTCTATTTATTTCAACAAAGTAACTGTATTCTGATTACCACCCATTTAAATGGTAACTGTAATAGAATACAGTTAGATCGTCTTGATGCATTCTCAATCATCCAGGAATTAAATCTCCAAAAGTTGATTCTGTTCATCTGGATGTAGCGTTTTCACTTAAATATACAAAGTGTTCAGATTTGAACGAAATTTACATGAAATAAGCCATTTATGGGGTTGTTACAACTAAGTTTTATTACAAATGCAAGGATTGATTGTATAGTGGAAGTTAGAATATGACTGCTTAGAAGGACAAAAATATTTTTGTAGCCTCAGACCACCTGTGGTAAGTGAGGCTCTCAGTAGTTCTATTTTTTGTGCCGCTATTTTTTGTGCTTCGTGTAAACAGCATACTGACAGTTTTAGTTTTACTGCACTCTTCAGATAGCTGAACTGACCTAAAACATGAACTGACATAAAACAAACACATGGCTTAAATTGTATTATCTTATACAAAAGTGTCCAGCATACCTGACAGCTCAATCTTGGTGTAGTTTCCAACTCTCCACTGTGAGTCTGACCCACACCAGTATGTCCCAGCATCAGCTGCTTCCAGTTCTGTGATCCTCACTGTGAAAGAGCTGGAAGCAGCATCATCTTGCAGTGTGAACCTGCTTCGACTCGTCACCATGTCTGTGCATTTGTTGCGGTGGTCTCCCTTACAGAGGAACTTCCTGTTATCCCAGTGTTGTGGAGGATAAGGACACTGCAAAGTTAGTGGATTTCCTGCAGTACCATTCATTTTAGTTGATTTGACACAGCACCACTCTGTCAGATTGAAAGAGAAATGTTATTTCAGAATAATCAAATATTTAAGTTTCTTAGAGACTATTTGACAGCAAATAATGTCTTCTTGGCACTGGTGTAAAGAGCTATTACTGTGATTTTTTACCTTCAACTTCCAGCTCAACAGCAGTGAAAACATCCAGCTCAGAGTTTCTTTGAACACCACAGAGGTATGACCCTGAATCATTATGAGTCAAACTGTTAATGGTCACTGTGAATATTCCTGACACTTTGTCATCATCAAGTCTGAATCGCCCATTTTGTTTGGTGTCAGAGGTGATCAGTGCCTGCTGCAGACATGTGGAGGGCCGTGTTCCTCTGCAGATGTACTTCAGGCTGTTCTGGTACTGAGACTCATACGGACAACTGACAGACTCAGAGTATCCCTCATAACTTTGAACTTTGGTCACAGTGTCACAGCAGCTGTCTGTCAAGAAGGTAAACAACACCAGAAGAAGTGTTACACCCATAAATGGCTATATATAAGGAATAGAATTTTCATATTTCAAGTCATTGTTTTAATGTTTTTTGGTTTTGTTGAGGTTTACTTCTTCTTGACCTAATCGATCTGTTTGATATCCCAGCTGGAGAAGAAGGGTCAGATGAGGCTGGAGTATTTTTCATCAAAGCTTTATTAACAATGCACACTGGGAGATCCCCCTACATGCAGCCACAGCAAGCACCAAGTGGATCTGAGGAGCACCCCTCATACACACCTTTATAGAGTAAGTGGAGGGGCTGCCCTGTGCCACCCCTCTTCAGTAGTTTTCCACTAATTCTATTGTTCAGTCAGCTTTTACTCCTCATTTTCAACAGGCAGACCCCCACTGTCAATAAATTCCTTATTCTACACAGTTACACACCAGAACATATAGCTAAACCAACTAGTTGACAACAAAAGTCCACTATAGTCCTCTAAACAGGGGTTGACAAAGTCATCCCAACAAAACACAGTTATGAATCATTTCCTGTTCTTCTAATCTACAGTCACACCGTATTATGTAAGTAAACCTAAGCACATTCTATTCTAATCATTGTTTTATTCTACTCACAAATGCTTTACATAGATTTATAAAGTTGTGACTTTTTTCTATCCTGCAGTGCTTGTATGACGGTTTAAATATATTTACTATTTGCATTTATTATTTTATCTCCTCATCAGTTTTTTAAGTGTTGTTGCTACTGGTCTGTAGATGTTTATCTATCAGGCTAAATCAGTGGGATGAATGAATGTGATCTTAATTAAAGATTCAACTAAACCCAACCAGTGACTGTTGAGTTAAACTACAGTTAAACAGTATGTTGATGCTACAGCAGAATTAGCTGGTAATGGCAGTACGTTTAACTTTCTTTATATAATTTTTAATCACTTTAAATGTACAATTCATCCTGTCCATGTCTTTATTTACCTGGTACTAATTTCAGCTCGACTTCAGTGTAGATATCTTTTCCAGTTCTGGTCACTCCACACCAGTATTTCCCAGCATCCGTGGATTGAAGATCAGCGATGGTCGTTGTGAAGATTCGTGCTGTTTTGTCATCATGGATTGTGTATTTGTTTTTCACGGAGTGTGATGTGGTAATAAGAAGATCACTGTCACCACAGTCGTTCTTACACAGGTACTTTTCATAAGATTCATAACCCTCATCATAAGAGCAGGAAACGTTAACCTCTCTCCCCACATATCCAGTCGCATGGATCACCCCTACTTCACAGGTCACACATCTCAGAGCAACTGTAAAGACATTTTGAAAATATTATGTTTTATTTGAAGCAACGTTAGAGCCGTAAAAAGAAATCAGATGACCAGGACAGCCATCTAACTTTTCATAACTGGTCCTGCATACTGCTCCTTAACAGTAAAACAGATAAATCTACTGTTTAATCTACATCTGCCTTTGACCTTTATATGTTTAATTATTGATTCATTTAAAATACTTACTGCAGATGATAAAAAACAGGTTTTGGAGGCTCCACATCTTTGCTTTGGCTGATTGAAATTTAAGATTTGAAAATGTTAAGCAGACACTGTGGTCTTTTACAGCAATGAGAAGGGACGTGCAGAACTGAACTATAAGTACAGAGGGGATGGCGCTTTCTTCCATGGCCCTTCCTCTAAATGTATTTCAGTAATTTATAAAATAGCTGACATAGGCCATCTGGTGGTGAAAGAAGTATTCAGAAGTTAGTGTTAGTGTTAAGAACAACACTGCCAAAAAAAAAAAGTTATAACATCTAGGAAATTGTACTTACAGATTTGAAAGTCCAAGCTTTCACTGCAGAAAAGTAAACCTCAGAGGTTTTGTGTTTTATCCTGTTGACATTAAGCATGCTTTAATATAAAAGCATCATTAATCTCCTGATTTTGTTTCAGTTCCAAAGCATGAATTCAAAATGGGGAGAATTTATAGAGGCCAATGCCGACATGTAGGGAAAAAAACATCTGCACCTTGGGACCTGCACAGATTCTTCTATGCATGGATAGGATAGACTGTCTGTGAGATCGAGGAGCTTCTTCCAAATTCTCCTCTCAGACAACTCAACTGGAGTCTAAAGTTCAGTTCACTGACTCCTTTGGCATTGGCTGCCTTCACTCTGCTGCACTTGCAAACTGCCGACACATAGTGATAGACCTTAACAGATCCCAGTCCTCATAATAATAATAATAATAATAATAATAATAATAATAATAATAATGGATTGCATTTATATAGTGCTTTTCAAGGCACCCAAAGCACTTTACAATTCCACTATTCATTCACTCTCCCATTCACACACTGGTGGAGGCAAGCTACAGTTGTAGCCACAGCTGCTCTGGGGCAGACTGACAGAAGCGAGCCATATCGCGCCATCGGCCCCTCTGGCCAACACCAGTAGGCGGTAGGGTAAAGTGTCTTGCCCAAGGACACAACGACCAGGACAGAGAGCCCGGGGATCGAACCGGCAACCTTCTGGTTACAGATACGCTTCCCAACCTATCTATTTAAAAAAGTAAATGAAAGTAACAGATGATTAGTTATTTTTAAAAAGCTATTTACAGTAGCCATGGCCTCGGTGAAAACAGAAAACAGTTTTAAAAACAATAAATACTAATTATAGAACCAGCTATTGTACTTAAGTAACAATAAAGTTAAAAATTAGAGTAAAAATCTTCAGGTACCTGTGCTTTACTTGAGTACACTTTTCTGATGAGTTTTTACACACACACACACACACATAGATACTTTCTACTCATTACATTTTCAAAACAGGCTCATTACTTTAGTTTTAACACATTTGGGTGAACATGCTGTTCCATCATGACCATGTCACGCTTTGCCTGCCTGTTTTAGTAGATAAAGGTGAATGGCTTGGACATGAATTCAGCTGCGGTTTGGGGAAGGCCTCGATTATTAAATAGTGAAGTGAAGAAGTTAAAGAATTGAAAAGGGGAGGGAGGCTGAGGCATGTAAAGGAGCATGAACAGCTTGTAGAACTGGGGGAACATCTAGATAAGAACCAGAAAGAGCATGTTTGGAGGCGTGGTCCCGCTCAGGAAAATTCAGGCACTTTATCTCCAAATTGTATTATTTCAAATCCTGGTTCTTACTTTTATGGCCTTAGAAGTTGGGGTCCCCAACTATCTTAGAACAGGGATGGGCAACTCCAGGCCTCGAGTGGTCGGTGTCCTGCAGGTTTTAGATGTGTCCTTGAACCAACACAGCTGGCTAAATGATCTCCTCAAAATGTCCTGAAGTTCTCCAGAGGCCTGGTAACAAACTAATCGTGTGATTCAGGTGTGTTGTCCCAGGGTGATATCTAAAACCTGCGGGACACCGGCCCTCGAGGCCTGGAGTTGCCCATCCCTGTCTGTGTGTTCATTTTGATCCTGTATTAACTTTCTTTTTTTTAAAACCTCTGTAAAATGTTGACTGATTTCTTGTAATAAAAACCTAGTCTTCTTTCTGATTATTACTCATGCATCACTCAGCAGTAATCTGCTGATTATGTTCCCAACTCATTAATTTTTTGGATTGTAAATATTCAGAATCCACTCCTAAAGCTTTAAGTGGCACCATTACAAGTAAGCCCTAAAAAATTATCAGATTTATTACAAAGTGCAAGTACTGAATTCACAGCTTTAAGAAGCTGGGTACATGAGATGGAAATCCTTGTGATTTTTACATGCAACAGAAACAGTGGGCGTAGAAAGTCACAAATTTGTTAATCACTTCAAACTAACCTCAATTTGAATACAGCAAATATAGCAAAAATATAATAGTATATAATAGAATTACAGTGCAAAAAGGCACAACCTGATACAGCATTAAAAATATTAATGCTATCAGCATTACTAACAGTGTGTGTGTGTGTAATTTTAGTAAAGTAGCTAATTAAACTAGCTATTATCAAGTAGACTGCAACCTCTTCCTTTAACAGTTTTACATTTACAATTTTTCTCTTGTAAATCAAGCAATAAAAAACAAACCAAGTTTGTCACAAAACCTTGTTCTACAGAACAAAAAAATAAAGGAGTCAGTTCTGTAAAAGCATTGATGAAAGCGGCAGAGTTTTTTAATTAACAAAAGTTACACAAACTGTAACACAAACACAGCTACATACATATGCTTGGCATCATTATCTCTTTTTTCTTACACAGAAAACAACCAGTGATTTACACGTCATGAGAAAATAAACATATTGTGGTGAATCTTCTGTTGTTATTCTAATAATGGTCATCCATCCATTGTGTTCTGCTTATCCTCGTCAGGGTTTGCCTGCTGGAGCCTATCCCAGCTGTCATAGGGCCAGAGGCAGGGTAGACCCTGGACAGGTCACCAGTCTATCGTAGGGCTAACACAGAGAGACAGACAACCATTGTCTCCATCCCCAGAATCATCAGTTAACCTAACACCCATAACTGCATGTCTTTGGACTGTGATAGCAAGCTGGTGTACATGGAGAGAACACAAGCAAACATGGGGAGAACATGCAAACGCCACACCGCACCACTGTGTTACCATATGGCCATAATTTACAAAAGAACTTCATGTTTTCTTTAGTAGATCCTGGCAAATTCAGCATTCTATTATTTTCATGACTACAGACAAGAAAGTATTTGTTCTTGGAGAACCTTCTGATGATTTTTCCTTTAAGTAACATACGGACTCCCAAGGCGTAGTGTGAAACTGTGTTGTGTGTTTTTCTATATTTTACACTTTGCACCTCTGTGATATACTTTCCATTACAGTCCAGTGAATATATATGTTATATCCAGACACTGAAAGGGAAGGAAAGAAGTTGATTGTCCTGCTCTTCTGAAGTATGTCTGTCTCTTTTTTTTGTGTTTTTTTTGTTTTCTGTTAATTGGAAAAGCAGTTGTGGTGATTATAGTTTATTTAGTTAAAATAAATGAAGATGAATATAAATCAGTGTACTATTAAATGTATTATTATGTGTCGCCAAACTGTATTTTAGCTTACTTTGCTTATTTAGTTAGTTCACACTCATGTTGATAATTTACATTTGGAGAATTCTACATTTTTATTTTAAAAAGAGTAGAAAGTTTTATGAACACTCTAAGGAATACTAATGAAATAAAATATATGGAACCACAGCTGTGAACTCTATTTATGTTTTTCTATTATGGAAACTTTCATTACAGTGGATTTCTTCTGTCGTGGGCACGTTTTCGTAGACCTCTTCATCTCTACCTGGATCTTCATGGTGGCTACAGGCGCGTTGCTTTTTGTAGGTCAAGACACTTTCTTGATTTTCATAAATCTAAAAAAGAATCAGCACACAGTAAGCAGAACAATGAACGATACACATTGCAGAGACCTGGGCGGTTAGAAACATTTTGAAAAAAATGTCTATACACTGGCATTTCAGCCAAAGTAGCCTTATGCTTCCTCCAGCAAGTCAAGTTGCAGTATTAATTTATGTCCATCCAGGGTTATAATAACCAAAATTCAGTAAACATTTTTTTTAAGGAATTATAGTTAAGGGTAATAAATGTAACAGCACACAAATTCTATAGTCAGTGTTCTGGAAGTGCAGCCTGTTGGTCAATAGCCACTCTTTCATGTCAGTAACTGAAATTCAGGTGGTTTATCTCCAAATTGTATTATTTCAAGTCCTGGTTCTTACTTTTATGGCCTTAGGAGTTGGTGGTCCCCAACTATATCTTAGAACAGGGGTGGGCAACTCCAGGCCTCGAGGGTCGGTGTCCTGCAGGTTTTAGATGTGTCCTTGAACCAACACAGCTGGCTAAATGATCTCCTCAACATGTCCTGAAGTTCTCCAGAGGCCTGGTAACAAACTAATCGTGTGATTCAGGTGTGTTGACCCAGGGTAATATCTAAAACCTGCGGGACACCAGCCCTCGAGGCCTGGAGTTGCCCATCCCTGTCTTAGAACTAATTTACTCCCAAGCTGGATCCTTAGGTGGTCAATAGCCACTCTTTCATGCCACAATGTAACAATGCACCATGATCCACTTACTAAAAGTGTACAGTTAATGTTACACTATGATATAGAAGTGAAAACAGGTCAAGGGAGCAGTTCTCTTTTAACTCTTGTGTTCAAAACAATTAGACTACATCTTCCTATTTAATTAAATCGCCAAATAAATTTTACATATTAAAGGTTGTTTGGACTATGAGTAAAATCAGTCATTTCTTTTATTGTAATTATTTATAGTGGAGTGTGTTATAGACGCACAACTCTATTAAGATTCTTTCTCTAAGACTTACTCTGCTTCCTGTTGCACCCATCACTTCCTTTGAGCTCTTTGCCTTGGGTGTATGTTTGCTCGTGGTGTCACCAGCTTCGGAAAATACACAGCATTAGATGTGGTTATGCTAGTTTTTCATGCACATCTGAGTTTAAGGGTCTCTGTGTGTATATGAATGTAACAATACCTTTGAGACATCTGTACTTATAAACAATAACTAGAACACACATTAGCAGCAGCGCAACGGGTACTGTGTAAACCACATAGAGTGCTGCATCTGAAAAATAGAAACCAAAACAGAACACAGTAAAACTGCAGTTTCAATAACAATCTTTCATGGACCTAACAGCAGACCCGTGGACTTACGTAATGGTTTCATGATCTTTGGTTTATACGTTATGTGTGTAACTTAACTGTGGTTACTGGTGCACACACCCACAGATGTTTTAACATATTGGCTTGACTTACATTCACTTCATGTAACCATGAAGCCATAACCAAAACCAAATGTTAACCATAATTCATGGTGTAAAATGTATTCTCCTATCACCTATCACCTTCACCTATCAGCTGAAGTACACAGTAACAAACACACATTTGTTTCCTGTATCTGTAAAAGTTTTACCTGGGATTCTTGTTCCCACTGTGGTGCCTGGAGTTACAGTGCTGGTGTGCTGCAGAAAGACTGTAAGAGAAAAAAAAACTCTTAGTGCTCTCAGCAACTATATTTCAGAGACAGATTATAGTCAAAAAAGTCAAAAACACTGGGTCATTTGACCAAATGTTTGTACCAAAACACTTTTTCACGTTTTCTCCATTGAATTACCAGGAAACAGATAAATCAACCAAGAAACCAGTGCTTATTTCTGTTACTGTATTTCATGGAGTTTCATAGACATTAAATTGGTCATGTTTGTCAATCTGTTTTTAAAACCAAAGGTGATTGTGCTTTTGAGGTTGTAGCGCACAAACTGTGAAACAGACGTCCCCAGTCAGTCAGCTTGGCTGACTCAATCTTCAATCCACCCTATCTTCAGCCTGACGTTTTTTTTTTTTTTTTTTTTAAATTGTGAAACATTTTTTAACTCTGTGTTTTTAAAAGTGCTACATAAATGAAGTTATTGTTATATATTCCATGGTATCAGTTTTCACAATATTAATACTCAGGTGATAGCTACACTTTCAAGGTTTGCTTGATTCCTATTTTATATTTGTAGTTAATACATGCGAGCACATAGCACATAAGCTTGTATAACTTAACAAATTCTAATATTTACATACAGCAAAACAAAACAAACCCCAAAACAGATTTCAGATAAATGTTCATCTGATAAGTAACGAGTAGGTGAGGTTGTCAGTAGTTCTATTTCTGTGGTGCTATTTGTTGTGCTCACTGTGAGCTTCATAGAGACAGTTTTCTTTTTTCATTTGTTCACACCTCAGAAAGCTGAACTGAGCCCAAACAAGCACACAGCTTACACATCTATTAGTTGCATTATATATACAAAATTGTTCATAGCATACCTGACAGCTCAATCTTGGTGTAGTTTCCAACTCTCCACTGTAAGTCTGTCCCACACCAGTATGTCCCAGCATCATCTGCTTCCAGTGCTGTGATCTTCATCATGAAAGAACTGGAAGTAGCATTATCTTGCAGTGTGAACCTCCTTTGACTCACCGCCATCTTTGTGCAATTGTTGCGGTGGTCTCCCTTACAGAGGAACTTGCTGTTATGCCGATATTGTGGAGGATAAGGACACTGCAAAGTTAGTGGATATCCTGCAGTACCATTTATTGTAGTTGATTTGACACAGCACCACTCTGTCAGATTGAAAGAGAAAAGGTATTTTAGAATCACCAGATATTCAGCTTGTTGGAGCTTATTGAGGAGAAATCATTGATATATTCAGGCTGATATAATTAAGTAGAACTATGACCTCTCACCTTCAACTTCCAGCTCAACAGCAGAGAAAACATCCAGCTCAGAGTTTCTTTGGACACCACAGAGATATGACCCTGAATCATTTTGAGTCAAACTGCTAATGTTCACTGTGAATGTTCCTGACACTTTGTCATCATCAAGTCTGAATCGTCCATTTTGTTTGGTGTCAGAGGTGATCAGTGCCTGCTGCAGACATGTCGAGGGCTGGTTTCCTCTGCAGATGTACTTCAGGCTGTTCTGGTACTGACATTCATACGGACAACTGACAGACTCAGAGTATCCCTCATAACTTTGAACTTTGGTCACAGTGTCACAGCAGCTGTCTGTCAAGAAGGTAAACAACACCAAAAGCATCACAGCCAAAAAATGGTTATATATAAAGAACAAGAGTTTCATATTCAACTCATTGTTTTAAAGTCTTTCACTTGCTTCACATACATGCTTATATGAGGGTTTAAATATATTTACTGTTTGCATTTATTATTTTATCTCCTCATTAGTCACTGATTTAATGTATTTTGCTTGTTTCACATACATTTATAAAGTTGTGACTTTTTTCCACCATGCAGTGCTTATATGAGCGTTTACTGTTTGCATTTATTATTTTATCTACTCGGGAGTGTTTTATGTCTTTTTGTTACTGGTCTGTAGATGTTTATCCATCGGGCTTAAGCATTGAGATGTCAGCATAGGCTCTTAAGATTGATTCAACTAAACTGAACCAATGAGTATTGAGTTAAACTACAGTTAAACAGTATGTTGATGCCCCAGCAGAATTAGCTGGTAATGGCAGTACGTTTAACTTTCTTTATATAATTTTTAATCACTTTAAATGTACAATTCATCCTGTCCATGTCTTTATTTACCTGGTACTAATTTCAGCTCAAATTCAGTGTAGATATCTTTTCCAGTTCTGGTTACTCCACACCAGTATTTCCCAGCATCCACAGAATGAAGATCAGAGATGGTCGTTGTGAAGATTCGTGCTGTTTTGTCATCATGGATCCTGTATTTGCTTGTCACTGGATTTGATGTTGTAATAAGAAGATCACTGTCACCACAGTCGTTCTTACACAGGTACTTTTCATAAGGTTCATAACCCTCATCATAGGAGCAGGAAACGTTAACCTCTCTCCCCACATATCCAGTCACATGGATCACCCCTGCTTCACAGGTCACACATCTCAGAGCAACTGTAAAGACAATTTGAAAATTCTATGTTATATTTGAAGCAACGTTAGAGCTGTAAAAAGAAATCAGATGACCGGGGTAGTTTTCATAACTGGTCCTGCATACTGCTCCTTAATACTAAAACATATAAATCTACTGTTTAATCTACATCTGCCTTTGACCTTTATATGTTTAATTATTTATTCATTTAAAACACTTACTGAAGAGGATGAAAAGCAGGTTTTGGAGGCTCCACATCTTTGCTTTGGTTGATTGAAATTTAAGATTTGAAAATGTTAAGCAGACACTGTGGTCTTTTACAGCAATGAGAAGGGACGTGCAGAGCTGAACTATAAGTACAGAGGGGATGGCGCTTTCTTTGATGTCTCTTCCTCTAAATGTATTTTAGTAATTTGTAAAATAGCTGACATAGGCCATCTAGTGGTGAAATAAGTATTCAGAAGTTAGAAGTGTTAAGAACAGCACTGCCAATACAAGAGTTAAGAGATTTAGGAAATTTTACTTATAAAGCTTGCATTGCAGAAAACCAACTCGGAGGTTTTGTGTTTCATCCTGTTGACATTAAGCATGCATTAATATAAAAGCATCATTAATCCCCTGATTTTGTTCCAGTCCCAAAGCTTTAACCTAATTCAAAATGGGGAGAATTTATAGAGTGTTATGATGACAAGTTAAAAAAAATCATCTGCATTTTGGGGCTTGCACAGATACTTCTAATAAAGACTAACGGACCAGTTATTCCATTATTAATTAGCTCAGAATTAGAGTTAAACAGTTACTTGATTCTGCAGCAGAAAAAGCAGATAATCTTGTACCACTGTTTATAGACATGCAAACTGAAGTCCTTGCCTTTAACTATGTAATTAAGGTAATGCAATGTAATTCGGTTTCTGATATTTGTTTGCTTTGCATTGTCTACAGAAAACACACACACACACGTATGACAACCTAATTCTTGGAGTCTGCCACTCTCATCTGAACATTTATAAGTGTTCTGACCTGACACATTGAAGCGATTGCTGTCAGCTCAGATTTCATGAAACCTTAAAAACATTTACTTTGTACTACTTTCAGCTCGACTTCAGTCTACATATCATCAAATGTCCGAAAGTCTCCTTATATTTCAATCGCATCGCTATAAGTGCAGTGTTAATTTCTGCCGATAAGTTCCACTTTGTTCTTAATGTTTGCTACGGTGATGACGTCACATGCTTTTACGACGGTCCTGCCGTATCACCAGTCCGAGGAGCACTAGGCATGTTTTTCTCCATGAGTGCGGGGGAATAGCGATCTCCAGCCGTGTGCGTTCCTGTGCAAATGTGAGTCAAAATCCCTCCAGTTCTACGAGTCCATTTCCACTTATAGCACGGGTTGTACTTTGACGTTAATTACAGGGGGTTTATGCTAGGAGATTTATCGAGATTGGTAGAGGCATGTGACTTACCACCGTAGCATTTGTTGCGGGTTGGATCTGTGCACCGCAGTTGGGTTATTTATCCACTAGAGGGCACTGAAGACCATGTAATTGCTGACCTTTCCTAATTTGGGGGCATTAGGTCTTTTCTGTGGCCTGAGATATGCAGATACTCTTGTTTCCTGCCTGTTTAAATGGGATTGTGGGACTTTCTTATGTCAGAGCATTCAGCTGATTATTTGTGTTACAGTTCATTATATTGGCATGATGTTGGGAAGTGACGATTGTTATATTTACATGTGAAAATTGTTTCTCCTTGTTTCTTGTTATTCAGAACCACACGTCTGTCCACCCCTCCCACATTCGTTAAGTATGCCTACTGCTGTAAACTTCCATTAAAGTATATCCGGACATCACTCTCTGTGCCCCACTCTCTGACCGGAGTTTAAGTCCTGAGGGAGCTATCATCCCAGCAACTCTCTAACATCAAATGTTCTGGTCACTGGACACCAGTATTTCCCAACATCCATAGATTGGAGATCATAGTTGAGGGAGCAGGTCTCTTGAGGGACTGAACGCTGGCGTGTTTTTGCTGCCACTGCTCTCTTTCGATACTTATTGCTTAGTATAGTTACACAGGTTTGTGTTATTCCCAGAACCTATATTTTCTGCCAGGTAAGTTGTTTCCTCGCCTTACTCGGTTGGGTGCTGTGCTTTTGGCCATATTTACTGTCAGCTGTTAGTTTCAGCTGTTACCATCAGCTGTCACCTTCACCACACATGCATTCACAGCTCACTAGCTACAAAATCAACAAGGCTCTCTGGCATTAGAGCACACCTTTCCCTGGCCTTAAGTACTCCTAATTGCTGATTAGAGTCAGCTGTACAAAAGGGTGGCAACTAAGGCAGGAAGATGGCAGGACACACCCACACGAGGTCAGTTTCACAGGATAACCTGCAAAGGCCGTAACAATGATAATTCTCATTAGATATAGGCAAAGGCAGCTCTGGCCCTTTTTAAAAACACATTCATCGTTATTATTTTGGCTGTCTGTAGTACTCAACCACCTCAAAATCTGTTCCCTTGATGATGACAAGGAAGGAAGCAGGAACCTGCTGCTTTTTTATTTTTATGTTACAGTTCTTTACAGTACGCTAGTTGTTTTTGTACATTTTTAATTAATAAAAAACACAGATAATACATTTTCTCAGATTGTTATCCTGAGAAATCATGAGGCAATTTTATATAATATACTGCAATTTTTATTAAACATATACTAAGCTGCTTGCAAATAAAATGCATTTAGTAGATTTGAAAAATGTTGTATATCAAAAAGTTTTGAAAGAGCTAATTGAGCCAATAAGCTTACACAGAGAAGCTTATTTTACAGAACAACAAAATAAGACAGTCAAAAGCCTGGAGAGCTTTGTATTAATTAATAAACAGTTCAGCATCATTGCTCAAACAGAACAGGTGCATTGTGTCATTACCATGATTTTCTTATGTAGGACTGATGTTAACATGAAGACACAGTGGTACAAATTAGTAAACAGTCCAATAACACGGGGTTTTTGCCATCTTGGTGTTTAGAAAGCAGATAGACAAAGGGACTAGTTATGCAAACACGCACTCATTTGTTAACAACCTGTGACTAACAGGTCATTAGGATATATGCATACCGTAGGTAATCTTCTATTCCTACTCTAATAATCAGTGTTAAACTAATACATCACCAGCAGGGGGCTCACTGTGACACACTAACCAGTAATATTGCACGTAAAGAAAAAAAATTATATGATATCAAAGTCTTGTCAAATGGTCAAGTTGACAGTTTTGTGGATGTTTCTGTGTATCATGACCATTTTACTTTTCACTGCTGTATTTTTGACTCCAAATGTCTAAAAATGACATTTTCAGCAAAGTGGGGACTTCTTTAAATAGTTCAAAACAATAAATCAAACAAAAAACTAATATATAAAATTGAATAAATGTACTGTTTTATTACTGTATGTAAACAAATTTGATTGTGTTCCACTTTTGTATTTGTTCACTTAAAAATCATGTAATTTTGCATTATTGGGTTTTCACATTAAAAAAACAGCAGATATTTTTATGAACACTAAGCAATTAAAAGCAAAGCTAGTAACTACAGATGCTAGCGTTACTTCCAGTTAGGTCCATTTATAATTGTTTTTATACCTCTTTGCCAGAACATATTCTAATTATAGTTATACAGTGGACATGGACATAATGCGTAGACTCTCAGCTTTCATTTGAGGGTATCCACAGTCAAATTGAATAAATAGTTTTGGAGTTTCAGCTTCTTAACATGTGCCAACCGCTTTATAAAGGGACCAGAAGTAACTGGACAACAAAAAGGCTGTTTCATGGGCAGGTGTGGGCACTTCCTGTATTATCATGACTGCTAGTGTTTATTAATGATGTGACACAGGACAGAAGCAGCCAATTGAATTCTGAGGTGTTCAGACATACTGTCTGCTCAAATCAGGCCAAATGCAGTCAAATTGATTGGGCAGATGGACTTGTACAGATAGACAATGACCCAAAACATACAGACAAAGCAACCCAGGAGTTTATTAAACCAAAGATGTGGAATATTTTTGAATGGCCAAGTGGGTGACCTGATCTTAACCCAAGTGGGCGTGCATTTTATTTGTTGAAGATTTAAAAGAAGGAAACATAGTAACCGGTGATGTCCATGAGTTCAAGACTTGGGGGTGTAATTGCCAGCAAAGGGTTTCAATCATGTATTAGAAATTAACATTTTATTTTCACCTATTTAATTTGTCCAATTACTTTTGAGTCCCTTCAGCTGCATCTGAGTTGTTTCATTTAAAGAACCAAAATGAGAAAATAGTTGTCTCTGTCCAAATATTTATGGACTGAACTGTATCTTCTGTTGGGTTTATGGAAATTTTCATTGCAGTAGATTTATTCACTTGCGGTCAAGTTTTCGTAGTGTACTTCTACATCTACTTCTTCATAGACGTTACTGGTGCTTTGGTCATTGGAGGTCACCACACCTTGATTTTTATAAATCTAAAAAAGAATCAAGACACATTACACAGAACAAATGAATGACACGTGTTGCAGAGAAATGAGTTGTGGACACATTTAAATTTTTTTTACAATTACTCTAAAGCCATTAGAAGTATTAACTTATGGTTGTACACCTTAACAGTGAGTCAAGTTGTAGTGTACACGTAGGGGTGGGTTTTGATTATAATTTTTCCGATTAAAATCGATTCTAGCTTGAATAACGCGATATTGATTCATTAAAATCCTGAATCGATTTTTAAGTATAAATTTATTTTGCCCTGAACACCAGAATCTCAGGTTAAACAGCACGTAAACCGATTCTGCACAAAGATGCAAGGACCCGCCGACGCATCAGAGTCAGCGAGATGTCGGCTTTCTCACCTGACGGCATGTACACGTACACGCTGAAAGCCGACAGCTCATTGTTTCCGATGCGTTGGGTCCGCGCTTTGTTTTTATATCTTTTTTTTTTGTGCTACATTCAGAAGCTGCAGGTTTTTGTCTCTCTCCAACTAAAATTGACTGAACCAGCAGCAAAAGAAGATGCAAACTAGGCTTCACATTTTGCTTCACATAAACATCGTCATGAATTCCCTCTTACTTTGTCTCCAACATGATAAAATCACACTTCATGCACAGCTCTCTCTCTCTCTCTCAGTGTACTTCAAGAAATGTTTCCCATCTCAAATCTCTGTTTTTTGCATTATTTGCTTGCTTATTACCCACCAGTCTACCGTTGTGTACAGTGCTCTCGGCCACTGTTTTTTTAATTTATTTATTTATTTTTAACTTAAATGACTTCTGACAAAAAAACCTTATTTCTGGTGTTCAATACTGAAGACATGTAAACTTTTTAAAAATTCTGCAAAATTAAAAAATGCTTGGCTGTGTCTCTAATAAAGCCTCTATAACTTTGCTCTGCTCCACTTTAGCAGCATCAGATAATATTCATATGTTGATTCATGTTTTTGTTCGTTTTTTTTTTCTACTGCTAATTATTTTTAAGGTTATCTGCTATAAAAAGCCAGGCCAGGAAAATCTCCTTCATGTTTTTTTGTGCTTTATCCTCAGTTACTTTGACACAAAGGCATCTGCTGTTATGCTTACACCTTTGATAAAGTCTCACAAGTCAACTTTCTTTTTATAAATATAAAAATATGCATACACTGCACTGCCATCAAAATACTGATTCTAGATACAGATTCTAACACATGAAAAAAGGAATTTTTAACACAGCTTTTCCAAACGGCCTAGTTTTAATTTGGATGCTTACATTATTTACTTTGCACACAGATTTAAAATTATTTCACAAAAACCAAAAACTATAAGCATCAAAAACGATTAGCCTTCTTGATTTAGGTCCATTGTGTATCCTTTTTGCTAGACAACAAACTGCAGTCATTTTTTTTATAGTTTTCAACAAATCCCACACATATCTCCTGGGCAATCCTGGCCCATTCGTCTTTGTTGCATCTTTTAAGTTCCTCCAGGTTTGATGGTCTTCTGGCATGGACCTTGGTCTTCAGTTCACCCCACGCATTTGAAATAGGATTAAAGTCAGGGCTTTCAGCAAGTCAGTCAGAGATGTTCACTTTGGTCTTCTGGAGGTCATTCTTCACCAAGAGTGAGGTATCTTTTGAGTCACTGTAGTGACCCAGACCCAGATGTGCTACTAACTGCTTGAGGTTGTCTTTCATAATATTCACATATCTTTATATCTTTACGATTCCTTCCACTTTCACAAGTTTCCCAGTTCCAGATGCACTGGAGCATCCCTAAAGCATAATCACAAAGTTTTCTTTCCAGAGTCTTTGAGATTGTTTCTTTCCTACCTCTCCCAGGCTTGTTCCATAATGTGTCACTTTCATTGAATTTACTGATTTCACTCCAGTTCTTGACATTTGTAATAACTTTCTACATCTAAAAGTATTTTTCTCAAGTCTAAACAGATTTGCTGAAGTTTTTGAACTGTTTGTAAACTGGAACATAACCCAGACTTTTAACCACATCCTTGCATAGCAGCAGTTCTATGGCTGAATGAAAAAGGTCAGTTTTTAATAGGGCTTATTATACTGATTATGATAGTCACAATTGTTGTCTTGTGTGGAAAAATACGCCACCCAGTGGACACTAGAGGGACAGAAAATAATGAACAGAGAAGCAATTCAATGGTCACATGTATCTGTGGGCTGAAGTCAGGAAAGTTTCTGTTAGGCTGCCACTATAGTCGTCTTATAAACACCAGAAACACTGCATTGATTCTGGTATTATTTCCCCCAAATGTTTCTGTGAAAGTGTGCAAATTAGTTTGTTTAGAAATGCTGTGTTAAATTCACTTGTTCTGTTAAACAAACAAACAAACAAACAAAAAAAACAGCCCCACCCTATGGGTTTCAAAGGGTGGGGCTAATAATTGTGTCCTCATCTGTAAATGAATGTAGACATAACAAATCCAAATGGGAGATCCAATTAAATTCCAGTTGTCCCACATTCCAAACTAATCTTGCATATTAAACCCAACAAACAGTAAAAAGTCAGTTTTTTTTATCCTAAATATTCATAATTGAGTGTGGGACAAACATACTTCTCTATTAAGACTTTACACTTTAGTTTTCTTACTTCACTTTGTGCTGCACCAATCACCTTCTTTGAACTCTTTTTCCTAGATGCATTTCTCCGCAGGGAGAGAACAGCTTCTGAAAACACACAGCATTAAATATGGTTATGCTGTATTTGCATGCACATTTGAGTGTAAGGGTCTCTCTGTGCATATGAATGTAAAAGATACCTTCAATCCTGGAACGTCTGTACTTATAAACAAGAACTAGGATACATATCAAAAGCAGTACAGGGGGTATCATATAGAGTGCTGAAAAACAAACAAACAAAAAACTATTGTTCTCATAACACAGAAGTACACATTGACAGTCATACATCTATAATATATCTTTAATTTATTTACCTGGGTTCTTTTTTCCCAGAGTGCTCTGCTGAAAGACTGCAAGCGAAAATAACTA
>NC_140466.1:10292500-10792500 GCF_051167445.1 Perissodus microlepis
GTTTTAGTAGAATGACTAGTGCAGAGGGTCCTACCCTAAAAATCTTAAACTATTCACACAACTGAAATTAGATTATTAATTAATGACTTAATTAATTTATTTAGTCATTTATGTAGCAAACCATCCAGTAAAGAAGATAAAAAAAACTGGCCTCTAGTTCTGTTTGGCATATATTCTGTGCTTTGTGTGAAACACTATGAGGGCAGAGTTGTCATAATTCTATCACACTACAAACAACTGAATCACCAGCCGCAGTGTATGCTTTAATAGCAGTGTAAAAAAGCATGTAACTCATAGCTCTGTCTATTTTTCCTTTATTAAAATGTGTTCATCTCACCGACTGACAGCTGAATCTTGGTGTAGTTTCCAACTCTCCACTGTGAGTCTGACCCACACCAGTATGTCCCAGCATCATCCGCTTGTATCTTTGTGATCGTCACTGAGAAAGAGTTGGAATAAATATCATCTTGTAGTGCAAATCTGTTTTGACTCGTCACCATGTCTCTGCAACTGTTGCGGTGGTCTCCCTTACAGAGGAACTTCCTGTTATCCTGATGTTGTTGAGGATAAGGGCACTGCAGAGTTAGTGGCTGTCCCACAGTACCTGTTATTTTAGTTGACCTGACACAGCACCACTCTGTCAGATGGAAAGAGAAAAACTATTTACGATTCAAAAATATTAAACTTTCAGAAAGACTTTTTTTTTTTTTTTTTTTTTTTTGAAGAAGCTGTTTTCTTTTGGTTGGTATAATGAGATATTACTATGACCTCTCACCTTTGACTCTTAGCTCAACAGCAGAGAAAACATCATGGTCAGAGTTTGTTTGAACACCACAAAGGTAATGCCCTGAATCACTTTGGGTCAAGCTGCTAATTGTCACTGTGAATATTCTTGACATTTTTACATCATTAAGTCTGAAGCGACCATTTTCTCTGTTGTTAGAGGTGATTAGTGCATCCTGCAGACATGTGGAGGGCTGGTTTCCTCTGCAGATGTACTTCAGGCTGTTCTGGTACTGATTCTCATAAGGACAATTGATGGACTCAGAGTATCCTCATAACTTTCAATATTGGTCACAGTATCACAGCAGTGGTCTGTCAAAAAGACAAATGTATTAATTTTACAGAAAGCAGTGTTTTCTGTCAGCTGATATAATGAGATGTTACTATGAATGCTCACCTTTAACTTTCAGCTCAAAAGCACAGAAAAGATGCAGGTCAGAGTTTCTTTGGATACCACAAAGGTAACGCCCTGAATCACTTTGGGTCAAACTGCTAATCTTTGTTGTGAGTTGTGTTGACATATTTTCATCGTCAAATCTGAATCGCCCATTTTGTTTGTTGTAAGAGGTGATTAGTGCCTGTTGCAGACACATGGAGGGCCGTGTTCCTCTGCAGATGTACTTCAGGCTGTTCTGGTACTGGGACTCATACAGACAACTGAAGGACACTGAATATCCTGCATAACTTTCAACTTCTTTCACACTGTTACAGCAGCTGTCTGTCAAAAAGATCAACAGCATTAGAAAACACGCTACAGCCATAGAATACAGATATGATGTTTTATTTAATTAGCTTGCTGCAACAAAATTGTATGTAATGGATCTTAAAAAAACCTGAACTAAACTGAAACATTTATAATGGCTAAAACTGGTGCAGGTCATATTTATAGCATTTAATGCAAGTAATGTTTTATCAGTTATATTTTTGTCTGTTGTTACATTGGAACCTATACAATAACAACGGGTTTGTACATATGATTTTACCTCAATTCAACATAAAATTCGATTTTGGGAAAGGTTTATTTACCTTGGACTAATTTCAGCTCGACTTCGGTGTAGATATCTATTCCAAATATGGTCACTCCACACCAGTATTTCCCAGCATCCACAGAACGAAGGTCAGAGATGCTCGTTGTGAAGATTCGTGCTGTTTTGTCATCATGGATCCTGTATTTGCTTGTCACTGGATTTGATGTTGTAATAAGAACATCATCATTGCTGCCACAGTCATTCTTACACAAGTACTTCTCATAAGACTCGTAACCCTGATCATAGGAGCAGGAAACTTTAACCGCACTCCCCACATATCCAGTTACATGGATCACCCCTACTGCACTGGTCACACACCTCAGAGCAACTGGAAAAAGAATGTAAAAGTCAACATGGTAGGTTTCATACTAACAATGTTAGTGCTGTATAACGAAATTACCAAGACTGAAAAAGCGTTTGGCCTACTGCTCCTAAATTACTAGAAGAGATATGTGTACTACTTAGTCTACATCAGCCTTTATATGGTCTTCATATTTTAGTTATTTACCAGTTTAAACAACTTACTGCAAAAGGTGAACAGCAGGTTTTGAAGTCTCCTCATCTTTGCTTTAGTTTGTCCATATAGAGCCTTGACAGGAAATTCTCTCAGGTTTAAAAAAATCATGCAAACAATAGGTGTCATTTAACGCCATAGTAATGTGAAGGGAGGGGTAGAGCTGGACCATCAACACAGATGAGGTGGAGCATTCTTAGTTGGGCTTACACATTCCATCTAGTGGTTAAAGAAGATTTCACAAGCTTTCCATAATAGCATAGGATTGAATAGAATAGCCCTTTATTGTCATTGTACACACTGTTCCAAAAAATAGTAATGTCAAATTATTTTACTGTGTATTTTACAGTTGTGTACTGTTTTTCTAGAATATCATTACATTTACATAAGTAGACTGTGATCTGACACGTCAGATGTAAAATAACATAACATCACTGTAAATGTAATAAAACACAATTTACTTGTTTGTTAAATATATTTTGTTGTACATATGCATATTTAGATTGTAAAAATACATCCAGAAATGTCTCCCATCATGCCTTGGGACATGTGCTGCTGTTTAGATGTTCTTGTTTTATTGTTTATGGTTACGTTACTTTTAACTGTTACCTTGAATGTTGTGTTTACGCCGTGGTGTAGCGTCACTGACAGTTGTTGTTTTGTAGAGAGAGTGCTGTACCATGAGTGACTTCTGTTGTGCTGTTGTTGAACCTTGAGGCACATTATAGCACCAGCAAGTGTTTTAATAAAGAGCTCCCCCTACCAGCTTGGGGTTAAATAACAAATTCAATCTCTTTCTGTGAGCTTCTTTATTAAGATTTCTCTGCATGGCACAATGTAAAACATGGACATACTATGCTAATTATATATTTTGAAAAAGAAATGCAGAGGTAGGAATTGTAGTTAATATAAATAACATGCTGCTAAGCATCGGCCAATGAATGTGAACTAACAACAACAAGGTTGCGGGTATGGCTGCGACCGTAGGAAAAAACCCTAATATGAAGGTATTTTACTGTGCATTTTACAGTAATGTTCTGTTCTTCTAGAATATCATTAAAGTTACATAAATAGACTTTGACTTCACATTTTGAATGTCAAATCCCATGTCAAATTAGCGCAACAAACTCTATTTTCATTACTGAAAATAATTGTATTTTTATGGGACAGTTATTTTCTGTTATTTTACGGTCGTATTTTGGCGCCCCAGCTGCTGGAATATTACCGTTGTTTCAGGATGTTTTTTTAACAGTGCATGTACAATGAAATTGTAAAATTGTGTGTGTGCCACACCAACCGTGCCGGCATAAAATATAAATAGTAGACAGCAGGAATCCCTTTTTAAAGAGAGAGCTATTAAAACAAACTACCACTTTACTGCTAAGTAAAAGACACACAGAAAAAATTAATAAAAGTTAAAGTATGAAATTGGTCAAAGTCCGAAGCGCTCCCTCTGACTGCCTACTGCCCCCAAACCCTGTTCCAGCCAGATGATTTCAGCTGGCCTCAGACTGGTATTAAATACTTGGGCATTACATTCCCCCCTTTGATATCTAACATGTTTCAGGCTAATTTTGAACCTCTATTGGACAAGTTCAGAACCAACATAATTAGATGGTCCCCTTTGTTTCTCACCCTTTTGGGCAAAGTTAACATCATTAAAATGAACTGTGCCCAAAAGGGTGAGAATGTAATTACTTACTACAAACACTACAAACACTCCCGCTAAAAATCCCATCAAAATATTTTCATCAATTTGACAAGTAATGTCCTAGTATAAAGCTTAAAAGGCTACACCAACCAGTCAAGTCGGGTGGCCTGGGGGTCCCATATTTACTGTTTCACCATTATGCTTTCATTCTGAGACACATGGTTCACTGGGCTCTCCCTCTAGAACAAGCCCCCCCCCCATGGTTTAGTCTTGAGAGTACTTTGTGCTCACCACTCCCTCCGATGCACATTTAACCACCAAGCTCTCTCCAGATATACAAACCCCTATTCTTTGTTTCTGCAGACTGTCTGGAAGAAGGTGGCCTTGCTACTAAATTTTAACTCCAGAGAGGGATACTTGTTCTTGGAGACCTGTATCAGGGGAGAACTCTGAAGTCCTTTAATTACCTTAAAGCACAGTTTCAGTTGCCTCCTTTCACACCACCTCCAACTATTTGACTATCTTAGCTAAAGCAAGAAAGTCTTCGGGTGAGGTCATGAGGTCTCTAGACATAACTCAATGCTTGTTAAGGGCACGAGTAAAGGGCTACCCGCCCTCAGATTAGCTTGGGAAGCTGACCTTGGTGTGGTTTTTACAGATCAGGAATGGACGACAATTTTGCAAAATAGTAAAAAGATGTCCAGGGAACTTAGAACAAGACTAATCCAATTCCAATTACTACACCGAATTTACTGGTCACCACACAGACTGTACAGGGTGAACCTCATACAGTCCCCCGAGTGCCGGAGATGGGGTGGGCACATTAACCCATATGATTTGGAGCTGTCCTAAAAACCAAACCTTTTAGACTGAGATACGTGAATTTATCCATTCAACTATACGATGGGATATTCCTTTAACAGGCACATATACTGTATCTTTAATAGCTTTACCTGGGTTATTTGTTTCCAAAGTTCCCAGAGTGTGCTGCAGAAAAACTGTAGGAGAAAGCAATTTTATTTCAACAATGACAACAATGGCAACTCACACATCTGTGGGATTTCTCTGTTCTATGTTTCAGCCTATGATGTTGATGTCAACATGGCACGACTGAAGGGATATTTTGAATCCAACAAGATTCCCAAACTGTTGTTTCAGTCAACTGAATCTAACTAAAAATTAAAATACAGGAAGAAGGCACAACCACTGTCCAGATCAGCACTACTATTGCAACACAACCAGCAATACCATCTTTTGTTCCTTGCTATACTTCTAGATGCTGAGAGCAAAGGTTTTGTTCTAGATTTCATGGCGTTAGAAAGTATTTTATGGTTGTCATTTGTACTTAGAAACATACAATCAATAATGCTTAGAGATATATAATCGTTTGCATATTGATAGAATGTCTGATCCTTAGTAGTCTGCAAAGACTGTGTGTGTTCCAGAGTGCTCTGGCATACACACACATCCTTAGGTCATTAGAGAGGTTGTACCTTCTCTTTCAGATATAAACTGTACATGTTCATGGCATAATTACCATGTTTTTCTTACACAGAAAACAACCAGTGATTTACACATCATGAGAAAATAAACATATTGTAGTGAATCTTCTATTGTTACTCTAATAATGGTCATCCATCCATTGTGTTCCACTCATCCTCGTCAGGGTTTGCCTGCTGGAGCCTAATAGGGCTCGAGGCAGGGTAGACCCTGGACAGGTCACCAGTCTATCGTAGGGCTAACACAGAGAGACAGACAACCATTGTCTCCATCCCCAGAATCATCAGTTAACCTAACACCCATAACTGCATGTCTTTGGACTGTGATAGGAAGCTGGAGTACCTGGAGAGAACCTGCAAACATGGGGAGAACATGCAAACGCCACACAGAAAGGCCCTGGTCAGCTGAGTCAAACCCAGGCCCTTCTTGCTGTGAGGCAATAGTGCTAACCACCACGCCACTGTGTTACCATATGGCCATAATTTACAAAAGAACTTCATGTTTTCTTTAGTAGATCCTGGCAAATTCAGCGTTCTATTATTTTCATGACCAAGACAAGAAAGTATTTGTTCTTGGAGAACCTTCTGATGATTTTTCCTTTAAGTAACATAC
Source organism: Perissodus microlepis (assembly GCF_051167445.1). Taxonomy (NCBI): domain Eukaryota; kingdom Metazoa; phylum Chordata; class Actinopteri; order Cichliformes; family Cichlidae; genus Perissodus; species Perissodus microlepis. Next base: position 10,298,589 of record NC_140466.1, read on the forward strand.
GGACTCCCAAGGCGTAGTGTGAAACTGTGTTGTGTGTTTTTCTATATTTTACACTTTGCACCTCTGTGATATACTTTCCATTACAGTCCAGTGAATATATATGTTATATCCAGACACTGAAAGGGAAGGAAAGAAGTTGATTGTCCTGCTCTTCTGAAGTATGTCTGTCTTTTTTGGGGGGTACAAAACTCTGTTAATTGGAAAAGCAGTTGTGGTAATAAAAGTTTAATTAGGTAAAATAAATGAAGATGAATATAAATCAGTGTACTATTAAATGTATTATTATGTTTCGCCAGACTGTACTTTATTTTACTTTGCTTATTTAGTTAGTTTACACTCATGTTGATAATTTACATTTGGAGAATTCTACATTTTTATTTTAAAAAGAGTAGAAAGTTTTATGAACACTCTAAGGAATACTAATGAAATGAAATATATGGAACCACAGCTGTGAACTCTATTTATGTTTTTCTATTATGGAAACTTTCATTACAGTGGATTTCTTCTGTCGTGGGCACGTTTTCGTAGACCTCTTCATCTCTACCTGGATCTTCATGGTGGCTACAGGTGCGTGGCTTTTTGTAGGTCAAGACACTTTCTTGATTTTCATAAATCTAAAAAAGAATCAGTACACAGTAAGCAGAACAAAGAACGACACACGTTGCAGAGACCCGGGTTGTTGGAAACATTTTGAAAAAAATGTCTATACACTGGCATTTCAGCCAAAGTAGCCTTATGCTTCCTCCAGCAAGTCAAGTTGCAGTATTAATTTATGTCCATCCAGGGTTATAATAACCAAAATTCAGTAAACATTTTTTAAGGAATTATAGTTAAGGGTAATAAATGTAACAGCACACAAATTCTATAGTCAGTGTTCTGGAAGTGCAGCCTGTTGGTCAATAGCCACTCTTTCATGCCACAATGTAACAATGCACCATGATACACTTCCTAAAAGTGTACAGTTAATGTCACACTATGATATAGAAGTGAAAACAGGTCAAGGGAGCACTTCTCTTTTAACTCTTGTGTTCAAAACAGTTAGACTGCATCTTCCTATTCAATTAAATCACCAAATAAATTTTACATATTAAAGGTTGTTTGGACTATGAGTAAAATCAGTCATTTCTTTTATTGTAATTATTTATAGTGGAGTGTGTTATAGACGCACAACTCTATTAAGATTCTTTCTCTAAGACTTACTCTGCTTCCTGTTGCACCCATCACTTCCTTTGTCCATCAGCTCTTTGCCTTGGGTGTATGTTTGCTCGTGGTGTCCCCAGCTTCAGAAAATACACAGCATTAGATGTGGTTATGCTAGTTTTTCATGCACATCTGAGTTTAAGGGTCTCTGTGTGTATATGAATGTAACAATACCTTTGAGACATCTGTACTTATAAACAATTACTAGAACACACATTAGCAGCAGCGCAACGGGTACTGTGTAAACCAGCGGTCTCCAACCTTTTTTGCGCCACAGACCGGTTTATGCTCGACAATATTTTCACGGACCGGCCTTTAAGGTGTCGCGGATAAATACAACAAAATAAAACTAGTACCGGTACTGAAAAAAAGACAATCCAATCCAAGACAAAACAAGTTTCCTCTAAATTGATGTTGTACAGTAAAAATTTTTTTTATAGTGTTTTCCATAAAGTGTGTGTAAATATCTGGTTTAAACTCTGAATATACTGCTGTGTATTGAAATTCCTCTTGTTTTGCATAGAAATATACTGAACAACATACAAAGCATAATATATAAAATAACATCTACCAGAGTTTTTTCTTTGAAAGAAGCCCCTTATGTCCATTCTTGTATATCAGTACACTACTGAAACCGATTTATTTAGCCGTGGAGGGTAACAACTGAAAATATGAAATAAACACACATGTAAGCTGAGACTCTCTAAAGAAACAGCATTGTTGTTCGGCTTTTCATTTCGCCATTTGTTGATTCACTTGAAGAACAACTAACGTAATATGGGTCAAGTGATCAGTTTGATATCAATCTTTCGTGATACACCGTCATATTTACATTATTTTTACAGTATGAATGATTGGCTTTGGCACCTGGTCAAACTTCAGTTCTCCTCTGTCTGCCTCGCTACACTTCTCCAACAGCGCACTCACAGGCAGCAGCTCCCCCTGCCCCCTCGCTCAGTCGCTTAGTGCCTGAGCTCGGATCATACCAATATTAGGGGGGATTTACGCACAGTCGTAAATTCCCACAGTGTGCACTATGTGCTTCGAATATTGTGTGTAGTTTTTGTTTTATACACTTGTCAGCCAGGCATCTAACTATGAAAAAATTACACTCCAAAAGACCCCGGGCTCCTGAATAAACGCCACTGCTCTCACCTTCAACTTTAAGCTCAACAGCAGAGAAAACATCCAGCTTAGAGTTTCTTTGGACACCACAGAGGTATGACCCTGAATCGTTTTGAGTCAAACTGCTAATGTTCACTGTGAATGTTCCTGACACTTTGTCATCATCAAGTCTGAATCGTCCATTTTGTTTGGTGTCAGAGGTGATCAGTGCCTGCTGCAGACATGTGGAGGGCCGATTTCCTCTGCAGATGTACTTTAGACTGTTCTGGTACTGAGACTCATACGGACAACTGACAGACTCAGAGTATCCCTCATAACTTTGAACTTTGGTCACAGTGTCACAGCAGCTGTCTGTCAAGAAGGTAAACAACACCAGAAGCGTTACAGCCAAAAAATGGTTATATATAAAGCACAAGAGTTTTATATTCAACTCATTGTTTTAAGGTCTTTCGCTTGCTTCACATACATGCTTATATGAGGGTTTAAATATATTTACTGTTTGCATTTCTTATTTTATCTCCTCATTAGTCACTGATTTAATGTCTTTTGCATCATGCAGTACTTATATGAGCGTTTACTGTTTGCATTTATTATTTTATCTACTCGAGAGTGTTTTATGTCTTATTGTTACTGGTCTGTACATGTTTATCCATCGGGCTTAAGCACTGAGATGTCAGCATAGGATCTTAAGATTGATTGTACTAAACTGAACCAATGAGTATTGAGTTAAACTACAGTTAAACAGTATGTTCATTCCCCAGCAGAAAAAGCTGGTAATGGCAGTACGTTTAACTGTCTTTATATAATTTTTAATCACTTTAAATGGACAACTCAACTTGTCCATGTCTTTATTTATCTGGTACTAATTTCAGCTCGATTTCAGTGTAGATATCTATTCCAAATATGGTCACTCCAATTCAATTCAATTCAATTCAATTTTATTTATATAGCGCCAAATCACAACAAAAGTCGCCTCAAGGCGCTTCATAGATACAGAGAAAAACCCAACAATCATATGACCCCCTATGAGCAAGCACTTTGGCGACAGTGGGAAGGAAAAACTCCCTTTTAACAGGAAGAAACCTCCGGCAGAACCAGGCTCAGGGAGGGGCGGCCATCTGCTGCGACCGGTTGGGGTGAGAGAAGGAAGACAGGATAAAAGACATGCTGTGGAAGAGAGACAGGGGTTAATAACAGATATGATTCAATGCAGAGAGGTCTATTAATACATAGTGAGTGAGAAAGGTGACTGGAAAGGAAAAACTCAATGCATCATGGGAATCCCCCGGCAGCCTACGTCTATTGCAGCATAACTAAGGGAGGATTCAGGGTCACCTGGTCCAGCCCTAACTATATGCTTTAGCAAAAAGGAAAGTTTTAAGCCTAATCTTAAAAGTAGAGATAGTTTCTGTCTCCCGAATCCAAACTGGAAGCTGGTTCCACAGAAGAGGGGCCTGAAAACTGAAGGCTCTGCCTCCCATTCTACTTTTAAATACTCTAGGAACAACAAGTAGGCCTGCAGAGCGAGAGCGAAGTGCTCTAATAGGGTGATATGGTACTACAAGGTCATTAAGATAAGATGGGGCCTGATTATTTAAGACCTCGTATGTGAGGAGCAGGATTTTGAATTCAATTCTGGATTTAACAGGAAGCCAATGAAGGGAAGCCAAAACAGGAGAAATATGCTCTCTCCTTCTAGTCCCTGTCAGTACTCTTGCTGCAGCATTTTGGATTAGCTGAAGGCTTTTCAGTGAGTTTTTTGGACATCCTGATAATAATGAATTACAGTAGTCCAGCCTGGAAGTAATAAATGCATGAACTAGTTTTTCAGCGTCACTCTGAGACAGGATATTTCTAATTTTAGAGATGTTGCGCAAATGGAAGAAAGCAGTCTTACATATTTGTTTAATATGTGCGTTGAAGGACATGTCCTGGTCAAAAATGACTCCAAGGTTCCTCACAGCGTTACTGGAGGCCAAGGTAATGCCATCCAGAGTATGAATCTGGTTAGATACCATATTTCTAAGATTTTCAGGGCCGAGTACAATAACCTCAGTTTTATCTGAATTAAGAAGCAGAAAGTTAGCGGCCATCCAGGTCTTTATGTCTTTAAGACATTCCTGCAGTTTAACTAATTGGTGTGTGTTATCTGGCTTCATGGACAGATAGAGCTGGGTGTCATCTGCATAGCAGTGAAAATGTATGCTATGTCTTCTAATGATGCAGCATAAGGGAGGCATGTATAATGTAAACAGAATTGGTCCTAGCACTGAACCCTGTGGAACTCCATAATTAACCTCAGTGTGTGAAGAGGACTCTCCATTTACATGCACAAATTGGAGTCTATTAGATAGATATGATACAAACCACTGCAGCACAGTACCTGTAATACCTACAGCATGTTCTAATCGCTCTAATAGGATATTATGGTCGACAGTATCGAACGCTGCACTGAGGTCTAGCAGGACAAGCACAGAGATGAGTCCACTGTCAGAGGCCATAAGAAGATCATTTGTAACCTTCACTAAAGCTGTTTCTGTGCTGTGATGAGCTCTGAAACCTGACTGAAACTCTTCAAATAAACCATTCCTCTGCAGATGATCTGTTAGCTGTTTGACAAGTACTCTTTCAAGGATTTTTGATATGAAAGGAAGGTTGGAGATTGGCCTATAATTAGCTAAGACTGCTGGGTCTAAAGATGGCTTTTTGAGTAAAGGTTTAACCACAGCCAGCTTTAAGGCCTGTGGTACATAGCCGACCATTAGAGATAGGTTGATCATATTTAAGATCGAAGAATTAATCAATGGCAGGACTTCTTTGAGCAGTTTTGTAGGAATGGGGTCTAAAAGACACGTTGATGGTTTGGAGGAAGTAATTATTGAAGTTAACTCAGAAAGATCAATTGGAGAAAAAGAGTCTAACTTAACATCAATGGTACTAAGAGTAGCTGTAGATAATATTACATCTGTGGGATGATTACTGGTAATTTTTTCTCTAATGATAAAAATTTTATTTGTGAAGAAGTTCATGAAGTCATTACTAGTTAACGTTAAAGGGATGGTTGGCTCAACAGAGCTCTGACTCTTTGTCAGCCTGGCTACAGTGCTGAAGAGAAACCTGGGGTTGTTCTTATTTTCTTCAATCAGTGATAAATAGTAAGATGTTCTGGCTTTGCGGAGGGCTTTCTTATAAAGCAGCAAACTATTTCTCCAGGCTAAATGATGATCCTCTAAATTTGTGACACGCCATTTCCTCTCCAGATTACGAGTCATCTGCTTTAGGGTACGTGTTTGAGAATTATACCACGGAGTCAGGTACTTCTGATTAGAGACCTTAGTTTTCACTGGAGCTACAGTATCCAGAGTCGTACGTAGTGAGGAGGTGAAATTATTAACAAGATAATCAACCTCTGTTGGGGTAGCGTTCAGATAGCTGCTCTGCTCTGTGTTGGTACAGGGCATTGAAGATGATAACAGTGGGTGGATTATATTCTTAAACTTAGTTACAGCGCTTTCAGAAAGACATCTACTTTGATAAAATCTACTCTCCACCGCTGTGTAATCAATTATTGTAAATGTAAATGTTATCAGGAAATGATCAGACAGGAGAGGGTTTTCAGGAAACACTGTTAAATGTTCAGTTTCTATGCCATATGTTAAAACAAGATCTAGAGTGTGATTAAAGTGGTGGGTGGGTTCTTTTACATTTTGAGAGAAGCCAATTGAGTCTAATAACAGACTAAATGCCATATTGAGGCTGTCATTTTTAGCATCTACATGGATGTTAAAATCACCCACAATAATTATTTTATTTGAGCTCAGAACTAAATTAGATATAAAGTCTGAGAAATCAGACAGAAACTCTGTGTAAGGCCCAGGTGGACGATAGATGATAACAAGTAAGACTGGTTTCTGAGTTTCACAGCTGGGGTGGACAATGTTAAGCATCAGGCTTTCAAATGAATTAAAAGTCTGTCTTGGTCTTTCATTAATTAATAGGCTGGTGTGAAAAATTGCTGCCACACCGCCCCCTCGGCCTGTGCTTCGAGGTTTCTGGTAGTTAGAATGACTCGGGGGTGTTGATTCATTTAAACTAACATAATCATCCTGCTGTAACCAGGTTTCTGTAAGGCAGAGTAAATCAATTTGTTGATCAATTATTAAGTCATGTACTAACAGAGACTTGGAGGAGAGAGACCTAATATTTAATAATCCACATTTCACTGTTTTACTCTTTGGTTCAGATGTGGATACTGTATTGTTCTTTCTTTTTGATTGTTTATGTTTAAGTTGTTTGTTGCTGGTTTTTAGTTTGTTTTTTGTCTTTTTGGAAGCTGACACAGTCTCTATGGAGATGGTTTTTTGGGGGGGTAACAGGAGGAGAGAAGCTGCAGAGAGGCGTGTAAGACTGTAACTCTGCTTCCTGGTCCCAACTCTGGATAGTCATATTTTGGGGGGTTTAATAAATTTGTCCATATTTCTAGAAATGAGAGCTGCTCCATCCAAAGTGGGATGGATGCCTCTCTCCTAACAAGACCAGGTTTCCTCCAGGTTTGCCAATTATCTATGAAGCCCACATCGTTTCTGGGACACCACTCAGACAGCCAGCAATTTAAGGAGAACATGCGGCTAAACATGTCACTCCTGGTCTGATTGGGGAGGGGACCAGAGAAAACTACAGAGTCCGACATTGTTTTAGCAAAGTTGCACACCGATTCAATATTGATTTTAGTGACCTCCGATTGGCGTAACCGGGTGTCATTACTGCCGACGTGAATTATGATTTTACTGAATTTACGTTTACCCTTAGCCAGCAGTTTTAAATTTCCTTCAATGTCGCCTGCTCTGGCCCCTGGAAGACAATTGACTATGGTTGCCGGTGTCTCTAGCTTCACATGTCTGAGAACAGAATCACCAATTACCAGAGTTTGACCCCCGGCGGGTGTGTCACCGAGTGGGGAAAAACGGTTAGACACATGAACGGGTTGGTGGTGTACCTGGGGCTTCTGTTTAGGACTATGCTTCCTGCTCACCGTGACCCAGCCGCCCTCTTTCCCCAGCTGCTTGGGGTCTGCCGGGGAACAGCTAGCGGGGCCTACGCTATCTTCGGCTGCACCAGCTACAGGGGCCTGGCTAGCTACGGGTGAATGAAGGGTGCGAAGCCGAGTCTCCAATTCAGTAATCCTGGCCTCCAGAGCTGCAAATATGCTACATTTGTTACAGGTATCATTACTGCTAAAGGAGGCCGAGGAGTAACTAAACATCTGACACAATGAGCAAGAAAGTGCAGGAGGGACAGGTGAAGTAGCCATGGTGCTAACGAGTCGGCTACGAGCTAAGCTAAGCTAGCGAAACAGTACAGAGACAGTGAGTGAATACTTTGGCTATAAATTAGGTAGTGAGTACACAGAAAGTGTGCTTCGGATGAAGCACGTGAAGATTATACTATGAAAGAAGAATGTATTTAAAAGTTGTTAATTAAATTGCTAAGCAAATAAGCTACTCAGAAACGCCACTGTGTTTGAGCAGGAACAGGAAGTGATACTCTACCGCAGAGCGAGCGAACACCAAGTGACAGCGCCACACTCCACACCAGTATTTCCTAGCATCCACAGAATGAAGATCAGAGATGGTCGTTGTGAAGATTCGTGCTGTTTTGTCATCATGGATACTGTATTTATTTTTCGAGGAGTTTGATGTTGTAATAAGAACATCGCCACTACCACAGTCATTATTACACAGGTACTTTTCATAAGATTCATAACCCTCATCATAAGAGCAGGAAACGTTAACCTCTCTCCCCACATATCCAGTCACATGGATCACCCCTACTGCGCTGGTCACACATTTCAGAGCAACTGTAAAGATAATGTGAAAATGTGTTTTATTTGAAGCAACGTTAGAGCTGTAAAAAGAAATCAGATGACCAGGACAGCCATCTAAGTTTTCATAACTGGTCCTGCATACTGGTCCTTAATACTAAAAGAGATAAATCTACTGTTTAATCTACATCTGCCTTTGAACTTTATATGTTTAATTATTTATTCATTTAAAATATTTACTGAAGAGGATGAAAAGCAGGTTTTGGAGGCTCCACATCTTTGCTTTGGCTGATTGAAATTTAAGATTTGAAAATGTTATGCAGACACTGTGGTCTTTTACAGCAATGAGAAGGGACGTGCAGAGCTGAACTATCAGTACAGAAGGGATGGCGCTTTCTTCGATGTCTCTTCCTAAAGAAGTATTTAGAAGTTAGAAGTGTTAAGAACAGCACTGCCAATAAAAGAGTTAGGAGATTTAGGAAATTGTACCTATAAAGCTTTCACTGCAGAAAAACAACTCAGAGGTTTTGTGTTTCATCCTGTTGACATTAAGCATGCATTAATATAAAAGCATCATTAATCGTCTGATTTTGTTCCAGTCCCAAAGCTTGAATCTAATGACGACAAGTTAAAAAAAAAAATCGTCTTCAACTTGGGGCCTGCACAGATACTTCTAATAAAGACTGAACTAAGACGAACCAGTTATTCCATTATTAATTAGCTCAAAATTAGAGTTAAACGGTTATTTGATTCTGCAGCAGAAAAAACAGATAATCTTATACCACTGTTTAAAGACATGCAAACTGAAGTCTTTGCCTTTAACTAAATTTTTTTTTAATTTTACTAACTTTCAATATACAATGGAATTTTGCCCAATCTCTCTTTAATGTCCAAAAGGGTAGGGTGTGTATGGGATTTCCCATGCACCACTGAATGCACCGTAGGTGTGCATGTCCGCAGCTTCAGCTCAGAGATAAACAGCCGCCGAACAACTGACAGTGCGATTATAAGACCGTAAATTTGATGTTGTAGTTCACTCAGTTATGTTTGTGTTTAGCCATGAGTGTATTTGATGACTTACCAGCAGTTTTTTCTGCTTCTGTTAAAATGAGGTTATGCATAAGTGGCAGTTCGCTAGCAAAAGATTTAATTCCTAACTAGCTTCTAGCAGAGAGGTTTGTTGTTATTGTGTTGTTGTTGTTTCACAGGATAACCTGCAAAGGCCGTAACAATGATAATTCTCATTAGATATAGGCAAAGGCAGCTCTGGCCCTTTTTAAAAACACCTTCATCGTTATTATCTTGGGTGTCTGTAGTACTCAACCACCTCAAAATCTGTTCCCCTGATGATGACAAGGAAGGAAGCAGGAACCTGGTGGTTTTTAATGTTACACAGTTCTTTACAGTACGCTAGTTGTTTTTGTACATTTTTAATTAATAACAAACACAGATAATACATTTTCTCAGATTGTTATTCTGAGAAATCATGAGGCAATTTTATATAATATACTGCAATTTTTATTACACATATACTAAGCTGCTTGCAAATAAAATGCATTTAGTAGATTTGAAAAATGCTATATACATATACACACACACACACACACACACACACACAAAAAAAAACACCCATCTCGCCCCTGCGGGCGGTTTATCCTTCAAGCTCGGGTCCTCTACCAGAGGCCTGGGAGCTTGAGGGTCCTGCGCAGTATCTTAGCTGTTCCTAGGACTGCGCTCTTCTGGACAGAGATCTCCGATGTTGTTCCCGGGATCTGCTGGAGCCACTCGCCTAGCTTGGGAGTCACCGCACCTAGTGCTCCGATTACCACGGGGACCACCGTCACCTTCACCCTCCACATCCTCTCGAGCTCTTCTCTGAGCCCTTGGTATTTCTCCAGCTTCTCGTGTTCCTTCTTCCTGATATTGCTGTCATTCGGAACCGCTACATCGATCACTACGGCCGTCTTCTTCTGTTTGTCTACCACCACTATGTCCGGTTGGTTAGCCACCACCATTTTGTCCGTCTGTATCTGGAAGTCCCACAGGATCTTAGCTCGGTCATTCTCCACCACCCTTGGGGGCATCTCCCATTTTGACCTCGGGACTTCCAGGTTATACTCGGCACAGATGTTCCTGTACACTATGCCGGCCACTTGGTTATGGCGTTCCATGTATGCCTTGCCTGCTAGCATCTTGCACCCTGCTGTTATGTGCTGGATTGTCTCTGGAGCATCTTTACACAGCCTGCACCTGGGGTCTTGCCTGGTGTGATAGACCCCAGCCTCTATGGATCTTGTACTCAGAGCTTGTTCTTGTGCTGCCATGATTAGTGCCTCTGTGCTGTCTTTCAGTCCAGCTTTGTCCAGCCACTGGTAGGATTTCTGGATGTCAGCCACCTCCTCTATCTGCCGGTGGTACATACCGTGCAGGGCCCTGTCCTTCCATGATGGTTCCTCGTCTCCCTCCTCTTTCTTGGGTTTCTGCTGCCTGAGGTATTCACTGAGCACTCGGTCAGTTGGGGCCATCTTCCCAATGTATTCTTGGATGTTCGTTGTCTCATCCTGGACTGTGGTGCTGACACTCACCAGTCCCCGGCCCCCTTCCTTCCGCTTAGCGTACAGCCTCAGGGTGCTGGACTTGGGATGAAACCCTCCATGCATGGTAAGGAGCTTTCTTGTCTTTATGTCAGTGGCTTCTATCTCCTCCTTTGGCCAGCCTATTACCCCAGCAGGGTACCTGATCACGGGCAGGGCGTAGGTGTTGATGGCCCGGATCTTGTTCTTACCGTTCAGCTGACTCCTCAGGACTTGCCTGACCCTCTGCAGGTACTTGGTGGTTGCAGCCTTTCTAGCGGCCTCTTCATGGTTCCCATTCGCCTGCGGGATCCCCAGGTACTTGTAACTGTCCTCTATGTCTGCAATGTTGCCTTCTGGTAGTTCAATCCCCTCAGTTCTGACTACCTTCCCTCTCTTCGTTACCATTCGACTACACTTCTCCAGTCCGAACGACATTCCAATGTCATTGCTGTATACCCTGGTAGTGTGGATCAGTGAATCGATGTCTCGTTCACTCTTGGCATACAGCTTGATGTCATCCATGTACAGGAGGTGGCTGACAACTGCTCCGTTCCGTAGTCGGTATCCGTAGCCAGTCTTGTTAATGATCTCACTGAGGGGGTTCAGGCCTATGCAGAACAGCAGTGGGGACAGAGCATCTCCTTGGTAGATCCCGCACTTGATGGTGACTTGTGCTATGGGCTTGGAGTTGGCCTCTAGTGTTGTACGCCACATCCCCATTGAGTTCCTGATGAAGGCTCTTAGGGTCCTGTTGATCTTGTACAATTCTAAGCATTCCAGGATCCAGCTGTGGGGCATTGAGTCATAGGCCTTCTTGTAATCAATCCAGGCAGTGCACAGGTTGGTCAGTCTGGTCTTGCAGTCTCGGCTGACTGTTCTGTCTACCAGTAGCTGGTGTTTTGCACCTCTGGTATTCTTGCCAATCCCTTTCTGTGCCCCACTCATGTATTGACCCATGTGCCTGTTCATCTTAGCCGATATGATGCCTGACAGGAGCTTCCATGTAGTACTGAGGCAGGTTATTGGTCGGTAGTTGGATGGGACCGGTCCCTTCTTGGGGTCCTTGGGGATCAGGACCGTTCGACCTTCGGTTAGCCATTCCGGGTGTCTCTCGTTAACTAGTAGCTGGTTCATTTGTGCTGCCAGACGCTCGTGGAGTGCAGTCCATAGGTCCATAGGTCCCTCATCCTATTCATGATGAGGGACCTATGGATATATATATATATATATATATATGTGTGTTGAGTAAGAGGCAGCAAAAAGTTTTGGTAGTGATTTACCAGCAGTACTAAGTAAGGCTCAGTTGTTGTTGTTTTTTTTTGTTTGTTTATTTATTTATTTTATTTTTTGGGTGGGGAGCACTGGACTAACCGTTTTTATTAGATCAAACCTCAGACAAATGAATGATCACCTACTCTGTTTCCATAATGGAGCTCAAACAAACACATATCCTACAAACACATTTATTGTATTATCATAGTGTGTACAAAAGTGTTTAATATACCTGACAACTGAATCTTGGTGTAGTTTCCAACTCTCCACTCTGAGTCTGACCCACACCAGTATGTCCCAGCATCAGCTGTTTCCAGCTTTGAGATTATCACAATGAAAGTGCTGGAAGAAGCATCTTGTAGTGTGAATCTGGTTTGATTCTTTAGCATATCTGTGCAGTTGTTGTGGTGGTCTCCTTTACAGAGGAACTTCCTGTTATCTCGGTGTTGTGAAGGATAAATGCACTGCAAAGTTAGTGGATGCCCCACAGTACCATTTATTTTAGTTGATTTGACACAGCAGAACTCTGTATGAATGAAAGAAAAAGGTTATTCCAGAATCATCAGATATTCAACTGATGTAATTAAATACACTGTAGCTTTGACTGCTCACCCTCAACTTCCAACAGAACTGCAGAGAAAACATCCAAGTCAGAGTTTCTTTGGACACCACAAAGGCAATACCCTGAATCCTCTTGGCTCAAACTGGTGATGTTCACTGTAAATTTTTTTAACATTTTATCATCATCAAGTCTGAATCGTCCATTTTCCTTGTTGTCAGAGGTGATTAGTGCCTGCTGAAGACATGTGGAGGGCCGGTTTCCTCTGCAGATGTACTTCAGGCTGTTCTGGTACTGACGCTCATACGGACAACTAATGGATACTGAATATCCCTGATAATTCAGAATTTTGGTCACAGTATCACAGCAGCGGTCTGTCAACAGGGGTAAAAGCATCAGAAGACATGTTACACCCATTAAACAGCTGTATATAAAACTTAAGGATTTCATATTCAACTCAAGTTTACATTTCTAAACTTGTGACTGTTTTCCATCATTTGATGGAAATTCCTTATCTTTAACTGTAACTCACTTTCAGTGTGCAAAAGAAGTCTTTGTTTACCTTTTACTAATTTCAGCTCGACTTCAGTGTAAATATCTTTTCCAGTTCTGGTCACCCCACACCAGTATTTTCCAGCATCCGCAGAACGAAGATCAGAGATGGTTGTTGTGAAGATTTGTACTGTTTTGTCATCATGGATCCTGTATTTGTTTTTCCTTGATTCCGATGTTGTAATAAGAACATCATCATTGCTGCCACAGTCATTCTTACACAGGTACTTCTCATAAGACTCATAACCCTGATCATAGGAACAGGAAACTTTAACCGCACTCCCCACATATCCAGTTACATGGATCACCTCTTCTGCACTGGTCACACACCTCAGAGCAACTGGAAAAAGAATGTGAAACGTTTTTGTGTGTGTATTTTCTTTGTGGTCATCATGCGAGATTTCATACTAACAATGTTAGTGCTGTATAATGAAATTACCAAGACTGAAAAAGCGTTTGGCCTACTGTTCTTCTAAATTACTAGAAGAGATAGATGTACTACTTGGTCTACATCAGCCTTTGATCTTTATATTTTAGTTATTTACCAGTTTAAACAACTTACTGCAAAAGGTGAACAGCAGGTTTTGAAGTCTCCTCATCTTTGCTTTAGTTTGTCCAAATAGAGTCTTGACAGGAAATTTTCTCAGGTTTAAAAAAAATGATGGGAACAATAGGCGTTATTTAATGCCATAGCAATGTGAAGGGAGGGGTAGAGCTGGACCATCAACACAGATGGAGCATTCTTAGTTGGGTTTCTGAAATAGCTGACATATGCCATCTAGTGGTTAAAGAAGTTTTCACAAGCTTTCCATAATAGCATAGCATAGAATAGAATAGAATAGAATAGCCCTGTATTGTCATTGTACATGTACAATGAAATTGTGTGTGTGTTCCACACCTGCCGGAATAAAAAATAAATAGTAGACAGCAGGAATCCCTTTTTAAAGAGAAAGCTATTAAAACAAACTACCACTCTATTTCTAAGTAAAAGACAGAGACAAAAATTAATAAAAGTTAAAGTATGAAGAAAAAAGCAGGAGCAACTGAAACAGGCTGCATGCTGATTGACATATGCGTGCTGCACAAAGAAGCTGGAGGTGTAGGACCTGATTTACCTGAAGCTCCAACCAGAGGGCAGGGGGTCAAACAGGTGGTATGCAGGTTGCAAGGGGTCACCTGTGATGGTCCTGGTTTTCCTGAGACAGGAGGAGTTGGTGATGGCCTCCAGGGGTGGCAGAGGGCAGCCACCCCTGGTGCCTTCCTGTTCTCAGTTGTGGCCCCTGCGTGCCAAACACCCAGGCAGTAGGAGAGCACACTGAATCGGACTGATTGATGCCAGTTGGTGAGCAAGTCTTTGATCCAGGAGAATTTCACAGGGAGAATCTGAGGGTGGTCCAGTTTGGCATTATGGTGTTGAATGTCAAGCTGTAGTCCAGGAAGAGCAGACAGACTGAGACTATGAGTAAGCACTTGCAGATAGTAGGAAGGAAAACCTTCCTTTTAACAGGAAGAAACCTTCTGTAGAACCAGATTCAGGCAGCCACCTACTGCGACTGGTTGGGGTGAGAGGAGGAAGACAGGACAAATGCACAAGACACACAATAAATGGCACTGTTAATAGCACTGGCACTGTTATAAATTATGTCTCAAAAGAGCCATAATTTATAATAATAAAATTGACACCACAAAATGTTCAAAGTTGTAAAAATGCCTAACTAGTTAGATTTATGGTTTATTTTGGCATTGTAAGCCATTTTTAATAAAAACTTGTCAAGTAGAATTAATTACGTCCTACACACGTATGTAAGGCTGGCATAACCTTGGTCATAAACCTGTCAAAGATGACTGTAACTAAGGTGGATGATAAGGTCTGGGTAGAATGCCCAGAAAGTTATGTGATTCATGGGTTGTACTTCATGGAGGAGGAAAGGTACAAGGATCCTCAGTCAACAGGAGGGCTCTCGCTCTTTCTTACTCTGTCAATCTTTTTTCAGCTTTTTTTCTTTTCCTCTGTTTTCTTTTCTCTTTTTTCCTCTTTTTTTCCTCTCTGGCACTTTGTCTTCCACATATACATATGCGTAAGGCTCTACACCCCAGGGTCCCTTTGCTTTGTGTTGATTTGCTGTTCTGTTTGTTGAGATGTTATGTTGTTTATATGACAAACCCTGTTATTTTTCAGAGGATGTTTTTGAGTGATTTGTCATTTTGCCTATATCATTTCTCTCATAACAGTTGTCCTTTTTTGTAATTCATCCCACATTTCTTCTATTTGGATACCATTATGGTTTAGAGTTAAAGGCTGTGGAAAATTGCCTCTAGCCTATGTGACTAAATCTATGGAATACTTAAACACCTTCAGCCTGAGGCAGTTTGCGACAAACCAACAGCTATCACATGCTAAACCCACTGCTACTCTTTAAATGGTCAAACTCATATGTCTCTGGAATCAGTCAGTTCTGTTTCTACAGTGATATTGATCCAGCAGGTAAAGATTGAAGAAATGTTTCATATCCAACAAGACAGCTTCTCTTTATATTGAAGCCTTGCAGGGCCATTAGACAGGAATCAGTGTCCAGGTTACATAAAATGCTAATGTACACTGCAGAGTTTAGAACCCAAATACAGACACATGGAAATCTAATGCAAATGAGCCTTCATTTTGGGTGTTAAAAAATCCATAAATAGAAGAGTAAACAGGATCTAAAACTGGCTGGAAACACAGAGAGGACATTAATAACACTGGGAAAACAAAGACAAAGGACAAGCAGGTCAAGGTCACTAGGGAAAGTGGACACAAGAAGATAACAGTAATTTTAGACGGTGAACCAGGAGGGGAAGTAAACTAAACATGAGGCATTACAAATAAGAAACTATCAAATTATACACTATTTAACAATAACCATAACTAAATAGGGAAATATAAGCACATACAAGATACAGCCTCACATAGAAATTTAGGTTCACACTTCTTGAAACTGAGGGTCTCCATCTGTCTAACATGTGTGTTGTTTGAAGTTAGGGCTGCCATCACACCCAGAGTCAGAGATTCACACACCTCTCACTCTGTCTCACACATCGGTTTTCTTGCAAAACTGAAAAATAATTTCACAGTTTTAATGAAGTTATTAACTTTACTGTATAAACATGAAATCTTGCATTCTGTTCAGAGTAATGTCACAGGTCAACAGCAGCATGGTCGCTCTCCTATTCAGTTAGTAAACATGTTTACAGAGAGACATTCTTTGTCGTGATGCAACTGTCATGATTCCCATTAATAATCCCAATGATCTTTGCACATTACCCAAATGCAAGCAATTAAGAGTTGAAAGCTGGCAATATTTGTGTATATATGTATATATATATATATATATATATATATATATATGCTGCATATTACGGTTGTAAACATGATGTTATTCACATTTTTTTTTTAATTTACAAAGTAAATTGCCCCATAATAGAGGAAAAAATGAACCCTTGATTTGGGAGCATTCAGGATACTAGAATTTCCCCCATTTACAAGCTGTTTTGTTATTCAAAGATATGCGTATCTGTGTATTCAAAGAATAACATGAATATGATGATAATTGTAGTTTAATGCATCAAGTTCTGTTTCTTCCTAATTCATTAACATAGTGGACATTTGAAGACATCACATAGAACAGTGTGTGTAACATAAGCAACAACACAAATAACCTTATGAAAGAAGGTCAACAGAGACCAACAACTCATTTTGCTTCTCTTGTACATTTTAGCTCCTATTCTGTGCTTAGTGTTAAACAATGAATATGTCATTTTCTTCTGATCACACTCCAGCCAACTGAACCAACATATGTATTTATTCATTTTACTCACTTTCAATGTACAATTGAATTTTACTACGCTTTTATTTACCTGGTACCAATTTCAGCTTTATTTCAGTGTAGATAGTTTTCAAAGCTCTGGTCACCCCACACCAGTATTTCCAAGCATCGGTAGAATGAAGATCAGGGGTGGGAGTTGTGAAGATTCACACTGTTACGTTATGATGAATTGCATATTTGTTTTTCACTAGATTTGCTGTTATAATAAAATCATAATCACTGCCACAGTGATTCTTACACAGGTACTTCTCTCAAGGTACTTCTCATAATCCTTATCAAATTTATTGTAAAACTACTGAATTCACACACTTAAGAAGCAGAGTAAATCAAATATTTGATAAGAACCTTTTTAATCCAAAAGGAAATTGGTGTGCCTTTTATATAGTCAGTGCAATTAAAAATAAAGTCACAGGATTCACTTTACACCAGCTAAGCTATCACAGTGCAAATAGGCAGAAAGTGACACAGTGAATAAAATGAATGCATGAGGTGAGACGGTGAGATGGACTGTCCCCGAAGCTGAGGAGTTTTTTTTCCAGCATCCTCCTCTCTGACACACTACCTCAGCTACCTTTACCCCGCTTCTCCAGGAGACTGCACACACACACACACACACACACACACACACACACACACACACACACACACACACACACACACACAACTTACTGTGTGTAAACAACTTACTATCTAAATAGCAATTTATGTTCTATCTCTAAAATGGGAGTTATTATTATTAATTTTATAAAGTTAGCTTTTAAAATTAACACACATGAAGAGAATCTGATAACAGTTCATGAGTAACAGGATTCTTTTCCAATACACTTATTTAAATACTCCACCACAATAACTGTATTCACTGCTACACAATAGCAGTGACATTGAAAGTTAAGGAAGGAAGTTTAATTTCCTGGCTCCTCTGAAGGATGTCCGTCTGCAACGGGCTGGAGGTGCTTTGAAAAACTGACCAGTTAAACAGTTTTGTGGACATGTGTTTTATTTTCTTTCTTTTTTCTTTGAATGCATCAGTAAAATATAATACTAAGCTAAACAAAAATAATTCTACTGTTAAGCTTAAAATGAATTCCATGCACTTTTTTTTTTTGCTTTGCTTATTAATTCTCTTTACACTCATATTGATAATTTATATTCTGGTTTTTCTACAATTTTATAAAAACAGCAGATTTTGTTATGAAAATCAAGCAAAAAAACAAAACAGTCTTCTGCTGAAATTTTGTATCACGGTAGATTTTTGTTTTTTCTGGTAAAGTTTTGATAGATACTTCATCTCCACCGTTATCCTCATAGTGGCTACCAGTCATCTCAGCTTCTTGAGTTCCATTAAAAAACAACAACAACAACACAATAAACAGAACTATGAGTGACATGTATTACAGACACTTGGGATTTTATGGAAACATTTTTGAATGTTCTATTGTAGCACTACAGCCAGTGTAGAATTTTTGTCATTGTATGTCATTGCATTGGTTGTATACCTCCACTACTGAGGGAAGATGTAGTATACACGTATGTCTCTCCAGACTTGTAATATATTTAAAGAAAACTGAATAAAGTACAAACAGTTGATACTTCTTTAAATAGAGAATCTAACACACAAAGACTCAAATTATCAAAACAGCAGCACATAAATTATGAATCCATGGTTCTCTAGTGTAAGTGCAGGCTGCTGGCCGATAGCCTCCCCTATGTGTCACAATAAAAGACTGCACTATGATATACTCATTCATCAACAATTAATGTCAGAAACCCACATAGAACTTAAACAAGGCCAGGGGAGCACTTCTCTTGTACATAAGTCATTTTCTTGAATACATAATTCAAGAAAATGACTAAGTTTCCAATTGCAATTTTCTTGACCTTTGTGACTTTCAGCTGTTTGCCCACTGTCACAGAACGAGACTGAACCCATGCTATAGTGTGGACTTCATCAACATTCATACATCACTTTGCTATTTTCTCAGCATCAAAAATAAAAATGTATGCGCAATGACTCCAAATGGGAGACTTCATGAAATTCCAGTTGTGCTACATTACAAATAAACTTTACATATTAAACGCAACTAAAAATAAAAATCAGTCATTTATTTTATGCCCTATATTTATAATTAAGTGTATTAAAGAAACAAAACTCTATTAAGGCTTTAAACTTCTCTTACTCCACTTTCTGCTGCCCCCATCGCTTCCTCTGAGCTCTATAGCTTATTTTGGGTATTTCTGCTTGTGGCTTCATCACCTAAAAACAGAGCATTAGATTTGGTTACACTTTTTTGCATGCTTTTCCATATTTGAATGTAAGGATCTCTCTGTGTATATGAATGTAAATGATACCTTTAACTGTGGAACATCTGTACTTATAAAGAATAAACAGGACACACATCAGTAGGAGCACAGGGGTTACAATGTAAACCACATAGAGTGCTGAAAAAAAAAATAAAACAGAACACTGTAAAAGCATTTTTAAAGCAAGCATTTTCCAAAGCATTCAATTTTCACAGGCATAACAGCAGAACTGTGGGCTTAGTTTACATAATGGTTTCATTATCTTTTTATTAAAAGTTATGTGTATTTTAACTTAACTGTTGCATTGATGCACACATCCATACCTATTTGATTTTTAATTTGAATTAGATTTTTTTTTTTTACATTAGCTTGAATTAAAGGCCCAGCATGCAATCAAAACCACATGTTAACCCTAATTATAGTGTGGAAATGTACTTATTTTGCTATTACTGTTGTCATAGCATTTAGCAGCTAACTAACAGACACATATACTGTATCTTCAGCTTTACCTGGGTTATTTGTTTCCAGAGTTCCCAGAGTGTGCTGCAGAAAAACTGTAGGAGAAAGCAACTTTATTTCAACAATGACATTAAAAAAATGACCACGGCAACTCACACATCTGTGGGATTGCTCTGTTCTATGTTTCAGCCTATGATGTTGATGCCAACATGGCACGACTGAAGGGATATTTTGAATCCTACAAGAATCCCAAACTGTTGTTCCAGTCAACTGAATCTAACTAAAAATTAAAATATAGGAAAAAGGCACAACCACTGTCTAGATCAGCACTACTGTTGCAACACAACCAGCAATACCGTCTTTGGTCCCTTGCTATACTCCTAGATGCTGAGAGCAAAGATTTTGTTCTAGATTTCATGGTGCCAAAAAGTCCTTCACAATTGTTTTCCTGATACTGTAGCAAAGAGAAGTGTACAGTACACAGTGATATGACCCTCAAAGTTGACACAGTTTTCAACACAACTTATTCATATTCAATAAACCTGTGCATATTGTGTTGATAAAACATGACTGACACATGTTTAGATGAAGTAGGTTGGGCTTTTGGAATTTTTTAATCCTTCACAATTTTGTCACTTTATTCCAACACTATTCAATAACTTTTACCCCATTCATTAATTTTCACTTGGTCACTTAAATACTACATGTTGTCTTCATATTACATAATGTTCAACAAAGTCTAGAGTCTGGTTAACATAAAAATTTAATGGGTTTACAACAACTTCTATCTTCCTTTATCTGGATTGCAGGGGGGCTGGGCCATAACCCGGAAGTGATAGGGTAAGAGGCAGGGTACACTCTGGAGAGCTTGCTACTCTATCACATGGAGACAAGCAATCATTTGCACTCACATTCACGCTTATGGATTATTTAGAATCACCAATTAATCTATCTCTAATAACTGCATGACTTTTAACTGTGGGAGGAAACCAGAATACCCAGAGGGAACCAACTGCACACTAGCAAGATTGTGGATTTGAACCCAGAACCTTCTTGCTTGAGGAAACAGCACTAACCATCATGCCACAAGCTGTCAATTGAGGCTTAACAAAAGTAGGAAAGCTATGAATTACAAGGCTTGATGCAGAATTTTCTGTACATTATTGTCCTGGACAGGTTAAACCATAATAAATAGCGATAGCATACACGTGGTGTGTGTGTAGTTTTCTTTCTTTCATAACTCCAGTGATTTTCCTGCAGTTTGAAATCTTGTGTGATCTTGTGAATTTCGTGAGTCCAGGCAACTAACCACTCTTACTAGATCCTATCATGTCATCTCAACAAGAACAAATTAAGTTGCTGAATTTCAAACAGATCCTACATGATTTAATTACGTTCACCATAGAAACATGAAATTATTACAAGGTAGACTTTTGTAAATGTGACAACCACCCAATTTTATGTTTTTCAGTGTATATATATTTAAAATTCCACAGTTTTACTCCTCATTACATCAATCGTCAGATATTGAAACAAAAAATTGTTCAAAAATAAATTCTACGCCGAGTGTGACATTCAGAGTGTTTATGGAGTTTAAAGATGCTTTTCTGCCCAAAAAATATAATGTAGCTGTTGCTTGTTCTCAAGATGTTATGAGAGTTTATAAATGATGAAGAAATAAGGCTATTAAAAGGCAAAAAAGTGCACTGATGGCCTTTTCATTGTATAAAGACATGAACGACTAGCAAAAATGACTTACAATTTTGAACATATGGAATAGGAATTGACTGCTAAAGAGCAAACAATATAAGTGTTAATAGTTAATTCAGCAAAACTAATTTTCTGTAATTGTAAACAAATATGGTTTAAAATAGCGCTTATGTTGCTGCCATAGTGTAACTTTTTTTTTTAGAACAGTAACCTTAATCAGTACATCACAGAGTCTGTGGCGTCACTACTTTAAAAGTGACCATTCACACTAGGATCCCTCATACTTTGGCCTCCACTCTTCAAACTATATAAAGCTAGCTGATTGGAGAAGCCAGAATTCAGCTTCAAAAGCAGAGTTACCTGCAACTGCGTGAATCTGCAAACAGATGACTTCTTGCATGCGTGGTTGCTGAGTTCTTAGCACTGATTTTGAATTTAATTCACAAGTGGCAGTGAATACCTGTTCCAACAATTATTATTTCAGAGTGATTTACCAGCAGCGGTAAGTGAGGCTCTCAGTAGTTGTGTTTTTGTGGTTCGACAACTGAACTGATCTCAAGTAAGAACATAGCATACAAATCTATTCATACATTATCCCATATAAAAGTGTCCAACTCACCCGACAGCTCCATCTTGGTGTAGTTTCCAACTTTCCACTGTGAATCTGACCCACACCAGTATGTCCCAGCGTCAGCTGCTTCCAGCTCTGCAATCATCACCAAGAAAGAGCTGGAAGAAACATTATCATGGACAGTGAACCTGCTTTGATTGGTCATGTCCATGCAGCTGTTGTGCTGGTCTCCCTTACAGAGGAACTTCCTGTTATCCCGGTGTTGTGGAGAATAAGGACACTGCAAAGTTAGTGGCTGCCCCACAGTACCATTTATTTTAGTTGATTTGACACAGCAGAACTCTGTATAAATGAAAGAAAAAGATTATTTCAGAATTATCAAATATTCAACTGATGTAATTAAATACACAGTAGCTTTGACTGCTCACCTTCAACTTCCAACAGAACTGCAGAGAAAACATCCAAGTCAGAGTTTCTTTGGACACCACAAAGGTAATACCCTGAATCCTCTTGGCTCAAACTGGTGATGTTCACTGTAAATTCTTTTAACATTTTATCATCATCAAGTCTGAATCGTCCATTTTCCTTGTTGTAAGAGGTGATTAGTGCCTGCTGAAGACATGTGGAGGGCCGGTTTCCTCTGCAGATGTACTTCAGGCTGTTCTGGTACTGACGCTCATACGGACAATTAATGGATTCTGAATATCCCTGATAATTCAGAATTTTGGTCACAGTATCACAGCAGCGGTCTGTCAACAGGGGTAAAAGCATCAGAAGACATGTTACACCCATTAAACAGCTGTATATAAAACTTAAGGATTCCATTTTTATTATTATTTATTATTATATTCAACTCATTGAGGAAGTTTACATTTCTAAACTTGTGACTGTTTTCCATCATTTGATGCTCATATAGTGGTTTAAATTTTACAGCAGAGAAACAGATAATGCTGAACAAACAGAAACTATCTGAATCCCTGTAACTCGCCGTAACTCGCTTTCAGTGTGCAACAGAATTTGACCAAGTTTTTGTTTACCTTTTACTAATTTCAGCTCGACTTCAGTGTAGATATCTTTCAAAAATCTTTTCACAACACACCAGTATTTCCCGGCATCCATGGAAAGAAGATCAGAGATGGTCGTTGTGAAGATTCGTGCTATTTTGTCATCATGGATCATGTATTTATATTTCACTGGGTTTGTTGTTGTAATAAGAACATCACCCCTGCCACAACTGTTCTTACAGAGGTACTTCTCATATGATTCATAACCCGGATCATAAGAGCAGGAAATGTTAACCTCTCTTCTCAGATATCCAGTGACATTGAGCACCCCTACTGCACTGGTCACACATCTCAGAGAAACTAGAAAGATAATGTGAAAACAACAAAAAAATTTAAATTTTGTCATGTCAGCTGTCGTGATAGCAATGCTATCGTTGTATAAAGACATTACCAAGAACAATACCGGGTGTGTCATACAGCTCCTCAATACTAAAAAAGTAAAACGTACCATTCAAACTACATCTGTTGTTAATCTTTATATATTTACTCATTTAAAGGACTTACTGCAGAGGATGAAAAGCAGGTTTTGAAGGCTCCACATCTTTGCGTTGCACACAATATTATGCACACAATAGGAGTCCCTTCTTGCCACAGGAGTTTGAAAGGAGGGGTGGAGTTTGACCTTTAACACAGAGGAGGTAGTGCATTCTTACTTGGGCTTTCCCTAAAATTAGCAGTCATTTTTGAAACGGCTGACATATATCCTCTTATGGTAGAGGAAGTATTCAAAAGTTTTACATAAACATCACTGTTAAAAAAAGTGAAACAGTTACAGTTGCATGAAAATAATTTTGTATATCTGGGAAACATTTGTGTTTGAAGATTATTGTGCTGTGTTCTCAGTTCATTAATTTCCTGGTTTGTTAATATTCAGAAAACAATCTTAAAAGTGACCATTACACCTGTCTCATTGTCATTCACGCGTTCTCTCTTGCCTCTACTCACTTCCATTTGTCTCCTTTTCAGTGCATTTATTTTTTAAGGCAAGCTTCTTATCTGCAAAACTCTCTGTAAAAAAACAAAAAACATACCTTGTATTCCAAAGTTTTGTAAATTCAGGTCGACTTGCAGCCTAGGTTTTACTCGTTCCACATGCACTTGTGGACTCTCTTATGTTTGAGCATGAAATTAGTTATAGGAAAAATGTGGTTTCAGCTAACTTTTATTTATTGCACAGAAGTCCAATAACAGCACACTGCTCAGGTTTAGATCAGGGAGTCTGTCTCTTTCATGCCCCTCCAGGTTTTCTTAATTGTTCATGTGAGAGTTAAAGTCTCCTTGTAAGATGACCAGTGTTGGGACTAACGCGTTATTAAGTAACGCGTTACAGTAACTACGTTATTATTGTGGTAACGAGCACGGTAACTAGTTATTATGCCAAAATCAGGAACGCGTTACTCGTTACTGGGATTTAGATAGGCTCGTTATTCGTTACTTCGTGTGGTGGCTATCGCGGAGCTTCCACAGATTCAGTAACATTAGCAAGTGGTGGAAGCCAGCAGGTGGATGAGAGAAAGGGGACGCAGGAGGAGGAGAGACCCGAAGCGGCCGCCCGTCCGAGTGTCAGGTGAACTGAACTTCAGGTAAGACGTTATGACCTGCAGTCTATCTGGGTCAGATATAAACCAAGTTTAGTTGGAGTTTATTTTCGTTGTGCTGATTTTTTCGTACTGCGTGCTAGCTAGCATGACGGGGTTTCTATACAGCTGGGTGGGTGCTATGATGTTAATGATGTTGAACTTTATTTTGTTCATACGGTTAATTATTAGAGTTGCCAACCGTTCCCCAAAAAACGGAATAGTCTCATATTCAGAGAAATTATTACGCGTTTCGTATTTAGGTGAAAAGGAACAGTTTGTCCCGGACTTCAGCTACAATGAAAAAGACACAAAGCTGGAGTTATTCTTTGTCTTTGCTGCACAGCTGCCTCTTCTTCTCTCATTCTCTCCCCTCCCTCTCCTGTTGCTACTTTAATCATGAAACTGATCAATGATCAGCTGATCGGCTTTTCCCTCTTGTTTATTTATCGTCCACTTTGCGCCAGAAAGAGGAAACCACCGGATGTCGCGTTAAACAACAGCAGCACGTTTGATCAGCTGTTGTTAGAATTTATTTAATATTAATTTCTAGTATCAGCTGATGTTTGCTGGAGCCACAGCTGTAAACCTGCTGGTCATGATATCGTTTTGTATATCTGGTGAGTGGGAAACCAGATGAAACCAGATGTCCTTACTGAATCATCAGAGCTGAACAGGTGATGGAGAAACAGGTTTACCTTTTAGGTGACATGAATGAGTTGAAGGGAAGTTATGAACTGTTTCTGAGAGATAAATAACACCAGGATCCTTTTCTATGTAGCTGACAGCTGGTAACTGTGTAGCAAAGTGTTGCCAGGGGGCCAGGTAGGGCATTAACAGGGAAAGGGGGGCACAAAGAAATACTTTCTTATTCTCATTTCAAATGTCTAGCTTTTAATAAATAATTATCTGAGTCTTACAACAAACGATTGATAGATTGATACATATATACCATCAAGACAGTGTACATCACTGTCACAACAGTGTTTGTTTTCATTCAAAGGCTTTATGATATTTGCTATAATGGCGGGCCGGTCTCTAGTCAAAATGCCCGGGCCGATTTTTTGTCCCAGTCCAGCCCTGTATTAGGGCTGCCACGATTAGTCGACTAGTCACGATTACGTCGACTATTAAAATCGTCGACGACTAATTTAATAGTCGACGCCTCGTTTGAGGCTTTGTAAGATCCCAAAAGATGCAGGAATAAGTAGCAGGATTTAAGAGTGTAATAACGGACTGAAACAGAAGATGGCAGCACTGCATGTACAAGGATGCCAGCTGCCGTTAAACCCAGAAGAAGAAGAAGAAGCTGTATCCCAGAATCCATAGCGTCCTGCTCAGTTGTCAACAATGGCGGCAGCTAGTTAGTTTTAATATTACTCTTATTATTCTTTCTGGGTCACAAAATAAACGTTTAACATATTTTCAGGCGAGAATGTAGCTGTGTAAACATCAAATACCTGCTCAGTTTATCAAGACACCACATATTTTCAAAAGCGCTCCGACGTTTTCGGAGACGTCTGTTACCCACTAGCTCGATAGCTAGCCGGGGGCAAGGCTCACTAGAGCCCGTGAGAACACCGGACTCCTGGCAAATCGTTTTCAAACCCACCGCTGTCTTTCGCTACTCAGGTTAAACATTATATATAAGTCACTTAGATAACTTAAAAATTATATTGTTTGGCTTTTTTTAGTGTTTTATTTGTTCCTGAGTAAATCGGTTTGGCTGAGATTAAAGTTATAGTTTTTACACAGCTGAATAAAAGTCAAGCAGACAACTGATTATCAGAAGTGCCAGATATATATTATATAAAATATGATATATTTTAGATAGCAAGGAGTTTATTAAACTTCACCGAAACAATCTGCAAACTTCATTAAATTTAATAAACTGTCATCTTGTCTTTATTTTTAGTTTAAACACTTAAAGCTGTAAGCTAATTATAGTTATATAAGAGCAGATGCATGCTGGTGCAATAAGCTGTACATTGTACGTCCAATGGATGCATGATCTGATTAGTCGACTAATCGCAAAAATAATCGGTGACTAGTCGACTATCAAAATAATCATTTGTGGCAGCCCTACCCTGTATGCAGCTCATCTGCAGCCTGGTGTTACCTACATCTTCCTATTCGGATGGCAGAATTTCTGAGTTCTGAGTACAATCGAAAGCACCACGACTGCAGTTTTTGTGTTGGATGTAAAAAGCGCACATGACGAGGCTAGAATCATGGCGGCGGTCAACGACGGTCCAGGCGTGGGATTTCTCTCGTAGAAATATGCACATTATTTTTTCCTTTGGTAGGTGGCACAGTGCACTTGTGGCAAGTAAGCAAGCTAGAAGACTGGCACTCTTGCTGGGTATCCAGTTAGCAACACATTAACAAGAGAAGTCTGAGTAAAACCAAAGTTACTTTCCCTAGTAACTAGTTACTTTGAAAGTAACGAGTAACTTGAAGTAACTGAGTTACTTTTGATGGAAGTAACTAGTAATGTAACTAAGTTACTAATTTAAAGTAACTTACCCAACACTGAAGATGACAGAGTCCCCACACGAAGTAAATTCAAGAGGTCTGGGTATTCTGAACTGTCAGCTGTTGCCTGCCACCTCTCACAAAGGGCAACTCCAGATTTGAACAGAATCCAGGCCCTCTCCTAGAGACTGGTTCAAGAGCTCAAGCTGTGTGTTGAAGTGAGCTGAACTATATCTAGCCAGGATTAGGTTCATTATTGTTATTGTTTATTTATTTATTTATTTTTCATAAATCAAAATCAAATCAAATCAAAATTTATTTATATAGCACATATTAAAACAACAGTGTTGACCATAGTGCTTCACAGTCAATAAAAACATGAGACAGTTAAAACAAACAATAAAAGAGGACAACAAACAATAGGTAACAACGCAACAAGCTAAAACAGCCAACTAGACAGAATCAAAAGCCAAAGTAAAAAAATAAGTTTTAAGACGTAATTTAAAAGACTGGATAGACTCGGCAGTGCGAATATGAACGGGGAGGTTATTCCAGAGTCTGGGTGCCACGGATGCAAAGGCCCAGTCGCCTCTCGACTTCATTCGAGTCCTAGGTTGTGCTAGGAGCCTATGGTTGGACGATCTAAGTGCCCTGTTGGGATTGTATGAATGGAGTAAATCAGAAAGATAACTGGGCGCTAAATTATTCAAAATATTAAAATTGAACAAAAGAATTTTAAAATCTATACGATATTTAACAGGGAGCCAATGTAATTTGGCTAAAATTGGAGTTATGTGTTCATGAATTCTTGTACCTGTTAAAAGACGCGCAGCTGCATTTTGAATTAACTGGAGCCGGCAAAGAGAGGAGTGTTGGAGGCCCGAGTAGAGGGAGTTACAGTAGTCCAATCTGGATGTAATAAATGCGTGAATAAGCTTTTCAAGGTCCTTTAAAGGAAGGAACGGCTTTGCTTTGGAAATCTGACGCAACTGGTAAAAGCTGTTTTTTACCACAGTGGACACCTGTTTCTCGAGTTTAAAAGAGCCATCCAGGAACACTCCGAGGTTTCTTACAGTGGACGAAAGATGGCTAGCGAGAGGGCCTAGGGCATCAGCTAACTGGTCTAGCGGAGTGTGACTACCAAAGACTATGATTTCGGTCTTATTCTCGTTCAATGTAAGAAAATTATGTGATAACCAAATTTTAACTTCATGCAAACAGTTGAACAGAGGTTGCAAAGAAGCAGTCACATCGGATTTCAAAGGTAAATAAATCTGGATATCATCGGCATAACAGTGAAAGGAGATGTTGTATTTACTAAAAATTAATCCCAAGGGCAACATGTACAAAGAGAAAAGAGCAGGACCGAGCACGGACCCTTGAGGCACACCACAATAAATAGGGACAGAAGCCGAGGAGTGTTGCCCCATAGCAACAGAGAACGACCTCTCTGAGAGATAGGATTTAAACCAAGATAAAACCGTACCTTTGAGACCAACAACATGTTCCAGTCTTGATAGAAGAATGTTGTGGTTAACCGTGTCAAAAGCAGCAGACAAGTCAAGTAAAACTAAGACCACAGAATATCCAGAATCGACAGTTAAAAGAAGATCATTAAAAACTCTATGTAAGGCTGTCTCTGTGCTGTGGCGAGGTTTAAAACCAGACTGAAACTTTTCATTAATACCATTTGCATCTAAAAAGGCCTGTAGTTGTTTTAGAACTACCTTTTCCAATATTTTGGAAATAAAAGGGAGTTTAGAGATCGGCCTGTAGTTGGTGAGACCAATTAGGTCAAGATTTTTCTTTTTCATAATAGGTTGCACAACAGCATGCTTAAAGACAGACGGTACACAACCTGATGACAATGATGCATTCAGCAGAGATAAGATACAAGGACCAATAACATGTAAAGCTTCCTTAAAGAAACGAGAAGGAAGAATATCATGCGGGGAACCAGAGATTTTGAGATGATCAATTATATCTTTTAAAGCAGAATAAGACACTGGCTCAAACTGTTGAAAGACAGTCAAGCATTCAGAGGCTGGAACTGGGTCTAAAACTGATGATGGATGAGATGGATGAGAAGCCCTTAGAGCTGAGATTTTATCAGAGAAATACTTTAAGAATTTATCACAAAGAGCAGGGGAAGCATCCCTGTAAGTGGTAGTGCGAGGGTTTATCACAGAATTAAAAGTATTAAAAAGTGCTCGGGGGTTGTGGCTATTAGTCATAATAATGCTAGACAAAAAGGCAGATTTGGCAGCTTTAACAGACTTTTGATACTTAGATAGACAATTATGGAGGATGTCCAGAGAGACGTGGAGTTTGTCTTTCCTCCATTTTCTTTCAGCACGATGACATTCACGCCTAAGGGCGCGAGTAGTATCATTTAGCCAGGGTTGTGAGGATTTGGCACGTTTAATTCTCAGAGGTGCCACAGAGTTAAGGATGTCAGCGCATGTAGTATAAAAGAGGTTAGCAAGCTCATCCGCTGATAAAACCCCATTACAGTTAGCATCAGAGAGGGGAGAGTCAAGGAAAGCATCAATGAAGTGGGCGATTGACTGGGAGTTAATCGTGCGCGATTGCCGCACAGGACCATCACTGTTCAAGTCCACAGCGCTCGCTACAGTATTAAACAAAACCGGAAAGTGATCTGAAATCCCAGAGTCCTCTATGTCCGTGATGCAAATATCCAGACCATAAGATAGTACCAAATCAAGTATATGACCTTTAGTGTGAGTTGGTTCACTTACCCACTGGGTGAAATTGAGGGTGCTAATAAGAGCGAGGAAATCCTTAGCTAGCGAACTGTCCTCACAGCAAACATGAATGTTGAAGTCACCAACAATTAATATACGGTCATAACGTGGCACTAGGCTCCCCAGTAGATCAGCAAATTCTGGAAGAAAATCCTTAATAAGTTTCGGGGGACGATACACCACAGCACAGAGGATGGAGGGGATGCAGTTCACTTCCAATAACTGCACCTCGAAACTGCGGTACAGAACAGGTGGCAGCTGCCGACATCGAAGTTTGTTTTTAAAAACTGAAGCTAGCCCTCCACCTCTTCCAGTGGTCCGGGGTGAGCTAATAAAAGCATAGTCAGGTGGGAGCAGCTCCGAGAAGGGAAAAAGTTCGCCGGGGCGAAGCCAAGTTTCCGTCAGGAATAAGAAATCCAGTCCCGACGATAGAATAAGGTCATTTAAAATAAAAGTCTTATTCGTCAGTGACCTTGTATTTAATAAGGCCATACGGAGAGTGGTCACACTGTTACTGGTAGGAGAACGCCGCAGCAGGCGAAGGTTGCCGAGATTCGCACCTCCTCTGGAGGACCGCACCCAGCACCGACCGGGTGGAAGATCAGCTGGGAGGTCCAGGTAACCATAAGGTCCAACAGGGCGAATCCAGCGATGACAGAAAAGTTTGAAGTTAGCATGGTCTCGGAGGGCAGAAATAGATGACAAAATGTTTGTAGAATAGCGATCATTTATTGCAACATAGGACTTTAAAAGGGCCTTGATACGAACACGGATGCCGCCACGTTTACCCCGTCTCCGTGAACATTTCCTTTGAGAGAAGGTAGATGGTAAGTGGCGGAGGTGATCAGGAAAGTCCTTCGAAAGCGGAGGAGGATTGTCAGATCTCCATTTAAAATCTTGTGTCTGGTAGTCCAAAGGCCGGAGATTCAAAAGAGTTTGGCGATCATAGACAAGTAACGTGGAGACATCAGAGCAGCACATAGAAAGAAGGACAATAAACAACAAACAAATACGGAGGAGACGGCTTGCCGTGAACACTGGCGCCATCTTGGAGGTCTTTATAAAGATTTCCAATAGTGTTATCAGAGTTTGCCAGTTTACATAGTTTAAAGCTCATTAGCTCCTCACCATGTAGTGCCATAGTCTTTAAATAACTAGGGGAAAAAATCCATCCATCCATTTTCTTATCCAGTTCAGGGTCTGGAATGTATCCTAGATGTCATAGGCCAAAAGGCAGGGTAAACCGTAGCGTGTCTTTGAACTGTGGGAAGAATCCAGAGAGAACCCATACAAGGTGGGAAACAGCATTCAAACTCCACACAGAAAGTAACTTTTGGTAACTTTTCTACATATTTTTTCTGACTTTTTTTTGACAATTCATCAGCTGTTTCTTCCATTTGCATACCAAAACAGACCTCTTCAGCACATTTTGCTATGTAGCACAACTAGTACAAGATGTCTGTACTCAAGGTCTGGTGAGTAAAATTAAACATTTTTTACTCTGTGATTAGCAGGTAGGTGTGACTGTGAGCTGCAACCTTGCAGTTTTGGGATGTAGTATGCTGAGCAAACTCGTTAATGTTGGCTGATAACTTGTCAGAGTGAAGGACTGAATGCTACAACAACTAGTGTCAACATTTCCACAAATTCAGAGATTACTTCTTCACTCACAAATAGATTTAAGCAGTCTCACCAGTGATATATGCTAATATCCAAGAGAAGAGGGTATTTGAAGTGATAAAATAGCACCAGCAGAGTGCTCACTGTGACACATTAACAAGTGACACTGAAAGTGTAACTTTTGAAAAAAATGTTTAATTTTCTTCAGAGGAGGTGGAAAAAAATAAAGTTCATGATGTTAGTCAAGCAGCAACAAATTCTCTACAAATCCGAAATGGTTGGATTAGTTTGAGTAACTTGTAACAGTCACAATGGTGTGGTGTCTCTTTAAGATACCCAAGTCAAGGGTTGATGGTGTCATCAGTTTGTGCCACTGCTCTCTCTCTCTCTGGGATTATGAGGACACGTGCCTGCACGCTTGTGCTTAACGAGGGACGGATTTATGTTTTCTTCTCCAGACCTTTTTTTTGTTTTGTTTGCAACGCTTGGGTTGTATGAACGCTGGGCGTTATGTTGTTGAGCCGCAGCCGTTCAGCCGGGCTTTTATATGGTTGTTGAAGAAGGCGTATTAAAGAACCACCGTGGATTACCGATACCAGCGTAGGTGTGTGTTCTTCCGACTAGCCTGCTAGGTGTTTTGCCGCCTCCTCTCAACCACGCAACACAACCCAACGTTACAAAATGGCGCCCGAACATCTTCTCTTGGACCTCAGTGTGCAGTATCTTCGAGCAGATGATGATTGTTACATAAAAAGGTATGACGCGGCGAAGTGGATGTCTGCCGTGTTTCGCGGGAACGGACCAGGCTGGCCTGGACGCGGACATCGGGAGGATCAAAGGGTCGTGGCGGTGCATTTCCGTGGCAACGACTGGAGCCGCTCCAGCGCTGTTTGTGGACTGTGGTGCCGTTCTCTGTTTGGCCTCTTCGTCGTGGCTCCATTGGATGTGCGGGGACCTGCGTTTCCTGGGCGTGGGTTCGATGCAGCTTTGCCATAGTTCCTGAATTTGCATTTTTTCTTATGTATTTCATGTTGGTTACTGTTGTAACGTGACTGTTGTCCTGAAGTTCAGTTCCTCTGCCACTATGACCGGCGGCCGCCTCGGGTCTCTCCTCCTCTTGCCTCCCCTTTCGCTTATCCATCTGCTGGCCTCCACCACTTGCTGATGTTGCTAAATCTGTGGAAGCTTTGCCATAGCTACCGCCAAACAATTAAGTTATTTTTACACATTTGGCAGCGTCTGCCTGAAGGGCTTGTTTCTTTTTGGCCCTAATTTTTTCTGCACCTCCTTTCCTTTTTTTGTCCTCCATTTTCTTTAGTTCGTCTATAAGATTGCTAAACAAGGGGGAGGGTGCATCCGACCTCCTCGGCTGTAATTGGTCCAGCCCAGATTCGATCATGACCAATTGGCCAATCCAACACCTTTCATTATTTATACCCTTCCAAAAAAAAAAAAAAAAAAAAAAAAGAAAAAAAAATTGATCGGCCCATAAAAACAAAAAATCGCCAGCGGCCCACCGGGCAAATGCCCGGTATGCCCGATGGCCAGTCCAGCTATGCAACAAACTCAGAAAAGGTTTCAATTTTTTGTTCAACATCAGGAACCAGGAAGTCCAGGAAGAGCAAGTTCTAGTTCTGGGAAGCTCTTCCTCTGAGCAGGAGGAGCTAGTATCAAACAGATGCTCCAAGTTTCTCAGCTCAGTGAACCGACACAGATCTGCTCACCTCACAGGTTAACATGACGTCGACAAACAGATGCTGCGTTTGATGTTATTGATGCTTTTGGACCAACAAAACAGCTTTTTACACCTGCACTCGGAGCGATCTGATTGGTCAGTAGGTGATTTTGTTGATGCCTGGTCTTGAACGCGACCGTCTTCAGCGCAGGTTAGGCCTCGACAGCGAGTCGGCACAACGGTCTCCTGATAGGCGGGACTTCAGGACTTCTCAGCCTCTGTACGCCGCGCTGATGAGCCCACGCTCTGACGCCGGTTTCAGCAGAAACACTGAAACCTTAATAAATAAACTGTACGATGTGATGGCCGACCTGGTGCAGACATGAACTCCACCTGGTTCCTGTGAGCTGCAGGTAAACACGGTGGACAGGTGAGTGTGCTGTGCAGGTGCTAGCACTGATCATTATTAGGGAGCTTCAGCATAATTCAGATAAAAATTCACTCGCTTGTATTTCCTGTTTTTCATCAGCCTTTCCGTTCGTCCTGTTGGGAATAACTGAGGAAACAAGGAGCATGCACACTTTCACTTTCACAGATTGTGGAATGAAATATTTGAATAAAGGCTTTAAAATCTGATCCTAAAGCAGAGCAGCTGTTTGTACTCGCTGACTTACATGGTATTTGTCATGAACTCAGTTACTTTCCTCTCAGAGTTAAAAGCTGCGTCCTGAAATATGTCAGATCTGATAGTTTAACAGAGTCTCACAGGTGGAGGCAGTTTTTTATACTTTTACATACATTTGAAGAGCTCAGGTGGGTCTCAGGAGTTTTACCAGGATCGCTGATTTGACAGACTTGACCTGAGAAAATGAGCTTAGCTGATCTGAGCTCAGTGAACTGTCTGAATAATAAACCAGGGGCGGAGACCTGTCAATCACAGACAGGCCCACCCACTTCCAAAAGTGGGCGGGCCTGTAGCTAAATGTAGCTACATTGTAGCTACAATGTAGCTGAATGTAGCTACATTGTAGCTACAATGTAACTACATTTAGCTACAATGTAGCTACATTTAGCTACATTGTTGCTACATTTAGCTACAATGTAGCTACATTTAGCTACGATGTAACTACATTCAGCTACGATGTAGCTACATTTAGCTACAATGTAGCTACATTTAGCTACAATGTAACTACATTCAGCTACAATGTAACTACATTTAGCTACATTGTAGCTACATTGTAGCTAAATGTAGCTACATTGTAGCTAAATTGTAGCTACATTTAGCTACATTTAGCTCATGTTTATGAAAGAATCTGGAAAAATTGTGTATTTATGAACTTTACTCATAATTCAGCCGACAAAACTAAAAGAAATGAATCAATGTGAACCGAACGAGAGCTGCCACAGGACAGAGAAGTGCTGAACAGAGAATATGACAATAACGGTGTGTTCACACCGAATGCGATGGACGCGAATAGAGCGTCAGGTTTACATGTAAAGTCAATGGAAAAGCGCGATGACCCGCGATCGCGGCTCCCGCGAAAATTCGGAAGCAGATTTGCGTCGCGAAAACGCCAAAATGCCTGAAACGTGCGTCAGTCTAGCGCGTTTGGAGCGTTTGACTCGCGAAAAAAACCACGCGCGTGAGTTTTTGTGTTGCATTTTGTGCATACGCGTGTTACGCGTCTACCGACTGACGTACAAATACCGTTCTGCTTTTATGCATGTTGTCATATAGGAATATATTTTGTTTATTAATAAACAGCACACAGTGGTCCCGCTGTTCATCCGTCACTGCTTCGCTTTTTCGCTGATTTTCTTTTTCTTTTCTTTTTTTTTGCACAGTACAGCATTGCATTCTGCAGCCTGATTGACAAATCTCCTCCGTGTGGTGTCTCCTGCGCTTGCCAAATTTATCATGTTTGGTTTTGATAACCATCACGTCCAATAGAAAAAACAGCACAAAAATACCCATAACTATGAGCCTCATTCGGAAATAAACACCTGCACCGCGAGGGAAAAAGGCGCACGAAAGTGGCAGGCAGATGAAGACAAACCGCGGCATAATAATACTTTTACGTTTTGCAATCTACAAAGGTTTGCACTTTGAGAATCAATTGTGAGAACTGTGACCAATGTTCATGTGTGTGGGGAAAACAGTGTATAAAGTGCGTGGCCAGGGGCTAGTTATTCTGAGAACCCCTGCTGCAATAAATGAGGGACCACTGTATATACTTTCTCTGATTATATTCAACATGTTAACATTTAATACTGTATTGATAGAGCCAACTGATTCTGCAGCAGAGCATCCCCTGTTGCTTCTCCTGGCTCCCCAGTCCCTGAGCTCCTGCTGCTGCACCCACAGGTATGTACAGCAAGCACTGATACCTTTTTAGTCAGTGGGATTGCCTTGTGATCACCTTTACTAAATATCTACAACCAATCTAATTATATCCTGTTTTTTTTCTCAATGTTGAAATTAAAATCTAGCAGCAGCCTTCTCATTTCTTTGTGTTTTGTGCTGTTTTACAGGCCCACAGAGGAGGACGGCTCCGAGGCAGATGAGGGACGGGTCCCAGGACGGTCCATCGGCGGTGGAGCTGGCCATCCTGGTGTCCCTGAAGAGGCCACACCAGTCTCCAATGGAGCATTTCCTCCTCAGCCTTGTTCCTGCTCTGGAGAGCAGCTGGGTCCTTTTTATTCCTGTCTCTCTGTAAATACTTACATTTTATAGATTTATGTTTAATGTTTTTCTGTTTGAGAATTTTAATATTATTTCAAATAAATTTTTATAATGACTAATGTCTCAGCTCTACTACACAGCAAATGTTGGCACACGACTTGACACATGTAGAATTTATTTCATATTATACTAATGACAAAATATACTAATACAGTGGGATGCAAAAGTTTGGGCAACATTGTTAATAGACATTATTTTCCTGTATAAATCGTTGGTTGTTACAATAAAAAATGTCAGTTAAATATATCATACAGGAGACACACAGTGATATTTGAGAAGTGAAAAGAAGTTTACTGGATTTAAAAAAAAAGTGTGCAATAATTGTTTAAACAAAATCAAGCAGGTGCATAAATTTGGGAACCACAAAAAAAGAAATGAAATAAATATTTAGTGTATATCAATGTGTGTGTCTCCTATATGATATATGGGGTGCCTTTGTCTGGACGTGCTTCCCATCCAGAGATCCACAGCAGAGTGGGAAGTTCCAGCGCTCCTGGAATCCCCCTGTGATGGACCGCCAGTCTCCAGGTGAAGGCACAGCCATGGAGTCGTCCACTACACAGTTCCCAGATGGCCGTCGCTACCTGGCGGGTGATCTGGCTCACCGTGGACACACTGACTCTGTAACTGAACGCTTGGTCGTGAAGGAGTCCCCGGTGACAAGGAACCTGGACAAAATTGTTCAAAATTAGTATTATGTGTACTGCAGTTACAAAATACATTATTCAAATTCCAAAATACTTTTGTGATGTCAGATTTAAATCACAAAACATAAATCTTACATAAAAAATTTTGTAATTATAAGGATAATTACAAAATGTATATTAGATAATATCTAAAACAGTTGTGTTTTGTTTTAACTTTAACATATCATAATTTGATTGGTAGCAACTTTTGCCACTACAGTGTGCCAATCACTCATAATTCCTAAACATGTCAATCAGGTAGGAATGAAGCAAGACATTAATAGAAATAAAGAGTTGTATGTTGACATGTAGCCCTTTCCTTGCTTAAATCATTAATATTTTTGAAAAATGAATCTGTGATAAGACATAGCTTATCAAGATAGAACCATGTAACTAAAGATGAACCAAACTGTTCAGTTTTATCTAACTCTGTTTTAATAAAGGCTGGTGACCCCTGTTATAGAGTCTGACAGCTGCAGGGATTATATACAAATATTCAACTATCCCAGAATTAAACCAGGTCTAAATAAAAAGGAGTGAGTATCACTACAAAGGGTTAACTCAGTGGTCCTAATGCTACAGTTTGATATCAGCAAACACCGAGCGCATACATTGATGTGACACCACAGCCATGCTATCATTGCAAACACTGATAACAGCATAAATCGAATTAAATCGGGACTTGATGAGAGCTTCTGAGTATCACTAGAAATATTATAAACAGTCGTCTCCGTACCACAGTTTGCTATCAGTAAACACCGAGAGCATTCACTGTTAGCATAGCACATCCATGTTAGCAGTGTATAAATGGATGGTTTAGCATATATTAGCACAGGTATCAATAAAGGACTACCGTATTAAATACTTTTACTAACCTCAGGCAGATGGACAGGTGGGATTGAGCGCCTGTAATTGGTGTCTAGGCGGGCGATGCTGGGACCGACGAGGGAAAGCAGGTCCTCAAACTGGCCGGTGATATCGCTGGAATCGGCCGTCATCCAGGCGCAGCTCCTGGAGCAAATGGTGAAACTCACCAAACTGCTCACGCCTCTGGAGGACCTGATGGACCCAGGTACGGCGAGGACGTCTTTTACGCCGCTGCTCTGCTCTCCACAGTACATAGAGAAGGGAGACTCTCTCTTCAAGCGCTAGCTCGACAGCTGCCATCTTGCAAATATACCGGTCTGGCACAACTTCCTCCCACATTCCTCCCACATTTCCGGTTCACGCTATGGATTTTTCTTGGACACGCGTTGAGGCGCGAATGTGCACGCGTCAAATTAGGGGCGTTTGGGGCGTTTTGTTCGCGTCCATCGCGTTCGGTGTGAACACACCGTTATATATCAATAATTTATCTCAATTACATTGCTGGAAGCCAAACTTGTTGTTTAAATTAAAATTCTAAACTCAAAGTAACAAAACGTCCAATTTACAGTGAACACCTCATCTGTATCTGACACAGGGCTGAAGATATACCACGGGCCTTGAATGCAGCAGAGCTCTCATCAGGTAAGCACAGGAAGACACCTGGACTGTGTTTAATGTGGCGTCTGTATCAATGCTGCAGGAAGCAGAGAAGAATCTGAAAGGGTCACAACAAACCAGGGCTGGACTGGGACAAAAAATCGGCCCGGGCATTTTGACTAGAGACCGGCCCACCAAAAATGTGACGTCATTCAGGGGTAAAACCGCAAAGGATTCTGGGAACTTGTGGCAAGCGGTACTAGCGCATGCAGGCTTTCAATTGAACTCAGTTACACAGCGATAAAAAGAAACACAAAAAATGGCAAGAAGCTGTTGTATTATTAACTGCAATAGCCGGTGTTGTGCCAAAAAGTGATTGTCTGCCAAAAACTGATTTCCGGTATTTGCCAAAAACTGATTGCTCGTATTTAAATTGCTATAAGTAACTTGTTGGGCTATAATATGTGAAACATATGTCAAATGCAT
Source organism: Perissodus microlepis (assembly GCF_051167445.1). Taxonomy (NCBI): domain Eukaryota; kingdom Metazoa; phylum Chordata; class Actinopteri; order Cichliformes; family Cichlidae; genus Perissodus; species Perissodus microlepis. Next base: position 10,337,153 of record NC_140466.1, read on the forward strand.
CCCTCATGGATGACATAAAGTCATCTCTCCATCTCCATCTCTCTCTCCTGCTCTTTTATTTCTCTCTCTTGCTCCATCTCTCTCTCCTGCTCTTCTGTCTCCTCTGTCACAGACTTCTCCACTTTTGATGATAAATCAGCCTGGTGCAACATGTAAGGATTGGCACAATTTGTTAAGACTGAGGAGTTTGAGAAACTAACCTTAAGCATAAAATAAAATTTACTATCAGTAACTTCATAGCACCCGCCCAGCAGTATATAAACTCTGTCATGCTAGCTAGTACGCAGTACCAGTTATTCTAAGCGACTGTAAAAAGTCAGCACAACGAAAACAAACTACAACTAAACTTGGTTTATAATATGTGACAACAGTACCAGAAAGTACTGTAGAAAACTTAAGCTTACTGTTACTGTTTTTGAGGAAAAAGAAGAAACACAATGAAAGAAAAAGGGAATTTCATTCTGTAATTGTCCTGGCTATCCTAAGTTTATTTTCTTTCTCTAACATTTATTTAAATGGACATTCACCATGTGGCACACTGTCATGTATGCCAGTTTGTCAATATTGCACTGTACATTTCCCTGTTTTGGTTTTAACTTCTTATCCTGCTGACCATGTATGGAGGCTGGTTAAGTCTGGACTGTACCAATGCTGTACGGGTGTGTAACAATTCCTCCACAACCTGCTTACTACCTAAAGTAGCTATGTGTAGTGAAAGGGGGTAGCGGGAGGAGGGTCACCTGGGTCCGGCTGAGGACAACCTTTGTTTAACCCGGGGGGAATATGTAACAGTCACAATGGTGTGGTGTCTCTTTAAGACACCCAAGTCGAGGGTTGATGGTGTCATCAGTTTGTGCCACTGCTCTCTCTCTCTCTGAGATTACGAGGACACGTGCCTGCACGCTTGTGCTTAATGAGGGACGGATTTATGTTTTCTTCTCCAGACCTTTTTTTTGTTTTGTTTGCAACGCTTGGGTTGTATGAACGCTGGGCGTTATGTTGTTGAGCCGCAGCTGTTCAGCCGGGCTTTTATATGGTTGTTGAAGAAGGCGTATTAAAGAACCACCGTGGATTACCGATACCAGCGTAGGTGTGTGTTCTTCCGACTAGCCTGCTAGGTGTTTTGCCGCCTCCTCTCAACCACGCAACACAACCCAACGTTACAAACTGATCAGGTCAAGAGTTTTGTGTATTTTTCTGTTCCTTTTCTTTCGGTGCATTTTATTTTTACTTTACATATCTCGGGAATATAGTGCTATGCTCTTGTTTACTAAGGCAAAAGGCTAATTTATGTCAACTAATGATATGAAGTAATAATAAATGTACAATAATAATAAAAATATAATAATGTTATTATAAATTTAAGCTAAATACAGCATTACCATGAATATAATTCTGTTAATAAAAGCACTGCACCTGGTAATTTTCAGTTGCAACAAACAGAAAGAAAAATTACATCAAAATTGCAATTAGTAAACATAACTTCTCAACATTTCACTGCTTGATTTCTGCCCAAATATTTGGAACTGAAGGACTCTGACAATGTGGCAATTTGTGTTAAAATAGGGCAAAAATGAACAAAAGATTTAAAAATGACTGTGCTATAAAACTTATTACTAAATGGTCCAACATTGGAATTCATTTTGCTTTGCTTATTTATTTACTTTGCACTTGTGTTAGTCGTTTGCATTTGAGTTCAATTTCATGAAAAGACTGCAGATTGCTGTTAACACTAAGCAATAAAAGTTAAAGCTAATAGCAAAAGAGTAAGAAGTGATGATAAAACAGAAAACACAACAAAGTTTCACTGAGAAAATAAGACGTCTGGATCACTGTATGTTAAGATTTGTTGTGTAACTGTTAATGATCAGTCAAGTAGATTAATCTCTATACAGGTAAGACCAACGGTTTGACCTCAAATTAACACTCTGTTTATTTTATGTCTGTGAAGGTGCATCCAGGTCATCGCAGTCTAAGGAGCTGGAAAGAAAAGCATCTGGAAATTTCTTGAACATGTTTTATCTCTCATCCGAGAAGCTTCTTCAGTTCTAGGAGCAATTGGTGGAATTCTCTAAAGTCCAGACGTGTTTCTTTCCAAGCTCCTTAGACTGTTTATTTTCTATTGGCTTTGTGGAAATTTTCATTACAGTAGATGTCTTCAAATATTGGGAAGTTTTCATAGTCTTGTTCTTCATCTTCATATTGGGCACAGGCACTCTGTTGTTTGGAGGTCTGCTTCTTCGAGTACATCACAACTTCTTGGTTTCCATAAATCTATTCAGACACCAATTAACACACACAATGTTAGTTATGTATTTTGGAATCTATCATGAAGCAAAGATTTTAAAAAGTATTTTTCCTGCATTCAAACTAAAGTTGACTTTTTAATGCAAGTTTCCACCAATGAGTATAACAATGGCTATACGCTCATGATTACACACACACAGGCAAGCTTATGCATCTCAACTTACATTTACTCAAGTGCCTTGAGGTGTGACTACTTTTGTGATTTTGTTTTATAATAAACTGAATTGAAATTAGTGCAAATAAGTTGCATGGTGCCAGACATTTTTCATTGTTGAGGTGTAGCAGGATTGCTCCGAGCCCAACTCGAATTACTGAACTCCGCACATACCTCTAAAGGAGAAGGCAGCAAGACTTCATTTTCCGCCACATTTACTTGTGATCTCATTCTTTCAGTCACTACCCAGTGTTGCAGTCACTGATTTAAATCAGTTTAAATGACTAACTAAAAGTGGCTTCACTTGTTCTTGATTTACGGTACTGAGAAAAGTTTTATGGCATATGATATGTCAGTGCTCACTGATTTTAATTTGTCTTTAACTTTAAAGGTTTTTCCAGTATATTGGTTGACTATTCACATAATTAGAGTTTTTTATTCTTGAGTTAGTCTGTTAAGCCCCAGGAATGTTTCTGAGGTTCCTGTTTAAAAATCACATTCCAATGGTGAATTGACCATTTCTCTGCAAATACAAACTCTGTAAACAATCTTGGTATCAAAAGAAAGCTAAAAAATATACAGAAGTTTTTCCTGGCCTGGTCTTTTATAGCATATAACCCGCTAAAAATATGCTGCAGTAGATTATAAACTGAAGGAACCCACGAATCAATATATGGACATTACCTGGGCGAAGATTGCTGAGCAATCTTTTGCTCAGGTAGATAACTCTGATATTGCTTCACCTCAGCAATATCAGAGTTACAGAGGTTTTATTAGGGACATAGCTGAAGGTTTTGTAGTTTGGCAGAATTTGGCCTAATCTGTGAAAGTTTAAATTTCTTCAGCATTGAATAGCAGAAATTTCTTCAGCATTGAATAGCAGAAATAAGGCTTTGTCAGAGGTCATTTTTGGAGAAAAATAATTAAAAATGGTGTGTAATAAGCAAGCAAAAAGGCAGAAAATAGAGACTTTTGATGGGAAACTGTTCTCAAAGTACACAGAGAGCTCTGCAGCAAGTGTGATTCTATCGTGGTTGAAGCAACATACCAATTTAGAAAAATTACAAGTCTGGGCCTTTTTAAACAAAACATAAATTATAAATGACTTGAGACTTTTGCACTGTATTGTATTAAACACAAGAATAGTTTTTTGCATAATCCAATATGTTTATGGTGAGACATGTTATAGATATAACACACTTTGTACTTTAGTTTTCTTACATTACTTTCCATTGCACCCATCACTTCCTCTAAACCGTCTGCCTTGGGTGCATTTCTGTCCACTGTGGTTTCATCTTCTGAAAACACACAGCAGAAAACATGGTTATGCTCTTTTTGCATGCACATTTGAGTGGATGACTTTCTGCATGTGTATGAATGTAAAATATACCTTTTACTTTGTGATGTTTCCACTTGTAAACTATAACCACAAGGATGCCTATCAATAGCAGCAGAACAGGGGGAACGGCAAAAAGAACATAAAGTGTTGAATCTGAAAAAGAGAAACCAAAACAGAATGCACTAAAAATAAAAACTTCCTTTTTATGCATCTAAGGACACATAGCAGAACTGTGGGTTTCGATTACATTTGTATTAATAGTTACAGCTGTTGACTACTGGTGCACACACCCATAGCTGTTTTTGCACGTAGCAATGAAAAAGTAAAGGTAACCATAGCTTACGGAGTGACAACATACTTGATCTCAAAACATTAAATCCCAGGGGTACTGAAAAACCAGTATTGTATATACTGTACCTTTAATAGGTTGACTAGGAGTTTGTTTTTGAGTTTTTCCAAGAGCTTTCATTGTAGAAGTTATAGTTTTTACAAGATTTTCCACTGTTGGAGGTACAGTTTTTCCAGGAGTTTTTACTGTAGAAGGTACAGTGCTGGTATGCTGCAGAAAGACTGTTGGAGAAAAAAACCCTCTTAGTTCTTAGAAATGTTACTTTAACACAAGAATCACATTTTAGTAGAATGACTAGTGCAGAGGGTCCTGACTGATACCCCAAGAATCTCAAACTAGTCATACAACTGAAATGAGATCAATTAGATCATTAATTAATTATTTTATTTATTTATTCATTTATGTAGCAAACCAGGCAGTAAAGAAGGTTAAACAAAAACTGGCCTCTAGTTCTGTTTGGCATATATTATGTGCCTTGTGTGAAACACTATGAGGGCAGAGTTGTCATAACTCTATCACACTACAAACAACTGAATCACCAGCCGCAGTGTATGCTTTAAAAGCAGTTTAAAAAAAGCATGTAACTTATAGCTCTGTCCATTTTTCCTTCATTTAAATGTGTTCATCTCACCGACTGACAGCTGAATCTTAACATAGTTTCCAACTCTCCACTGTGAGTCTGACCCACACCAGTATGTCCCAGCATCTGCTTCTTCTAGCTTTGTGATCGTCACTGAGAAAGAGCTGGAATAAATATCGGCTTGTAGTGCGAATCTGCTTTCACTCATCACCATGTCTCTGCAGCTGTTGCGGTGGTCTCCCTTACAGAGGAACTTCCTGTTATCCCGATGTTGTGAAGGATAAGGGCACTGCAGAGTTAGTGGCTGTCCCACAGTACCTGTTATTTCAGTTGACGTGACACAGCACCACTCTGTCAGATTGAAAGAGAAAAACTATTAAAGACTCATAAAATATTCAACTTTTTTAAAGAGTCTTTTCGAAGAAACTGTTTTGTTCTGGTTGGTATAATGAGATATTACTATGACCTCTCACCTTTGACTCTTAGCTCAACAGCAGAGAAAACATCATGGTCAGAGTTTGTTTGAACACCACAAAGGTAATGCCCTGAATCACTTTGAGTCAAGCTGCTAATTGTCACTGTGAATATTCTTGACATTTTTACATCATTAAGACTGAATCGTCCATTTTGTTTGTTATTAGAGGTGATTAGCGCCCGCTGCAGACATGTGGAGGGCTGGTTTCCTCTGCAGATGTACTTCAGGTTGTTCTGGTACTGACTTTCGTAAGGACAATTGATGGACTCAGAGTATCCCTCATAACTTTCAATATTGGTCACAGTATCACAGCAGTGGTCTGTCAAAAAGATAATTTTATTAATTTTACAGAAAGCAGTGTTTTCTGTCAGCTGATATAATGAGATGTTACTATGACCGCTCACCTTTAACTTTCAGCTCAAAAGCAGAGAAAAGATGCAGGTCAGAGTTTCTTTGGATACCACAAAGGTAACGCCCTGAATCACTTTGGGTCAAACTGCTAATCTTTGTTGTGAATTTTGTTGACATATTTTCATCATTAAGTCTGAATCGTCCATTTTGTTTGTTGTAAGAGGTGATTAGTGCCTGTTGCAAACATGTGGAGGGCTGGGTTCCTCTGCAGATGTACTTCAGGTTGTTCTGGTACTGGGACTCATACGGACAACTGAAGGACACTGAATATCCTGCATAACTTTCAATTTTTGTCACACTGTTACAGCAGCTGTCTGTCAAAAAGATAAATAGCATCACAAGACACGCTACAACCATAGAATAGAGATATGATGTTTTATTTATTTAGCTTGCTGCAACAAGATTGTAATGATCTTAAGAAAATCTTAACCAACTGAAACATTTATAATGACTAAAACCGCGGTGCATCAGTAGGTCATATTTTTAGCAGTAAACGCAAGTAATGTTTTATCAGTCATGTTTTTATGTGTTGTTACCTTGTAACCTTTACAGTAACACATGGTTTATATACACAAATTTCACTTGAATTCAACAAATAATTAATTTTTGGTATGTCTTCATTTTCCTTTAATAGTATGTTGATTCTATAGCAGAAATAGCAGGTGAAAGCAGTAGATTTAACTTTCTTTTTTAAATTCAGTTTGTCCATGTGTTTATTTACCTTGTACTAATTTCAGCTTGACTTCAGTGTAGATATCTTTTCCTGTTCTGCTCACTCCACACCAGTATTTCCCAGCATCCATGGAATGAAGATCAGAGATGGTCGTTGTGAAGATTCGTGCCGTTTTGTCATCATGGATCCTGTATTTGTTTTTCACTGGGTTTGATGTTGTAATAAGAACATCGCCACTACCACAGTCGTTCCTACACAGATACTTTTGATAAGATTGATAACCCGGACCATAAGAGCAGGAAATTTTAACCTCACTCCCCAGATATCCAGTCACATGGATCACCCCCACTGCACTGGTCACACATATCAGAGCAACTGTAAAGAAAAGACAGGATAACATATATTTATTTAATATTTATTTATTTTGTCATCTCGGCATTCATATTAGCAATGCTATTGCTATATAATTAAAATACCAAAATGAACAGAAGGCGTGGCATTCAGCTCTGCACTGCAAAAAATATTTACACATTTAATCTAGATTTACCTTTAATCGCCATCTTTTTACTTATGTACTTATTTAAACAACTTACTGCAGATGGTTAACAGGAGATTCTGAAGGCTCCACATCTTTGCTTGGAAACCTGACAGGAAATAAAGTCAAAATGTGACACCCACAGTTTGAAATATCCACATCTTGGCAATTATTAAGCTTTTTACTTCTGCATTTAGCTAAACACACACACACACACACACACAAGGCGGCACAAGACACCGGAAACCACAAAGAATAACCAAGCAACAAGACAGCAGCAGCGTAGGCCTAACAGCTGCTCCTTATAAGGAACCTCTGATTAGAAAGCTAGGGAAAGGGTGAATAACTAATCAGAGAAAAACATGTTCTTAGAGTGGCTGAATCTGGCCTGTGTACATGTGTGTCTACCAACCAGAATGTGGAAATCAAGGGATGCTACTGATGGGGCATGCCTTGTTCGAGACTGTTGTTTGCCTGGTTCGAAAGTGTTGCTGGAAGCCGTGGAATCAGAGGGCCAGGACCTCTGCCCCGGACTTCCACCCGATCCACACTGCACCGGACCCTAAACCCCTCCTGTGGGCAGAGGGTGAATCCATGGAGCTTTCTTTGGGCTAAGCTTGGCCAGGTTAAATGGGCCATTTTTTTATTTTTGTTATAGGGGTTGTCAGTATTTGTCTGACAACCCCTGTGACAACCCCTATGTCTGTTTGCCTTGGGAGGGCCTACCTTGGCCAAATTGCTCCAGACAGCACATCTCTTGTAATAACTGGAAAACACAAATCCCTCTGATGTGATAAGGTGGCGACTCACAGAGATGGCCTGAGGGTTTCATCTTTGCTTTGTGTAGATGATGTCGGTCTGTTGGATTCATTAGGTTATGACCTCCTTGTACTGGAGCAGTTAAAGTCTCCTTGTAAGATGACAGAGTCCCCACACAAAGTAAATTCAAGAGGTCTGGGTATTCTGAACTGTCAGCTGTTGCCTGCCACCTCTCACAAAGGGCAACTCCAGATTTGAACAGAATCCAGGCCCTCTCCTAGAGACTGGTTCAAGAGCTCAAGCTGTGTGTTGAAGTGAGCTGAACTATATCTAGCCAGGATCAGGTTCATTATTGTTATTGTTTATTTATTTTTCATAAAAATTTCCAATAGTGTTATCAGAGTTTGCCAGTTTACATAGTTTAAAGCTCATTAGCTCCTCACCATGTAGTGCCATAGTCTTTAAATAACTAGGGGAAAAAATCCATCCATCCATTTTCTTATCCAGTTCAGGGTCTGGAATGTATCCTAGATGTCTTAGGCCAAAAGGCAGGGTAAACCGTAGCGTGTCTTTGAACTGTGGGAAGAATCCAGAGAGAACCCATACAAGGTGGGAAACAGCATTCAAACTCCACACAGAAAGTAACTTTTGGTAACTTTTCTACATATTTTTTCTGACTTTTTTTTTTTTGACAATTCATCAGCTGTTTCTTCCAAAACAGACCTCTTCAGCACATTTTGCTATGTAGCACAACTAGTACAAGATGTCTGTACTCAAGGTCTGGTGAGTAAAATTAAACATTTTTTACTCTGTGATTAGCAGGTAGGTGTGACTGTGAGCTGCAACCTTGCAGTTTTGGGATGTAGTATGCTGAGCAAACTCGTTAATGTTGGCTGATAACTTGTCAGAGTGAAGGACTGAATGCTACAACAACTAGTGTCAACATTTCCACAAATTCAGAGATTACTTCTTCACTCACAAATAGATTTAAGCAGTCTCACCAGTGATATATGCTAATATCCAAGAGAAGAGGGTATTTGAAGTGATAAAATAGCACCAGCAGAGTGCTCACAGTGACACATTAACAAGTGACACTGAACTTGTAACTTTTGGAAAACAAAGTTTAATTTTCTTCAGAGGAGGTGGAAAAAAATAAAGTTCATGATGTTAGTCAAGCAGCAACAAATTCTCTACAAATCCGAAAAGGTTGGATTAGTTTGAGTAACTGATCAGGTCAAGAGTTTTGTGGATTTTTCTGTTCCTTTTCTTTTGGTGCATTTTATTTTTACTTTACATATCTCGGGAATATAGTGCTATGCTCTTGTTTACTAAGGCAAAAGGCTAATTTATGTCAACTAATGATATGAAGTAATAATAAATGTAAAATAATAATACAAATATAAATGTTATTATAAATTTAAGCTAAATACAGCATTACCATGAATATAATTCAGTTAATAAAAGCACTGCACCTGGTAATTTTCAGTTGCAACAAACAGAAAGAAAAATTACATCAAAATTGCAATTAGTAAACATAACTTCTCAACATTTCACTGCTCGATTTCTGCCCAAATATCTGGAACTGAAGGACTCTGACAATGTGGCAATTTGTGTTAAAATAGGGCAAAAATAAACAAAAGATTTAAAAATGACTGTGCTATAAAACTTATTACTAAATGGTCCAACATTGGAATTCATTTTGCTTTGCTTATTTATTTACTTTGCACTTGTGTTAGTCGTTTGCATTTGAGTTCAATTTCATGAAAAGACTGCAGATTGCTGTTAACACTAAGCAAGAAAAGTTAAAGCTAATAGCAAAAGAGTAAGAAGTGATGATAAAACAGAAAACACAACAAAGTTTCACTGAGAAAATAAGACGTCTGGATCACTGTATGTTAAGATTTGTTGTGTAACTGTTAATGATCAGTCAAGTAGATTAATCTCTATACAGGTAAGACCAACGATTTGACCTCAAATTAACACTGTTTATTTTATGTCTGTGAAGGTGCATCCAGGTCATCGCAGTCTAAGGAGCTGGAAAGAAAAGCATCTGGAAGTTTCTTGAACATGTTTTATCTCTCATCCGAGAAGCTTCTTCAGTTCTAAGAGCAATTGGTGGAATTCTCTAAAGTCCAGACGTGTTTCTTTCCAAGCTCCTTAGACTGTTTATTTTCTATTGGCTTTGTGGAAATTTTCATTACAGTAGATGTCTTCAAATATTGTGAAGTTTTCATAGTCTTGTTCTTCATCTTCATATTTGGCACAGGCACTCTGTTGTTTGGATGTCTGATTCTTCGAGTACATCACAACTTCTTGGTTTCCATAAATCTATTCAGACACCAATTAACACACACAATGTTAGTTATGTATTTTGGAATCTATCATGAAGCAAAGATTTTAAAAAGTATTTTTCCTGCATTCAAACTAAAGTTGACTTTTTAATGCAAGTTTCCACCAATGAGTATAACAATAGCTATACGCTCATGATTACACACACACAGGCAAGCTTATATATCTCAACTTACATTTACTCAAGTGCCTTGAGGTGTGACTACTTTTGTGATTTTGTTTTATAATAAACTGAATTGAAATTAGTGCAAATAAGTTGCATGGTGCCAGACATTTTTCATTGTTGAGGTGTAGCAGGATTGCTCCGAGCCCAACTCGAATTACTGAACTCCGCACATACCTCTAAAGGAGAAGGCAGCAAGACTTCATTTTCCGCCACATTTACTTGTGATCTCATTCTTTCAGTCACTACCCAGTGTTGCAGTCACTGATTTAAATCAGTTTAAATGACTAACTAAAAGTGGCTTCACTTGTTCTTGATTTACGGTATTGAGAAATGGTTAGAAAAGTTTTATGGCATATGATATGTCAGTACTCACTGATTTTAATTTGTCTTTAACTTTAAAGGTTTTTCCAGTATATTGGTTGACTATTCACATAATTAGAGTTTTTTATTCTTGAGTTAGTCTGTTAAGCCCCAGGAATGTTTCTGAGGTTTCTGTTTAAAAAATCACATTTCAATGGTGAATTGACCATTTCTCTGCAAATACAAACTCTGTAAACAATCTTGGTATCAAAAGAAAACTAAAAAAATATACAGAAGTTTTTCCAGGCCTGGTTTTTTATAGCATATAACCTGCTAAAAATATGCTGCAGTAGATTAAAAACTGAAGGAACCCACGAATCAATATATGGACATTACCTGGGCGAAGATTGCTCTGCTTCACCTCAGCAATATCAGAGTTACAGAGGTTTTATTAGGGACATAGCTGAAGGTTTTGTAGTTTGGCAGAATTTGGCCTAATCTGTGAAAGTTTAAATTTCTTCAGCATTGAATAGCAGAAATAAGACTTTGTCAGGGGTCATTTAATTAAAATAATTAAAAATCCGCAACCGACAACATTGTACATAACAGTAGATTGGTGTGTAATAAGCAAGGGAAAAGGCAGAAAATAGAGACTTTTGATGGGAAACTGTTCTCGAAGTACACAGAGAGCTCTGCAGCAAGTGCGATTCTATCGTGGTTGAAGAAACATACCAAAAGTTACAGGGAATTCATTACAATGTTTTGCCAAATGTGAAGTGTAGTTTTGGTCTTTTGCTGCTGCTTCAGTGAATTTTGGTTGGACAGTTACAGTTTCGGAATCTGTGAGATGTCTGCTTTCAGCACTTAAAAGCATATCCGTGTATGTTGAATAATCCGTGCTTTGTGTTTACATCTTTTGCTGTCTTGACTGTGTTTGGTGGTTGTTGAACGGTTTTGTGAGCATTTAGCTAAGATTCTGACGTTTTTGTAGGTAATTTCCTCCAGGGATCTCTGAGATATAATGCTCTCAAGATTAATGAGGTTAGAGAGAAAACCCATAAACAAAATGGACTGACAGTTATCAATGCCTCTGTTCAATACTTTGCTTCAGAACCAAACATCTTGAGTTAGAGTAGGTCAGACACAAGGACCGGACTGAAACTGAATGGAAAAAAAACCCCACACCCGATGAATAACTCTGAAAGACCTTCAGAATTCCTGGAGAACTGTGGCTTAAGGGCAATTTAAAAAAATTACAAGTCTGGGCGTTTTTAAACAAAACATAAATTATTAATGACTCGAGACTTTTGCACTGTATTGTATTAAACACAACTAAGAATCAATTAGTTTTTTGCGTTATCCTGTACGTTTATGGTGAGACATGTTATAGATATGACACAATTTGTACTTTAGTTTTCTTACATCATTTTCCATTGCACCAATCACTTCCTCTAAACCTTCTGCCTTGGGTGCATTTCTGTCCACAGTGGCTTCATCTTCTGAAAACACACAGCAGAAAACACGATTATGCTCTTTTTGCATGCACATTTGAGTGGATGACTTTCTCCATGTGTATGAATGTAAAATATACCTTTTACTTTGTAATGTTTCCACTTGTAAACTACAACCACAAAGATGCCTATCAATAGCAGCAGCACAGGGGGAACGGTGAAAGGAACATAAAGTGCTGAATCTGAAAAGCAGAATGCAGTAAAAATACAAACTTCCTTTTTATGGTTTTCTTAAAGACACTTAGCAGAACTGTGGGTTTAGATTATATTTTATTAATAGTTGCAGCTGTTGACTACTGGTGCACACAACCATAGCTGTTTTTGCACTTAGGGTCATTTTGGTGTGATGTACATTCACCCCAAGGGACTTACTGTAACTGTAGCCATGAAAAAAGAAAAGTAACCAAAGCTTATGGAGTGATAACATACTTGACCTCACAACATTAATGAACTGAAAAACACATATTGTATATACTGTACCTTTAACAGGTTGACCAGGAGTTTGTGTTTGAGCTTTTCCAAGAGTTTTCATTGTAGAAGTTTGAGTTTTTACAAGATTTTCTACTGTAGGAGGTACAGTTTTTCCAGGAGTTTTTACTGTAGAAGGTACAGTGCTGGTATGCTGCAGAAAGACTGTTGGAGAAAAAAACCCCTCTTAGTTCTCTTAGAAACTTTATTTTAACACAAGAATCACATTTTAGTAGAATAACTAGTGCAGAGGGTCCTGACTGATACCCCAAGAATCTTAAACTATTCACACAACTGAAATTAGACTGTTAATTAATTAATTACTTAATTAATGTAGAAAAACCAGCCAGTAAAGAAGATGTAAAAAAAAAAAAACCCACAAAAAACTGGCCTCTAGTTCTGTTTGGCATATATTATGTGCTTTGTGTGAAACACTATGAAGGCAGAGTTGTTATAATTCTATCACACTAGAAATAACTGAATCACCAGCCGTAGTGTATGCTTAAATAGTAGTAACTCATAGCTCTGTCCATTTTTCCTTCATTTAAATGTGTTCATCTCACCGACTGACAGCTGAATCTTGGTGTAGTTTCCAACTCTCCACTGTGAGTCTGACCCACACCAGTATGTCCCAGCATCTTCTTCTTCTAACTTCGTGATCGTCACTGAGAAAGCGCTGGAATAAATACCGCCTTGTAGTGCGAATCTGCTTTTACTCGTCACCATGTCTCTGCAGCTGTTGCGGTGGTCTCCCTTACAGAGGAACTTCCTGTTATCCCGATGTTGTGAAGGATAAGGGCACTGCAGAGTTAGTGGCTGTCCCACAGTACCTGTTATTTCAGTTGACGTGACACAGCACCACTCTGTCAGATTGAAAGAGAAAAACTATTAAAGACTCATAAAATATTCAACTTTTTTAAAGAGTCTTTTCGAAGAAGCTGTTTTGTTCTGGTTGGTATAATAAGATATTACTATGACCTCTCACCTTTGACTCGTAGCTCGACAGCAGAGAAAACATCATGGTCAGAGTTTGTTTGAACACCACAAAGGTAATGCCCTGAATCACTTTGAGTCAAGCTGCTAATTGTCACTGTGAATATCCTTGACATTTTTACATCATTAAGACTGAATCGTCCATTTTGTTTGTTGTTAGAGGTTATTAGCGCCCGCTGCAAACATGTGGAGGGCTGGTTTCCTCTGCAGATGTACTTCAGGCTGTTCTGGTACTGATTCTCATAAGGACAATTGATGGACTCAGAGTATCCCTCATAACTTTCAATATTGGTCACAGTATCACAGCAGTGGTCTGTCAAAAAGACAAATGTATTAATTTTACAGAAAGCAGTGTTTTCTGTCAGCTGATATAATGAGATGTTACTATGAATGCTCACCTTTAACTTTCAGCTCAAAAGCAGAGAAAAGATGCAGGTCAGAGTTTCTTTGGATACCACAAAGGTAACGCCCTGAATCACTTCGGGTCAAACTGCTAATCTTTGTTGTGAATTGTGTTAACATATTGTCATCATCAAGTCTGAATCGTCCAATTTTTTTTTTTTTAGAGGTGATTAGTTCCTGATGCAGACACATGGAGGGCCGGTTTCCTCTGCAGATGTACTTCAGGTTGTTCTGGTACTGGGACTCATACGGACAACTGAAGGACACTGAATATCCTGCATAACTTTCAATTTTTGTCACACTGTTACAGCAGCTGTCTGTCAAAAAGATAAATAGCATCACAAGACACGCTACAACCATAGAATAGAGATATGATGTTTTATTTATTTAGCTTGCTGCAACAAGATTATATGTAATGGATCTTAAGAAACCCTGAACTAAACTGAAACATAATGGCTAAAACTGAGGTGCAGGCCATATTTATAGCATTTAATTTAAGTAATGTTTTATCAGTTATGTTTTTGTCTGTTGTTACATTGTAACCTATACAATAACAACGGGTTTATACGTATGATTTTACCTGAATTCAACATATAATTCAATTTTGGGAAAGGTTTATTTACCTGGTACCAATTCCAGCTCAACTTCAGTGTAGATATCTTTCCAATTTCTGCTCACTCCACACCAGTATTTCCCAGCATCCATGGAACGAAGATCATAGATGGTTGCTGTGACGATTCGTGCTGTTTTGTCATCATTGATCCTGTATTTGTTTTTCCATGATTCAGATGTTTTAATAAGAACATCATCATCACTGCCACAATCGTTCTTACACAGATACTTCTCATAAGACTCGTAACCTTCATCATAGGAGCAGGAAATTTCAACCTTACTCCCCATATACCCAGTCACATGGTTCACCCCTACTGCACTAGGCACACATCTCAGAGCAACTGTAAAGAAAAGACGGTATAAAAAATATTTCATTTATTTTGTCATTTCAGCACTCATACTAGCATTGCTATTACTAATGAAAATACCAAAATCAACAAAAGGTGTGGCACTGCAAATAAATATTTATACGTTTAATCTAGATTTACCTTTAATCGTCATCTATTTACTTATTTAGTCATTAAAACAACTTACTACAGATGGTAAACAGCAGGTTTTGAAGGCTCCACATCTTTGCTTTGCTTCGTAGAAGTAGAAACTTGACAGGAAATAAACTGAAAATGTGACACCCACAGTTTATATATTCACATCTAGGTAATGTTTAAGCCTTTTACTTCTGCATTTAGATCACAATTCATTTAATTTTGCATATTTGTATTTTCAATATAGAAATTATATCTTTAAAGTCATTAAAATTTATGAGACTGGTACTGAAGAAATTGGTTTTTTTTTTTATGATGAATTGAGCGTACCCATCATTCTGATGTTTAAACTAAAAAGAGTTCCTAGTAATTTAGTTGGTAAATTTAATATAGCATTTTATTTTCTTGCCATTTTTACGCTGACACATATATTTTCTAACTAAATGGTACTGATTACACCACCAGGGGTGGAGTTACACTTCAGGAAATATTGCATTAGTCAGTGCAAATGTTTTAACAGTTACAAAGGCACACAGGCCCATTATTCACAAGACAGAGCAAAATAAACATATAAATGAAGCAATAAGGAACAAGTAACAACTCTGTAAATAATATACAAAAAAACAAAACAAAAAAAGGAGTGCACACACACAAGCACGCACGCACACACATGCGGCACGATTAAAATAAAACAAAAAGTTAACACGAAACAAGGCAGCACAAGACACTGTAAACCACAAAGAATAACCAAACAATGCAAGTCAACAAAACAGCAACAAGATAACAACAAGACAGCAGCAGGGTCGGCTTGTAACAACAGAGAGAAAAACTGTTTTCTGGGGTCCAACCTGCTAGAAACCAAATTGCTGACCTCCAATTGCCTGGGGAAATTAGTCTGAACGCTTAATGACAAGCTGTGGTCATCACCAGCCATGACAGGAATGCAGGCCAAATGCCAGAAGTCAGGGAAATGGAAATGAAATGGACCTTTGATTTGTTTTGTTTTTTTGTGTTGTTGTCATAGGGGTTGTCAGAATTTGTCTGGTCTTTTGCCCAGGACCGGTTTGCCTTGGGAGAACCTACCTTGAGCATATTGAGAGACAACACATCTCTTATAATCACTGGAAAACACAAACCCCTCCGATGTTATAAGGTGGTGATTCACAGAGGTGGCCTCAGGATTTCATCTTTGCTTTCTGTAGATGATGTGGTTCTGTTGGATTCATTAGGTCATGACCTCCTTGCACTGGAGCAGCGTGAAGCAGGAATGAGAATCAGAACTTCCAAGATGGAGGTTGCATCTTACACATACACATTTTTGCTGGAAAAGGGTGGAGTGCTCTTTCCGAGTCAGGGACGAGTTACTGGCCCAAGCGGAGGAGGAGCGTGAGATAGAAAGAGGAGGGCGGACATTGTACATATCTGTTGTGGTAACCAGATAGTTGAATGTAAAAGCAAAGCTGCCAATTTATGTTCAATTTATGTTCAATCTACTTTTGTATGTGTTTTAGACACAAGGAATGCAGATTAGTTTTCTTTAAAGGGTGGATGGGCTCTCCTTTAGAGAAAGGGTGAGGAGTTTGCTCATTTGAGAGGGATTTGGAGAAGAGCCACTGCTCCTCCATGCCTTATTAGATGAGGTATTTGGGGCATGTGGTTAGGATGCCTAAAGGACGCCTTCTAGGCAAATTGTTTTGGGCTTGTCCTATAGGATGGAGGCCCCAGAGCACACCCAAGATTCACTGGAGACATTATGTCTTGACTGGCTGGGAATGTCTCTGTCTTCCCCCAAATGAGCTGGATGCCTTTAACCTGTATTATAATAGTTGTTTCCTAGCTATCCTAGCTGCAGGATTAAAATTAATGAGACACACAAGATAAACATGTTATATATCTGCAGGATCATTCTCCAAATTGTGTGTAACAGTATATGACTTCAAGGCCGTACTCACACTATGTCCTGCTACCTTATTTCACACCTGAGCATGAAAATAACCACTTCCCTGCTGACCTGCACTCACACTGTGCTTATCTGGAAATCTGATCGAACCTTGACTTGGTCAAATCATAGGCTTGACTCATAGCATCTTTCTGATAGCAGCAACACATTTTGCTCTCAGGACTCTTAGGCTACATCCACACGTACACGGGTATTTTTGAAAACGGAGATTTTCCGTTTTTGTTTTTAAAAAAAATCCCGTTCACAAGTAAACGCAAAAATGAAGGAAAACACTGCTAGGAACATGCCAAAGCAACAGGTGGCGATATATTCCTAACCGTGTAGAAATGTTGGCCAATCAGAAGTCTAGAAGCCTGGGTGGGAAAGCGTAAACATAGGCGCATAGGAGCAGAAAGGAGTCCTGTGTGAAGGGACAGTAACTGTGTGTGTATATGTAAGCATTTAAACACATCAGAGATCAAATATCCACCCTGGCAGGCGTTTTTAAAAATCTCCGTTTTCAGTGACTGAAAACGCAGTTTACGTGTGGACGATTAGAACATGCTGTAGGTATTACAGGTACTGCACTGCAGTGGTTTGTATCATATCTATCTAATAGACTCCAGTTTGTGCATGTAAATGGAGAGTCCTCTTCACACACTGAGGTTAATTATGGAGTTCCACAGGGTTCAGTGCTAGGACCAATTCTGTTTACATTATACATGCTTCCCTTAGGCAGCATCATTAGAAGACATAGCATACATTTTCACTGCTATGCAGATGACACCCAGCTCTATCTGTCCATGAAGCCAGATAACACACACCAATTAGTTAAACTGCAGGAATGTCTTAAAGACATAAAGACCTGGATGGCCGCTAACTTTCTGCTTCTTAATTCAGATAAAACTGAGGTTATTGTACTCGGCCCTGAAAATCTTAGAAATATGGTATCTAACCAGATTCATACTCTGGATGGCATTACCTTGGCCTCCAGTAACGCTGTGAGGAACCTTGGAGTCATTTTTGACCAGGACATGTCCTTCAACGCACATATTAAACAAATATGTAAGACTGCTTTCTTCCATTTGCGCAACATCTCTAAAATTAGAAATATCCTGTCTCAGAGTGACGCTGAAAAACTAGTTCATGCATTTATTACTTCCAGGCTGGACTACTGTAATTCATTATTATTAGGATGTCCAAAAAACTCACTGAAAAGCCTTCAGCTAATCCAAAATGCTGCAGCAAGAGTACTGACAGGGACTAGAAGGAGAGAGCATATTTCTCCTGTTTTGGCTTCCCTTCATTGGCTTCCTGTTAAATCCAGAATTGAATTCAAAATCCTGCTCCTCACATACAAGGTCTTAAATAATCAGGCCCCATCTTATCTTAATGACCTTGTAGTACCATATCACCCTATTAGAGCACTTCGCTCTCGCTCTGCAGGCCTACTTGTTGTTCCTAGAGTATTTAAAAGTAGAATGGGAGGCAGAGCCTTCAGTTTTCAGGCCCCTCTTCTGTGGAACCAGCTTCCAGTTTGGATTCGGGAGACAGAAACTATCTCTACTTTTAAGATTAGGCTTAAAACTTTCCTTTTTGCTAAAGCATATAGTTAGGGCTGGACCAGGTGACCCTGAATCCTCCCTTAGTTATGCTGCAATAGACGTAGGCTGCCGGGGGATTCCCAAGATGCATTGAGTTTTTCCTTTCCAGTCACCTTTCTCACTCACTATGTATTAATAGACCTCTCTGCATTGAATCATATCTGTTATTAACCTCTGTCTCTCTTCCACAGCATGTCTTTTATCCTGTCTTCCTTCTCTCACCCCAACCGGTCGCAGCAGATGGCCGCCCCTCCCTGAGCCTGGTTCTGCCGGAGGTTTCTTCCTGTTAAAAGGGAGTTTTTCCTTCCCACTGTCGCCAAAGTGCTTGCTCATAGGGGGTCATATGATTGTTGGGTTTTTCTCTGTATCTATGAAGCGCCTTGAGGCGACTTTTGTTGTGATTTGGCGCTATATAAATAAAATTGAATTGAATTGAATTGAACGAAAGGTGCAAACGCATAGAAAAATCTGCGTTTTCAAAAATACCCGGGTACGTGTGGACGTAGATTTGAAAACAGCGTTTTTGTCTGAAAACGCTCCGCATCCACACTAGTGTTTTCAGTCGTTTTCACAGAGTTGTGCGTCCACATTGAAACAGCCGAAAACGCTTACGTTCAGTACTGCGCATGCTCAAAAGCGAGTGAGAATTAAAAAATTGGAAGAAAAACTATCTGGAGCATGTACAAACTGATATTAATCTTTTTTAGGTCTGTCAAAATTGAGAGCAATCAAAACAACTACTGTATAATGCACTCCGCTATCTTTGTTTAATTGGTCACATGACTACATCACATGACTAAAGTGCGTCATCGTTTTGAAATGTATGCGTTTTCGGGAGTGTTTTCAAAACGTTGCGTTTTTCCTTGAGGAAAACGCCGTCTCAGTGTGGACGGGAGGCCAAAACGGAGAGAAAACTATGTGTTTTAAAACAGAAACGCACTAGTGTGGACGTAGCCTTATTTTGGGTACATCTTAGAACTTAAAACTTAGAACTTTTATTGCCATTGTGCACTTTCTTGCACAGCAAAATTGGGTAGCAGGACCACAAAGGTGCAAAAGTAAAGCAAACAATATACAAAAAGAAAAAGCTATATGTATATATATATATATAGGGTGGGGGGCTATGGTCATTTCGGATGGGAATGTGTATATATATATATATATATATATATACACATATATGTATATATATATATATATATATATATATATATATATATATATATATATATATATATATATATATATGTGTGTATATATATATATATATATATATGTGTATATATATATATGTGTATATATATATATATATATATATATATATGTGTATATATATATATATATGTATATGTGTATATATATATATATATATATATATATATATATATATATATATATATATATATATGTATATGTGTATATATATATATGTATATATATATATATATATATATGGCTAACCGAAGGTCGAACGGTCCTGATCCCCAAGGACCCCAAGAAGGGACCGGTCCCATCCAACTACCGACCAATAACCTGCCTCAGTACTACATGGAAGCTCCTGTCAGGCATCATATCGGCTAAGATGAACAGGCACATGGGTCAATACATGAGTGGGGCACAGAAAGGGATTGGCAAGAATACCAGAGGTGCAAAACACCAGCTACTGGTAGACAGAACAGTCAGCCGAGACTGCAAGACCAGACTGACCAACCTGTGCACTGCCTGGATTGATTACAAGAAGGCCTATGACTCAATGCCCCACAGCTGGATCCTGGAATGCTTAGAATTGTACAAGATCAACAGGACCCTAAGAGCCTTCATCAGGAACTCAATGGGGATGTGGCGTACAACACTAGAGGCCAACTCCAAGCCCATAGCACAAGTCACCATCAAGTGCGGGATCTACCAAGGAGATGCTCTGTCCCCACTGCTGTTCTGCATAGGCCTGAACCCCCTCAGTGAGATCATTAACAAGACTGGCTACGGATACCGACTACGGAATGGAGCAGTTGTCAGCCACCTCCTGTACATGGATGACATCAAGCTGTATGCCAAGAGTGAACGAGACATCGATTCACTGATCCACACTACCAGGCTATACAGCAATGACATTGGAATGTCGTTCGGACTGGAGAAGTGTAGTCGAATGGTAACGAAGAGAGGGAAGGTAGTCAGAACTGAGGGGATTGAACTACCAGAAGGCAACATGGCAGACATAGAGGACAGTTACAAGTACCTGGGGATCCCGCAGGCGAATGGGAACCATGAAGAGGCCGCTAGAAAGGCTGCAACCACCAAGTACCTGCAGAGGGTCAGGCAAGTCCTGAGGAGTCAACTGAACGGTAAGAACAAGATCCGGGCCATCAACACCTACGCCCTGCCCGTGATCAGGTACCCTGCTGGGGTAATAGGCTGGCCAAAGGAGGAGATAGAAGCCACTGACATAAAGACAAGAAAGCTCCTTACCATGCATGGAGGGTTTCACCCCAAGTCCAGCACCCTGAGGCTGTACGCTAAGCGGAAGGAAGGGGGCCGGGGACTGGTGAGTGTCAGCACCACAGTCCAGGATGAGACAACGAACATCCAAGAATACATTGGGAAGATGGCCCCAACTGACCGAGTGCTCAGTGAATACCTCAGGCAGCAGAAACCCAAGAAAGAGGAGGGAGACGAGGAACCATCATGGAAGGACAGGGCCCTGCACGGTATGTACCACCGGCAAATAGAGGAGGTGGCTGACATCCAGAAATCCTACCAGTGGCTGGACAAAGCTGGACTGAAAGACAGCACAGAGGCACTAATCATGGCAGCACAAGAACAAGCTCTGAGTACAAGATCCATAGAGGCTGGGGTCTATCACACCAGGCAAGACCCCAGGTGCAGGCTGTGTAAAGATGCTCCAGAGACAATCCAGCACATAACAGCAGGGTGCAAGATGCTAGCAGGCAAGGCATACATGGAACGCCATAACCAAGTGGCTGGCATAGTGTACAGGAACATCTGTGCCGAGTATAACCTGGAAGTCCCGAGGTCAAAATGGGAGATGCCCCCAAGGGTGGTGGAGAATGACCGAGCTAAGATCCTGTGGGACTTCCAGATACAGACGGACAAAATGGTGGTGGCTAACCAACCGGACATAGTGGTGGTAGACAAACAGAAGAAGACGGCCGTAGTGATCGATGTAGCGGTTCCGAATGACAGCAATATCAGGAAGAAGGAACACGAGAAGCTGGAGAAATACCAAGGGCTCAGAGAAGAGCTCGAGAGGATGTGGAGGGTGAAGGTGACGGTGGTCCCCGTGGTAATCGGAGCACTAGGTGCGGTGACTCCCAAGCTAGGCGAGTGGCTCCAGCAGATCCCGGGAACAACATCGGAGATCTCTGTCCAGAAGAGCGCAGTCCTAGGAACAGCTAAGATACTGCGCAGGACCCTCAAGCTCCCAGGCCTCTGGTAGAGGACCCGAGCTTGAAGGATAAACCGCCCGCAGGGGCGAGATGGGTGTTTGTTTTTTATATATATATATATATATATATATGAGTAAACTATATACATGATGTATATGTAGAACACTTTTAGGCTACGTTCACACTGCAGGTGAAAGCGCATCAAATCCGACTTTTCTGACCCTATGCAACCCATATCCGATCATGGTATAAATGCAATCTATTATTATTATTATTATTATTATTATTATTATTATTATTATTAAGACTTGTAGTGTGAACATAGTCTTAGTTTGCATTAAGAGTTCTGACAGCCCACACGAAGAAGCTGTTTTTTAGTCTATTGGTTTTGCACCTGATTGATCTGAACCTTTTTCCAGAGGGCAGGATGTTGAAGAGGTGGTGGTTAGGGTGGAGGTGGTCTTTTATAATTGCCTTGGCTCTCTGAAAATCTGATCAAACCTTGACCCGGTCAAATCATAGGCTTGACTCATAGCATCTTTCTGACAAACCTAAGTTGACCCAGCAATACCAGAAACTACAAAGACAAGGTGTTCCATAACTTATTTGAATTTTACTGTCAAGTCTGAATTTTTTCAGAAATGATGCACTATTACATGCATATCATGCTAGTAGCATGGTGTAAATTTGCATTTCCAGATAAACCTAGATAATCTAACAAATAGGCAAAATACAAGATAAAAAAAAAGCTACAAAACGCAGCAGAATATATAAAAGAGTGATTATAATATGGCAGAGTTCCAGAGGAAGCATAGCATAAAGTCAAGCATAAATGCAAAATGTGTTGCAATTTGCAGGAAATGTGTTGCAGTTGGCAGCAAATGTGTTGCAGTTGGCAGCAAATGTGTTGCAGTTAGCAGCAAAATGTGTTGCAGTTGGCAGAACTCTTATTTTGGGTACATCTTAGAACTTAAAACTTTGTGCAGTTTCTTGCACAGTGAAATTGGATAGCAGGACCACAAAGGTGCAAAAGTAAAGCAAACAATATTAAAAAAAAAAGAAAAAGCAATAAATATGTGTATATACATATATATATGTGAGTAAACTATATGCATGATGTATATGTAGAAACATTGAAACAGTAACATTGTGGGGCTGTATAGAAGGGCAGTTATATAATATAATAAATGAATAAGGGTGGGGGGCTATGGTCATTTCGGATGGGAATGGTAATTCCACTGAGACAAGAAGACTGCACAAAGACCAAAATATTGCACAGAACAAGGAAAGACAGAAATGGCACATGGGATGGCAGCAACATTGTTAATCAATAGCAGTGTTGTATTTGGTTGTATGGAAGAAGTCTGTTCACACTCTTATTTTGCATTAAGAGTTCTGACAGCCCACACGAAGAAGCTGTTTTTAGTCTATTGGTTTTGCACCTGATGGATCTGAACCTTTTTCCAATTTGATGATGGTGTTGCAGGGATGTGAGGGGGTGCAGTCACTGCAGATGGTGTATAGGAGTGGAGTCAGCACACATCTCTGAGGTGAGCCAGTGCTGATTGACAGGGTGGATGATCACAACCTTGACTGATTGTGAACGGCTTGTGAGAAAGTTTTTGATCCATGCACATGTGGCGGGGGGGAGAAGTCCAAGTTTACCAGCTTGGTTATAAGAATGTCTGGGATGATGGTATTGAAAGCCGAGCTGAAATGCTAAGTGTGAATGCTAGGCAGTTTCGTTATTGTTTATCAAATGTCAGATCACAGAACACAGATATGGTGCTAGTATAGTGGTAAATGTGTTGTTGCTTTAATGATATTGTAATGCTGTGAAAAGTGAGAAACTGCACTGGCATTTACATGATGTCTATAGTTGTTTGCATGTATCATATCACTAACATTCATGTCCCCCAATTCGACCCTGTCTGAACTCTCCCTGTCACCTCTCCTGTGGACTGTCCTTTGCTTTGGATGGTTGATTGCAGGTATTTAAATTCATCTACCCACACTACCTCTGGTCCTTGCAGCTTCACTGTTACAACTCTCTCACTCTTGTTTTCACACACATCCTGTTTTGCTTCGACTGTCTTTCATTTGTCTTTTTTCGGGAGCCTGCCTTGACTTTTGCAGACTGTCTTCCGTTGGCTCCCTGCAGATGACTCACAAAGTCATCTGCAAACATCTTAGTCCACAGATATTCCTGCCTGACCTCATCTGTCATCCTGTTCATCACCATTGCAAACAAGACGGGGCTCAGAGCCAACCGCTAATGTGATACCACTCCCAATGTCACTGCTACTGCAAACCCCACCACTGTTTCACTGTCCTCACACGTCTTCAACCATGTGCACATACTTCTCTGCCATTCCTGATTTCCTCATGCAGTACCACAGTTTCTCTGTTAGCATCCTATTATAGCCTATACCCCCTAATGAATACAGATGCAGTGGTCGGGAATTGAACCGACCTGAAAGCGTGTAGTGTCATCACTATGCTATCCAGCTGATTTCACACCTGCGGGCAGTCTATCCTTTAAGCTCGGGTCCTCTACCAGAGGCCTGGGAGCTGGAGGGTCCTGCGCAGTATCTTAGCTGTTCCAAGGACTGTGGTCTTGTGGACAGAGATCTCGGATGTTATTCCTGGGATCTGCTGGAGCCACTTGCCTAGCTTGGGAGTCACTGCACCTAGTGCTCCGATTACAACTGGGACCACCGTTACCTTCACCCTCCACATCATTTCCAGCTCTTCTCTGAGCCCTTAGTACTTCTCAAGCTTTTCGTGTTCCTTCTACCTGATGTTGCTATCATTCAATATCTCTACATCTATCACTACGGACGTCTTCTTCTGCTTGTCTACCACCACTATATCCGGTTGGTTAGCCGCCACCATATTGTCCAACTGTATCTGGAAGTCCCACAGGATCTTAGCTCGGACACCACCTAGGGTGGTGGAGAATGGCCAAGCTAAGATCCTGTGCTCGAGAACATGTGGTGGGTGAAGTTAACAGTGTTCACAGTGGTAATTAAAGCACTCGGTGCAGTTACCCCCAAGCGAGGTGAGTGGCTCCAGCAGATCCCAGGAACAACATAAGAGATCTTTGTCCAGAAGAGTGCAGTTCCAGGACAAAGACATTGCGCAGGACACTCAAGCTCCCAGGCCTCTAGTAGAGGATTCAAGTTTGAAGGATAGACCATCTGCAGGGGCAAGAGGGGAATTTATATACATTTTTAGTGAAAGTGAATTTTTTAATTTCAACTTTAGTCTTCATGAATTGCTCACTTTCTATGTAAAATTGAATTTTGCCGATTTATTTAAACTGAATAAAGAAAAAACTAATTTCCAGCATCCATAGAATGAAGATATGGAGATCAGAGGGAAAAATATTTTCAGTACTGAAAAAAATTATGCAAGAATTACGGGCTATTTCATGTCATAGCAATGTGAAACCCAAGTCATAGCTTAACTATAACCACAGAGGGGATGGCCCATTCTTAGATGGCCCCTCCAATAAAAACATTGTTTTTTTTTATATTTATAAAATAGCTGAGACATGCCATCTAGTGGTGAAAGACGTTTTTAGAAGCTTTGCATAAACAGCACAGCATATAATTAAAAGTTTTGCAGTAAAAGGGTGAGTAAAAGTATTTAAGTATATTTAGGAAACTGTACTCAAAGAATTGTAAGTTCAATCTTTCAGAGCAGAAACATGACCCATGGGAGTTTTAGATGTTATTATTATTACTCATTCATTAATATAAAAGTAAATATAAAAAATAAAATCTGCTGCTACATTTTTGTGAAATATTTAAAAATATAATTTAGTTTTTTCACAATGTTTTAAAAGCAGAGCAGATATTAGTAATAAAAATGAGAGTAAATGTATAGATCACCGCAGATGTGAAGTCCGTTTAATTCTTTTGACTTTATTGGAATTTTAATTCTCATTCTAATGAAACAGTTAGAAACACAGTAACTGACATCCATAAGTCTGGAAAGGATTAGAAAGAAATTTCTAAGGTTTTAGAAAACCATGGTGAGAGCCATGACAGAGAGAATTTATATCTGCAGACTTTTTATGTGCTTTAGCCTTTAGTTGAGATAAAATTATCATAGTGGCTTATTTGAACATTGATGTAGATGCTGAAAAAAACAGACTCAAAATTGCTTTTAATTTACTACTACCACTGTTACAACACACCCACCACTTTAATCCTTTAATGACACTTTGGATTTTGTTCTGACGTGTAGTACAGAAACCTGAGATCCCTTTTTGTTTGATAATTTCTTAATTACATTTAAATTTTCAATAAATACTATAATAAAGAGAAAACTCCAACAATCAGATGACCTTATCCTGAAGACACTCCCTACAGAATCATAAGAATGCATTTTTAAATCATTGTTCTCTCTGTGCAGATCAAGAAAATGTTCAACTAAAGTGCAAGAAAAACAAAAATCTGGAACGAGCAGAACAGAAGGGAAAAACAAATATGCAAAAAAAAAGCTGGACAAATAAGAATGATGACACGCAGACAAACTAACAAAGACCAAGGGGAAAGCACACACACACACAATCCTGTCAGATCATTAGTTATTATGAAAAGCTTGTTAAAGTCAAATATTTGATGACACAAAAATAAAAAATCAAGTAATATATGAACTAAAGATTTACAACCCTGCATTTATAAATGTATTAATACCCATTAGTAGTGGATGCATTCTCATCGTTTGTCCAACATATTTATTTGAAAAACTCCAGCAGAATTCAGTGTTACACTGAAATATCTCCAGCAGAGGGCTCAGTGTGAGATAATGAGTGACACTGAAAGGAGTGTTTTCCTTTTTTCAACTCTTACTTTCAGTAAACTAACTTTCAGTTTACTGGAAATTAGAAACAGGTAGTCTGGTTTGAATCGCTGACCAGAGAGCTGTTTTAGAAAGACAATGTAGTGCAAATTCTGAGTTTGTTAACCCAGAGATGAGGGTTTTCAATTACAGAAAGAATCTGTTATTTCAATAACTCTGATTCAGTTATTGGGGTAACAGACTCTTGACTCTCTATGACTCCTGCCCTCCTGCTTCACCTGAAGCAGCTGTCTGTATTTCCTCATTCATGCAGTCACATAGTAGAGTGCGATCACCTTAACGTGACAGATTTATTATCAGCTTATCAGCCTGGCACATAATCCAACACAAAAAGGGGACTAACTAAAAGCCCACCTGAAAGTCTAAAACTGACCCAAATCACTAAATATACATGTCACATTACACTACATGTCATGTTGAAATATGTTCACACTCTGTATTTTATTGTTTCATAAGGCAAAGGAGTTTATGTGTGTGTGTGTGTGTTGGGGGGGGGGGGACAAAAACAACAACACTATTCTTACTTGCTTATTTAAATCAATCAAAAAACAAACAAACATGTAATTCTATTTTTTAATCAATAAATATGCACAGAGTATTTTTTTGTGTAAACAATAATAAAGAAGTCTGGATCACAAGACAGTGAAAATGTTGAGCAACAGCGGTACATTGCTGTGAATCTCGTGTTAAAGATGAATCAAACAGGATAATCTGTATTCACTTAAGACCCACAGTTTAAGTACATGTACATATTTATCTTTTGTTAGCTTTATGGTAATTTTCATTGCAGTAGAGTTCTTCAGTTGTGAAGTTTTTGTAATCTGGTTCATCTCCCACTGGATCATCAAAGTGGTTCAAGGCGCTTTGCTGTTTGAAAGTCACCACAAATTCTTGATTTTCATAAATCTAAAGAATCAACGAAAATAATCAGAGACTAAGGAACCACACAAGCTGCAGAGAATCTGGTTGCTGTATATGGTTATACACAGGCTCATATAATAATGTCTACTTTTATTACAACAATTATAATAAAAATATTTTAAATGCAGATGTTTTACATATGACAAATATTGACTGAACCACAGAAGTTACAAATTGTAAAACTGGATGACTCCCATGACTCCCACAACAAGTTTATTAGTCCAAACCAAATTAGACTAATAACCAGTTAGCTGGTCGATGTCTCAGTTTAATACCAATAATCTTGTTCTAAAGTTCAGACTGCTTAAAGATTTCAGACATATTTTCAAAGAAATGAACACAATTTCCAATTCCAGTTTTAGCTATTCAAACATCAGCTTGCTACTGTGTTCACTGTGACAAGAATATAAAATATAACATTCAAAAAATTTAAGTTGTGCCACTCTATAAAACACGTGTGTGTGTGTGTGTGTGTGTGTGTGTGTGTATATATATATTCATGCTTTGGACTTACTTCGCCTTCTTCTGCATCTATCACATCTTCTGCTTTCGGTGTATTTCTGTTCATGACAGCTTCAGTTTCTGAAAAGTCAGTGTAAGATTTTTTTAAGCTCTTTCTGCATGCACATTTGAGTATTTTGTCGGAATATGTGTGTAAATATAAACTATAGCATACCTCTCACGTTGTAACATTTGTACTTATAAATAATAACTAGGACACATATTAGTAAAACCACAGGGACAACAGCGTAAACAGCGTAGTGCACCGCTTCTGAAAAACAGAAACAGCAGAACACAATAGAAAGTTCCTTTTTTAATTAAAGTAATATGTATTTTAACATAACTGTTGATCACAGGTGCACACTTCCACAGCTGTTTTGACACTTAAGAGCATATCCAGTCTTTAAGTCTGATTCTATTAGTGGTTTCCGGGTCCAAACTCTGCTTCAGGTCACAAGGTTTAAGGAACACCGGGACATCACTGAGAGTTAATAACTGTCTAAATTCTTCCATCTTTAATAAAATGATCAGTGTGGCTGCTCTACCAGGTGTAACAATTCAGTTTAACGTCCAGGCATTCATAAAAACACAATTTATGAAGTTATATGGAGTTTGAAGTTAGCAGGGATTTAGCTCGCTAGTTTCCACCCAAGCATAATATATAATGCTCTGACCGAGGGATTTAAAACGTACAGCTCTGCTATCACTTCCATTATAAATGAAGACAAAAAATTAAACCGTAGTGATGTTTGTAGGGTTACTGAAGTTAGGTTAGCTGGTATATAATGATGTGCTACGTGGTGGCTAGCTACACAGCTATGGTTAGCATAATATAAACACAGTAGCACAGTGAAGCTGGAGGATTAACGCTAACTTTTTTCCATTCGGTAACCGTTAGCATGAGGGTTCCCAATGGTTAGGGACAAATGCAATCACATGGCAGGATGCTGTAAACGGACCAAACTTCAGTCAGGAGAACAACTGAGATAATCCATCCACAGTATGAGGTTAGTCATTAATATACTGCTGCATGGGCTGGGCTGTAGTTACATCGTAAGGTAAGGTATAAGAGCTTAATTCAATTTCATTTATATAGCGCCAAATCACAACAACAGTCGCCTCAAGGCGCTTTATATTGTAAGGTAGACCCTACAATAATAGATACAAAGAAAAAAACCAACAATCATATGACCCCTTATGAGCACTTTGGCGACAGTGGGAAGGAAAAACTCCCTTTTAACAGGAAGAAACCTCCAGCAGAACCAGGCTAAGGGGGGGGGGGCATCTGCTGCCACCGGTTGGGGTGAGAGGAGGAAGACAGGATAAAGACATGCTGTGGAAGAGAGACAGAGATTAATAACAAGTGTGAATCAGCAGAGAGGTCTATGTTGAGTGAGAAAGGTGACTGAAAAGTAAACGCTCAATGCATCATGGAAATCCCCCAGCAGCCTACATCTATTTTAGCATAATTAAGGGAGGATTCAGGGTCACCTGATCAAGCCCTAACTATATATAAGTAGAAATAGTGTCTGTCTCCCAAATCCAAACTGGAAGCTGGTTCCACAGAAGAGGGGCCTGTAAACTGAAGGGTCTCCCTCCCATTCTACTTTTAAATACTCTAGGAACAACAAGTAAGCCTGCAGTGCGAGAGCGAAGTGCTCTAATAGGGTGATATGGTACTATAAGGTCATTACGATAAGATGGGGCCTGATTATTTAAAACCTTGTATTAGAGGGGCAGGATTTTGAATTCAGTTCTGGATTTAACAGGGAGACAATGAAGGGAAGCCAATATAGGAGAAATATGCTCTCTCTTTCTAGTCCCTGTCAGTACCCTTGCTGCAGCATTTTGGATTAACTAAAGGCTTTTCAGGGAGAGCTTCAGAGCTTTTAAATTTTAAAGCTAAAAGCTCTAAAATGAATAGTAGTAATAAAAAATGAGAGAGGCCGACAGTGATCACTACCTTTTTTTAGGGGCTTATTCAGATTAACTATAACAAGATACAAAGCATTAAAACATGTTTAAAAAAACAGCCTTAATAAATGCAGAGTAGTTTGGTCCTGGAAACAGGGTTCATTACGTCATCACTTAAAGACCGGATTGACTTGGCTTATGTTTAATCCCAGAGGAATTAGCTACATTGTAACCATGAAACTACACACATCCCCTAAAAATAACTAAATTTTTGTTGTAGTCACATAACAGCAACTCAGTGCTTTTAGACATGTGAGTATAGGTAAGACAACCAGCTGAAGTTAAATCTGAGCATCAAAATGTGTAAGTGCAAAGGTGTGATTTAAGTGACCAATGTCATGGTTTTTGGAGAGTCATAGCCATTTTTAGGGGAAATAGAGAATCGTCTGAAAAAAGAGAAAATTTAACACATGCACACACACACACACACTGAAGCCAGCAAAAGATTTGGGAAGTGATATGTCTAAGTATAAGTAAGCGGTGTTCTCAGTAGTCCTAATTTTGGCAGATTGCTTGCAAATTGTGTGACGCACAGTGCTGCTGGTTTTGCAACTATTTGATCATGTCAGACAACTAAACCATAAACCACAGTCCCATGTTTAGTGGGGTCCAAACAAAGATGGAACTTTCAGCTATATTAATTTTGCTGTCATGTAAATGGTTGTTCACCTTACCCACTGACAGCTCAACCTTAGTGTAGTTTTCAACTCTCCACTGTGAGTCTGACCCACACCAGTATGTCCCAGCATCAGCTGTTTCCAGCTCTGTGATCATCACCAAGAAAAAGTGGGAAAAACCATCATCTTGCACTGTGAACCTGCTTTGACTCGTCACATTTGTACAATTGTTGCGGTGGTCTCCTTTGCAGAGAAACTTGCTATTATCATGATGTTGTGAAGGATAAGGGCACTGAAATGTTAGTGGATATCCTGCAGTCCCACTTGCTGTTTTTGACTTGACACAGCACCACTCTGTCAGATTGGAAAACAAAAATTATTCAAGGATGATCAAATATCAAACCATATAAAAGAGTCCTTTAAAAAAAACAAAAACAAAACAATGACATATGAGATATGACTATGACCTCTCACCTTTGACGTTCAGTTCAACAGCAGAGAAAACATCCAGGTCAGAGTTTTTTTGGACACCACAGAGGTATGTTCCTGAATCACTTTGGGCCAAACTGGTTATGGTCATTGTGAATTTTCCTGACCTCTTATCATCATTAAATTTGATTCTACCATTTTGTTTGTTGTCAGAGGTGATTAGTGCCTGTTGCAGACATGTGGAGGGCCGCTTTCCTCTGCAGATGTACTTGAGGTAGTTCTGGTACCGAGGCTCATACGAACAAATGATGTCCTCTGAATATCCCTCATAACTTTGGATTTTGGTCACAGTGTTACAGCAGCTGTCTGTCAAAAACATAAATTGCAGTAGAAAATGTGTTATAACCACAGAGTAGAGGTTTAATATTTCATATTGAGCCTATTGTTTATTGTATGTTTATTGTAATAACTTTCCTTCACAGACATTTGTGCACCCGGCCATCGCCCTATCCATTTGTTTTATGTGTGGTTATTACTGTTTCCTATTTATATGTGCAGTTCATTCCCTTTATGGGATCTTAATAAAGATCGATCCAGGCTGTCATATGTCATGTGCAGCCATGTTATAAAAGCAAGTCCAGTGGTCCCTCGTTTATCACGGGAGTTGCGTTCTAAAAATAACCCGCAATAGCTTAAATCCGCAAAGTAGCCAGCTTTATTTTTTACAATTATTATAGATGTTTTAAGGCTGTAAAACCACACTTTAGACAGTTTTCTAAGACAGGCATGAACATTTTCACACTTTTCTCTCCTGTTTAAACACTCTCAAACTTCAAACCTTCATAGAAAAATAAGTCCAGTATTATAGAATGAAACCAAAGATCAAACCCTGTTTTCAGGTCCAGAACATGAGAATAGAGCAGCTGCCAGAGAATGCAACATTAATTAATCAATGGCAGGGAGTAGAGGAAGCAAGAAGAGTGAGTTGAGTAAAGTTTGACTTATCTGACTGTTTTGTTTCACTTAATGAGCCTTCTGGTCCAAAAAATACGGTAACTTCTAACTTCTTTAGCATGTCCAGAAGTCCAACTTTTTGTACGATGGTTAGCATCTTCCTCTGCCTTTTAGGTGCTACCGTAGGTCCCTTTGACTGTGCAAAACATTTCATCGACATTGTTGTGTTTGTGGGGGAGAAAACTTACAAATATACAGTACAGCACTTCAGAGTCACACTGCTAGGGATCGAAGATTTATGTAAATTTGACAAGCTGGACACATTCTGTACTGTGCAGGAGACACGGCGTGGAGGAGGCTGATTGACAATGGTCTACAGCCGATCAGGGCGCAGAACACAATGCGCTGTAAAAAAATCCCCCCAAAAAACAAGCATGCAAAATTGCACAAAAAAAATCAGTGAAACAGCGAGGCCATGAAAGGTGAACCGCGTTATAGCGAGGGACCACTGTAATCCTTTACCAGTTATGTTTTGATTTACTGCACATTTATATGTATGTATATATGTCTTTTATATGTGATTTTTGTCTTGACTACAAATTTGGAATGCTTTATTTACCTGGTGCTAATTTCAGCTTCACTTCAGTGTAGATATCTTGTCCCGTTCTGGTCACTCCACACCAGTATTTCCCAGCGTCCTCAGATGTAAGATCAGAGACGGTCACTGTGAAGGTTCGTGCCTTTTTGTCATCACAGGCTGAGTATTTGGTTTTTTTTTGTTGTGATGTTGTAATAAGAACATCATTGTCACCACAGACATCCTTACACAGGTACTTCTCATAAGACTCATAACCGTGACCATAAGTGCAGGAAACATTTACCTTCCCCCCCACATATCCAGTCACAAGTATCACCCCTCCTGCACTGGTCACACATCCCAGAGCAACTGTAAAGTAAAGAAATTATAAAAAAATTATATAATTGTTTATTTTTTCACGTCAACATTCATTAATAATAATACAATTCCTAAGTCCAATAAAGGGTGTGTTATTTTTTTTTTAGCTCTTTAAACAACTTACTGCAGAGGGTGAAGAGCAGGTTTCGAAGTCTCCACATCTTCGCTTTGGCTCATCAAAACAGAAACTTGACAGGAAGTACTCTTAATACTAAGAAATATTTTGCATGCAGAGGGGAAGCCTATCAGCACAGAGGGGACTACACATTATTAGGTGGCTGGGTATTTTAAAATGTGTAAAATGGCTGACATGTGCCACCTTATGGTGAACACGTCTCATAAACAGCACTGTTCAGTTTAAAGTCTTGTGCTAAATAAAAATATTTAAATGTATTTATAAAACTTTGCTTATATAATCAAAACTAACATCACTGACTAAAAGCTCTGAGTGTTACATCGTATTATTATAACTTATTCATTAATATAAAAGCAGCATTTTTCTTTTGTAATTAAAAACTTATCTGCTGATTTTTGTTCTCTTTTAATTAATTTCTTAGTTACTGTTTGGTCAATAAGCCAGGAATTTGTACAAATACAACTGTCCCTGTATTTGGTAAAGCAGCTAACTAGTCCTATCAGATGATACTAATGTAGTAAAATTGATCAGTTTTAAGTTTAAAGTTATGAAAATACAAAAATAAATGCTGCAACTGTGAACTTCGGTGCAGCACTTTACAACGCACCAATGTTGCGAACTTTCTTAACATACCCGTAAACACAAACTGTCAATTACTGAGTCAAGTAAACCCATACAATGAAGCCTCTTAAGCCATTTTGTCGCAATAGCTTGGAAAGAAAAAATAAAACTGGCTGTTAACAGTTTTCATATGTTTCAGAATTATTAAGTAGAGATTGACAGACTATTCGTTTATTTTTCTATTATTGATAAAGTAACTTCTTAAGTATAAGTAGTTGAAAAATACATCAATCCATTTCTTTCTCTCTCCCTCTCACGCACACACAAACACACACTGAATACCACTGAGGCTTAGAGTTGATGGGTGTGACAGGTGTGGTGACACCAAAACAGATGTCTTGACTGTGTTTTTGGTGTTGGTGCCTTTTATGTAGCACAGTTGTTTAGGAAGTCTGTGCTTAAGTTTTGGTGAGTAAAATTCTACTATTTTATTCGTCTGTTGTGTAGCAACAGGTGTGAGTTTGATCTGCATGGGTGATAGCATTGGCTGATAGCTTAAGTCAGTGTGTATGACTGAATATTACACATGTGATCAACATTTTCATGAATACAGAGATTATTCAGTCCCTCTCAGATAGATTAATATCAGTGTCTGCCTGTCATACTGCATCCATTTGGAATATATTTAGCTTTCTGTTTTTATGCAGTGAGCACAAACCACAACAGATTTGTTCATTGATAAATTTTAGGTGACTTTCCACTTTAGCAACTTGACACATCTGAATGTAGCGTGAAAACTGTGCTTTTATTTTTACATTTTAAAGTATTCAGTCTCCCTTGTGATGTGCTTACCACGACTGCCATTTCCGAATTTCATGGAAAGATTTATCGAAAAAGAGGAACATGTTTATTTTTGTCATGTTTGTTTCTGTCTGGAAAGTCCAAAATGTTCACGCAAGAATATATGCCAGCTTGTTATATGAAAAAAAAAGAAGTTATTTTTGCTCTTACTAAGAGGTCCATAACCTATTATTTGATGTGATCCATCAAATCCTATGTTTAGTGTGTTTAACTGTAATTAGTGATTAAAAAAGGTTATAACATTAAGTATGGCATTTCTAAGAATATCAAAACATAAAAACTAAAGTTTTTCAATAAATATGCACGAATCTTAATACCTGTTAACAAGTTATGCAATCTGAAATCTTGTCTCAATTTCTGCAACACAATTACTGTATTTGGTGTTAAGCTAAAACAGCACCAGCAGAGGGCTCAGTGTGACACACTAAGCAGTGACACTAAAACTGTTTTTTGAAGTGTTTTCTGGCTTGTCTGAAGGAAAAAAACCTACTACTCTTTTGCACTCATTGGATGGTTATATGACATCTTATGAGGAATTGCACACTGATTGTTTGCTTTTTTTTTCTGTACAATTGTATCCATTATCCAGCTCCATTTGCAACAAACAGAAAAAAGCATCATAAAATGAAAACTCCAAACTGTAACCTTTTACGTTTTACTGCTCTATTTAAATCCAAATACTTTGAATGACCAGAATGTAACAATGCCGCAGCTCAAATAAGGCAGAAACAGTTAAACATATTGTTGAACTTATTACTATATGAAACAACATTAGATTTCATTTTCCTTGCTTATTTATTTACTTTGCTCTCATGTTAGTAATTTAGTTTGAGTTTTTCCACAACTTCAGAAAAAACACTAAACAATAAAAATTAAGCTATAAAAACAAGTCAAGCTACACACGCATAAAGAGCTTTTCAGTGTGACAAAGAGAAGGCTGTACATTAAAATTTGTTGTTCAACAGTTAAAGAGAAATCAAACAAGTTAAAATCTATATAGGTGAAACCCACATTTTGACCTGAAATGCATACTCTGTTTATCTTCTGTGGAAATTTTCATTACAGTAAACTTCTTCAGATGTTGTGAAGTTTTCATAGTCTGGTTCATCTTCACCTGCATCGTCATAGTTGTTACAGGCACTCTGTTGTTTGTACCTCACAACTTCTTCATTTCCGTAGATCTATTCAGAGACCAATGAACAGCACATGATGTTATGTCATTTTATAAAGCAAACATTTTTTAACAATTTGAATTCTGATAGAAAAATTACAAAAACAGATGACGCTTCAAATATTGCTGCAAATAAATTACATAGTTTAGTTTTAAGGTCAAAAGAATTTTAAAAATCTCAAATTAGATGCTTTTCACACGTTATAAGCTAAGCTAAACCACATAGAAAGTGTAACGTGTAAGTGTGGCTCTCTAAGTGTAGCCTGTGGGCCAGTGGCTGTCCTCAATAACATTTCATGCTACCCCCAAATACCTCAATGAGCGAATGCGCTAACATAAATTTCTTTAGTCAACAGTTAATTTCACGCTACAGAAGTGCAAAACCAACCAAGGGAGAACTTCTCTTTTTTTCCTCTTCTGTTTTAACATCTTAGCTAATTATATCTCCCTAAAACTGTTAAGTATTACTGATTACTGGTTGTTTGCTTACTCACTTACTAAGTTTGTCCAATCTGTCTATGTGGGTTAATTGACACTCAGCCATCGTACATTTTGAGAATTCCTGCCATCTAAGCATCTAAGTTTTGTGTCATCTAATCACTATCACGCGGTTTCTTTATGGTAATGAAGAACAGATAGAAAAGTGTTTAAGTGATGATGGTGATTTTGAATGTGATAACTTCCTCATTTTATCATATATTAGTACTGAATAGTAACACTGTGGATGAATCTGAATGAAAGATTCAAACATCAGTTTGCTATCTGTAAAATAACAAAAACCATGAATAATAAAAGCTGATTTGGTATATCGTGAAACTCTACCTGATCATTGTTGGGATTGGGATCATTATCATGCTGACAAATGACCTGTTGTCAGAATTATTTCCAGATGGTATTGAACGGTAGATCAAAATCTGATGGTGATTTTCTGTGTTCATAATTCCATCAATGTTAATAAGATCCCAAAGACCACTTGTTTGAATTCAGCCCCAAACAACGACAGAGAGTACTGTTGTACATCTCTCTGTACCTCCCCTGCACCTACTGATGACAGTTTGAAACACATTCATAATTTTCTTATAAAATTTATCATCCCATAAGACTTATAGTCACTAATTGTCAGTCCAGTTCTTGGATAATTTGGCATACCTCTGCCTTTTCTGTTTCCTTCGATTAAGAATGACTTCTTGACAGGCTCACCCCATGAGTTTGATGCATTTTTTATGCTTCTATGATTCACGGGTCAATGTTAGGTGGCTTAACGATAATATTAAAAACATTTACTGTGAAAATGGTCAGATAAAAGGATTGGACTGAGAAAGAGGGAAAAAGCAGCCAGTGTCTGAGGAAGATTTTTTAAGGACTTTTAAGATTCAGAAAGCCCGAAGAACTTTCAAAAATTACAAGAAATGAGGGATAGCTCAAGATGTTTGCACAGTACTGTACTGAACTCATTTAAGAAAAATAAAACATTGCTTGTCTGTATATAGTGAGACTTGTTATAGATAGAGCACACTATTAAGGCTTTGGACTTTAGTTTCCTTACGTTATTTTCTGTGCCAGCCGTCACTTCCTCTAAACCTTCTTCGTTCTCTGCATTTCTGTTCATGACCGCTTTACCATCTGAAAACACACAGCATAAAACATGGTTGTGTTCTTTTTGCATGCACATTTGAGTACATTTGCCCATAAAATATACCTTTAACTTTCTGATGTTTGCATTGATAAACTGTAACCACGAGGGCACATATCAGTAGCAGCAGCACAGCAGGCACAGCATAAACCACATACCGTCCTGCATCTGAAAAGCAGAAACCAAAACAGAACCCAGTAAAAGTACAGACTTCCTTTTTACACTAAGACAAGTTGAACTGTGGGCTCAGATGGTAGTTTTCTTTTTATATCTATTAATAAAACATAGACCCTCAGCTGTTTTGACACTCATTTTACCATGGTCTACATTCACTCCCAGGGGATTTGCTGAAACTGTACTCAAAAAACTATAACTATTTCCAATTGTAACCATAAAGTATGTTATCTCTCCATAAGCTATCTCACATAACTGATCAACAGTACAGCACACACTAAAAGACACATTGTATACACTGTACCTTTATTAGGTCTATTTTGAGTTGTAGTTTTATTGTGTGTTGTAGTTTTTCCTGGAATTTCCATTGTGGAAGGTACAGTGCTGGTGTGCTGTGGAGACACTGTTGAAGAAAAAGACTTTCAATGTTCTTAGAAACTTCATCATAATACAATAATCTATTTTAAATTGAGTGAACAGTTTCTGAGAGATTCAGATTGGCTTTCACTCTTAAACTATTCACTTACCTGAAATCAGATTCTTTGTTTGTCAATTTATACATTAAAATAGTCAGTAGACCACTTAACATCTATGGTTTTATATTTAGATATATAGTTTGGTGGAACACTGATTAAAATGATTTAAATACAGAATATAAATATTTGGTTTTCCTGTTTTTTTTCCTCTCTACTCTATGAACTTTAATAATTACCTTTAATAACATCCAGCATTCACTTTTAGCGCATATAACTAAGTACAGAATCAGAAATGGTATTGGAGTGTTTGTAAACCTTTATTAACCAGATAATCTTAGAAAATTTTAACAAATAAGCTGCATAAAGATTAAAAACTTCAAATGATAGTTTGGTGTTAGGGTAAAAATATGACTTCTAAAAAGTAGTTCACTCTGGTTGTGGTAAGTTGCTGGACTGCACCAACCTCTTGTTCTATGTTTGGCACTACAAAAAAACTGAACCACCATCCACAGTCTATATTTACACACCGGGCTGCAAAAAAGGATGTTACTTACAGCTCTGGCCATTTTATTTTTGTGTACACAAGTATTCATCTCACCAACTGACAGCTGAATCTTAACATGGTTTCCAACTCTCCATTGTGAGTCTGACCCACACCAGTATGTCCCAGCATCATCCGCTTGTATCTTTGTGAACGTCACTGAGAAAGAGCTGGAATAAATATCATCTCGTAGTGCGAGTCTGCTTTCACTCATCGCCATGTCTCTGCAGCTGTTGCGGTGGTCTCCTTTACAGAGGAACTTCCTGTTATTGTGATTTTGTGAAGGATAAGGGCACTGCAGAGTTAATGGATGCCCTGCAGTACCTGTTACTTTAGTTGACTTGACGCAGCACCACTCTGTTACATTGAAAGAGACAAATAATTTAAAGAGTTTCTTAAAGAGCCTTTTAGAAGAAATTGTTTCCTTTTTGTTAGTGTAATTATGTAATTATAACCTCACACCTTTGACCTTCAGCTCAACAGCAGAGAAAACATCCAGGTCAGAGTTTCTTTGGACACCACAGAGGTATGACCCTGAATCACTTTGAGTCAAATTGCTAATGGCCACTGTAAACTTTCTTAACATTTTTTCATCATCAAGTCTGAATCGTCCATTTTCTCTGTTGTTAGAGGTGATTAGTGCCTGCTGCAGACATGTGGAGGGCTGGTTTCCTCTGCAGATGTACTTGAAGTTGTTCTGATACTGAGAGTCATATGGACAACTGATGGACTCAGGGTATCCCTCATAACTTTGGACTGTGGTCACAGTGTCACAGCATCTGTCTGTCAAGAAGGTAAAGAGCATCAGAAAAGAAAAGAATAGAGAATAGAATAGAGACAATTAGTTAAACTGTAGGAATGTCATAAAGACATAATGTCTTTACTATACAATGTAAAGCGCCTTGAGGAGACTGGTTTTTGTGACCTAGCACTATATAAATAAAATTAAGTAAAGTCAAGTAATCGTTTACCAGTTACATTTTATCTGTTCTCACCTTTAAGCTCTACAATCATGAACATCTTCTATATATGAATTTTACTCAACTATAATTCATTTTTTGGAAGTCCTTGTTTACCTGGCACTAATTTCAGCTCAACTTCAGTGTAGATATCTTTTCCAGTTCTGGTCACTCCACACCAGTATTTCCCAGCATCCGTAGAATGAAGATCAGAGATGGTTGTTGTGAAGATTCGTGCTGTTTTGTCATCATTGATCCTGTATTTATTTTTCCATGATTCCGATGTTGTAATAAGAACATCACTGTCACCACAGTCGTTCTTACACAAGTACTTCTCATAAGACTCATAACCTTCATCATAGGAACAGGAAACTTTAACTATACTCCCCACATATCCAGTCACATGGATCACCTCTTCCGCACTGGTCACACACCTCAGAGCAACTGTAAAGTAAAGAAAATATAAAGATCATTGTTTTTTTTTGGGTTTTTTTCCATTTAGGCATTCAAGCTAGGATTGTTACTGCTCCGTAAAGAAAATAAAAAATCAGGAGTAGTATTTAAGTACACAATTAGTCTAGATTTATCTTTAGTCTTCATCTTTTTACTAATGTACTCATTAAAATAACTCACTGCAGATGGTCAACAGCAGGTTTTGAAAGCTCCACATCTTTGCTTTGCTTCATAGAAATAAAAACTTAAGAGGAAATCCTGTGAATAAATGACGCCCATAGAGGTTATAGATGCAGAAGACTTTCACTTCTGCATTTTGAGCAATTTTTCCTAATCCTTGCACAATTGCATTTTTAATGTGGAAACTCTTGTCATTTAGACTGACTAGACTGGTAGTAAATAAACTGACTTTTTTCTGGTGAATTATTTGTGTGAGCATTATTCTGAGGTTTACACTAAAAACAGTTCCTATGAAGTTGATAAATGTAACATAGCATTTTATTTTCCTTCGACTGAGGGACAGTAACTGAACAAATATTCCCTAATGTTAGATTGTGTTAAAATCATTTTGGATTTATGTGCAAGATTCACTTTCAAGGTTAAGAGCACAAGTTACCATGGTGCAGTGGCAGGACTGACTTATGATTGAAGCACAATAAAACAGCAAGAAATACTCAGTCCTACAATACAAAATGTTCAGGAGGCCAGCGCGGCAACTAGAAGAGGCTGCCCAGGCCGCAGTGCAAAACTCAGGGGTGAGACCAGTTGCTGCAGACAAAGGAAGTCTGGAGGCCAGCCACGAGGCCAGTGGGACAGACAAAGTAGATCTGGAGACCAGTGACAGAGATGGCTGGCAAAAGAGAAAGCCTTCAAAGCCTGCCATCAAAGAGACTTGGCATCCTGCAACATGGAAGCCTTGAGGTGGTTCTAGGTGCCTAGGAAAACCAGGTGCTGGCTCCTCTGGGTCCAACACATCCTGGTGGAACCGGACCCACTGGCTCAAGCTCAGACTGCTAAGGTGCTGGTTGCTGTGTTGACATGATGGACTGAGTGGATGTTTTAGTGGTGGATAAGCTAGCTGGCACAGGGACTGAATATCCCAGAAACTTAAAAAATTACTATACAGGAGTGAGGTCACAGTGTTTAGAGTCACAATTATTCTTCTCTTTGTCAAACAGAAGGTGTGCTCAGAATTTGGTTTTGCTACTTTGCTCACTTTATACTTATGTTGCTACTTTAATTTAATTTAATTTGTGGTTTTGCACAATTTCAATGCAGACAATTAATTCTAAGCAATAAAAAATACTGTGAAGGCTTGTGTCCGTCCCCTTGATTACGATACTGCATTACAAGCATACTTGTCATCACAATCATTTGCATAGATGCTTCTCTATGCAAGACTCATAACCGTGATCATAGGCGAAGGAGCTTTTTTTCTGCTCTTTTCTTCTAAAACACATAGATTTATGTACGTAATCTACATTTATTTTTCATTTTCATCTCTCTTCTTCTCTACTTCTTAAGCCATTTGAACAACTTCTTGCAGAGTGTGATCAGCAGGAAGTCTCCACATCTTGGTTTCTGTTCATCAAAACAGAAACTTAAAATGAACTATTGTTAGAATATTACACACACAGTAGGAAAGCCTAGACTATCATCACAGAGGGCAGTGGACATTATTAGTTGGTCTTCCGATGAAAGCGGTTTAAAAATTTTAAAATGGAAGACTTGTGCCACTTAGTGGTGAAAGAAGTACTCACACACTTCACATAATCAGTACTTTTAAAGTGGTGATATCTTGTGATACTTTATTGATCCCACAAGGAAATAAAACATTTTTGTGATACAGCACCAAAATAAAGAAAAAAAGTTCATGTACTACAGGCACATATTGGGGATATTATCGTGAGAAAGTGGAAAAAGTTACATTATCCAAATGTCAAGGGACCAAGGTGCAAGCAGGATTCAAACACAGGACTCCAAGTCAAAGGCAATGCATCTATTTACAGGGAAATAGACAGAACTCCAAAAGGGTCAAAACAGTAGTAACAGCACAATCTCACCAAAGGCTTTCCACACACTCCAAAAAATTTCCAATCCTCTGGCTCATTCCACACAAGGCCAGCTCACCATTCTGTGTGAGGGAATTTTCCAGCCAAAATCTGAGCATAAGGAAAAGGCAGGTCAGGGCCTCTTATACATGTAATAAAAGGTCAGGAGCCAACGGAGTGGTCAGAACAGGTTTTAGCTGGGAGACATGGAAAACATTCACAGTGTTTTCCATGTCTTCCAGCATGTTCATGTTCTAGGGTAACTTTTACTGGGCAGAGACAAGTTTAATCAAAGATGGACAAAGATGATTTCAGCAGCAAGGGAATCACTAATGTACTTTTCCATTACTTCTCTTTCAGGTCTTGACAACCTGTACAGTCGGCTAGTGAGCACAGTTGCCCCGGGTAATAGGTTGATAATATAACTGTAAGACGGAGAAGTAGAGTTTCATTAGAAAGCAGAGTTGGGCTTATCCCCTTGTTTTACACAGTATTACTGTTCAGGTAACCGTGCAAGTACCTGTAGTGGCTTTAGTCGCTGTTTTTTTCCATCCTGAAGTCAACGACCATCTCTTTTGTTTTGCTGACAGTCACAAGGAAGTAATTTTTACTTGCTCTGTTTCAAGTCAATTACCTGGAAATCACAGACTCTGAAAATGTGGCAGTTTATGGTAAAATAGGGCAAAACAACCAAGTTTCATTTTTCTTTGCTGATTTATTCACTTGACACTCATGTTTACATTTGACATTTGAGGCTTTTCACGGTATGAGAAAATCAGTGCAGATTATGTTGTTAACGCTAAGCAATAAACATGAGAATAGAGACAACAGCAAAGGAGTAAGAAGTGAAGCTATATATGCATAAAAAGCAGTTATTTCACATGGTAACACAGAGTCCGTGAGAAAGCTGATTACTCTAAGATTTCTTGGCATTAAAGAAAAATTAAACAGGATAATCTCTATACAGGTGAGATCCACTGTTTGACCCCAAATGGATGTTCTGTTTATCTGTTACTGGCTTCATGGACATTTTTATTCAGGTAGATTTCTTCTGTTTTCATAGTTTGGTTCATCTCTGTTGTCTGGACGTCTCCTCCTTACACATCACAACTTCTTGATTTCCATAAATCTATTCAGAGACCAATGAACAACAGATCATCATGTGTTGTTTATATCTTTCCTACGTTAGCACCACTGTCAAATTAAGATTATTGTCTTGTCATCTACAGCAGTGAATACAACAGTAAAACCACATCTATGCACACTCAATATGAAGACTTCAGCGGAATTATAATAAAAGTCTATGTGGTGTATCTGTGTGTGCATTAACTGACACACAGTAATCCAACATTTTGAACACCTCTGGCTCATACAGTTCCTCCAATTTCAAGGTGAGCACCAAAGTTTATTATAATCCAATCACTATCCGTGATAAATGTTAACAGTTATTGCCTGCTTCTGATTCATTGTTTTCAATAATGGTTACAAATACATTACGTAATACTATGATGTGATAGTAATGATGACGATTTGAAATTTTATTACTTCATCATTTTATACTACGTTTGTGTTGAACATTGAAATTCATTGTGAGTTCTTGGCTTAAACATAAAAAAATGTTTTGTGAGGCCTTTTAAGCAGCAAATGGGTCAAGGGGGCTCAACAAACAGGTTCTTCTTCTTGAAATACTCAGGCACAAAAACCGGACTGAAAATAACTAAGCAGCCAGTGTTCAAAAATAATTCTGGAGCACTTTAAAAAATGACAAAATTCTGGATACTTGGGAACAGAGATGGGCAGTAACATGTTACTGTAATCCAATTACTTTTTCCAAGTAACGAGTAAAGTAAGGGATTACTATTGCAAAAATGGTAATTAGATTACCGTTACTTTCCCGGAAGCACGCTGCGTTACTGCGTTACTAAAACCGTGATTTTTTTTCGAGAATGTCTCATGACAGTGACGTAAGCGAGTGCGACGTTCGTGACAACAGCTGTGTGCAGATCAACAATGGATAATATAACGAGTGCGGGAGAGAGTATGAGCGTGCAGCGTTTAAAGCGTGGAAGTACTGACCTTACTTTGAGTTTGATTCCATAAAAAGTGACAAAAACATTAGTGTCCTTGTGAGTGGGAAGAAAACTTCTTTTAACAGCGAAAAAAAAACCCCTAAACTTCAAAGCAACCACCGAGTGCGCTACGACGTAATGGGAAATTCACAGAGAAACACGCGGATTCTTCCACTGACCGCTGCGGCACACCTGCACCAGGGCAAAACTTCGCCTGCCCCACTCCTGCTTTACAGGTGAAAATAGAGCAACAGGACCGCTGAGTCTTTGATTTTATTGATTTTATTTATTTTCTGCTGCGTTTTACTTGCATCTATTTGAAAG
The DNA here is from genome assembly GCF_051167445.1 of Perissodus microlepis. Taxonomy (NCBI): domain Eukaryota; kingdom Metazoa; phylum Chordata; class Actinopteri; order Cichliformes; family Cichlidae; genus Perissodus; species Perissodus microlepis. The sequence goes on from NC_140466.1 coordinate 10,381,597, forward strand.
AGTGAGTGTAAACACAAAAAAATATTTTATTTTATGTGCTGGAATGTGCAGAAAATAGGTTTAAATGTTAAACAAATTACTTCCAGTCAGAGAATGTTGCATATAATTAAATTTTTGCTTGATGCATAAAGTTAAAAGATTAAAACTAATAAAACAAGTTTTAAAAAGAGACTTTTCCATTTGATTACATTTTGTATGATGGATTATGTAGAAAAAGTAGAATTGGGCTGAAAGATCTATCGCTTTATCACCTATTCAGGTTGTAAATTGTGTTTTTAAAAAGTAACTAAGTAATTAATTAATTAGTTCCTTTTGAAAATAAGTAATCAGTAAAGTAACGGGATTACTTTTTTGGGGAAGTAACCAGTAATTAGTTACTGATTACTTTTTTCAAGTAACTTGACCAACACTGGTTGGGAAGCAAAATACACAGAAGTTGCGGGGTGGCTCAAGACTTTTGCACAGTACTGCACTGATCGCAGCTAACAATAAAATAAATTTGTTGCGTTATTCCATTTGTTTATAATAAGGCTTGTTATAAATAGAGGACACTCTTAAGGTTTTGAACTTTAGTTTTCTTACGTTATTTTTTGCTGCATCTGTCACTTCCTCTAAAGCGTCTTCGTTCTGTGCATTTTTGTTCATGACAACTTCATCTTCTGAAAACACAAAGCATAAAACATGGTTATCCTCTTTTTCCATGGACATTTAAGTACATTTTTGCATGCCTGTGAATGCAAAATATACCTTTTACTTTCTGATGTTTGCACTTATGAACTATAACTGCAAAAACACACATCAGTAGCAGCAGCAGGGGAGGAACAGTGTAAACCACATAGTGTCTTGCATCTGAAAAGCAGAAAGAAAAAACAGAACGGAGTAAAAATATAAACACCCTGAAACATTCACACTTTCAGGGACACACAAGAGAACTGTGAGCTTAGGGGATACTTTTTGTGGTTTACTAGTGCGCACACCCACAGCAGTTGTGACACTCGGGATCATTTTGGTATGACTTACATTCACTACTTTCCAAAAAATAACCATAACTCACAACACTGATCGTCAGAAGTACACACTGAAAGATACTTATTGTATATACTGTACTTTTAATAGGATTACTGGGAATTTGTGTTGACATTTTTCCAAGCGTTTCCACTGCAGAAGGTAGAGTGCTGGTGTGCTGGAGAAAGACTGTTGGAGAAAAATACTCTTAGCAACTTTATTTTAATACATCAATCTTATTTCAGTTGTGTGAATAGTTTCAGTGTCCTGACAGCCATCCCCATCAGAACCGTAGAGCTGCAGTTATTTTGGGTCACTCTGACACTTTTCACAAATTACCCCTGTGTTTCATACTGTATTTTACATATAAAAGTGATCCTGTTTTTATTTTTAATCATTTTTACATAATGTTTACTTGTTTTTATGTACATTAGACCGGGGTTGGTTGTCACATTGCTTGTTACTGCCACATTAGGCATTGGTATTTCAATAATATGGCTAAATAGGACTTCTGGGAGGCTGTGTCTCTACTGAATCCAGCAAGAAGCCAGCTTCACATGAAACAGGGGGGCAGGGTTTTTTTTTGTTTTTTGTTTTTTTTAAATTCTCTTCAAATATTTTTATTGTGAAGCACGAATAACAATTACAAATCGAACCATAGGCTGACGTTGCTTCCTTTTTACAGTTTTGTCATCAAGAAAGGGGGAAAGCAAACAAGCAAACAAAAAACCCCAAAACAAACCAGAACAACAAAAATAAAACAAAACACACAACCAAGACAGTGGAAAGTAACAAAAAGGGCGATCAAAACAAACAAACAAACAAACAGAAAAAACAAAAAAAGAACAAAAAGTAAAGAAAATCGATCGAAGTCCTCCAGTTTAGTTGGCAGTTTTCTAATAATTCACACCACAAACAATTGAACCAGCATGCACAGACTATGTTTAAACAGTTAATGTGGACTGAGAAAAAGATGTAATTCTGTTGATTTTATTTTCATTTAAATGTTTTCATCTCACCAACTGAAAGCTGAATCTTGGTGTAGTTTCCAGGCCTCCTCTCTGAGTCTGACCCACACCAGTATGTCCCAGCATCTGCTTCTTCTAGCTTTGTGATCACCACAGAGAAAGAGCTGAAAGAACCATTACCTTCAAGTTTGAACCTGCTTTGACTGGTTATGTCTTTGCAGCTGTTGAGCTGCTCTCCCTTGCAGAGGAACTTCCCTTTGTCCCGATGTTGTGGAGGATAAGGGCACTGCAAAGATAGAGGCTGTCCTACAGTACCTTTTATTTTAATTGACTTGACACAGCACCACTCTGTGGAGAGTGAAAGAGAAAAATATTCAAATTTATTAAAGACTCTTTTAGAGGAAAGTGTTTCCTTTCAGCTTATTTAATTAAATATTATTCTAACCTCTCACCTTTGACCTTCAGCTCAACAGCAGAGAAAACATCCAGGTCAGAGTTTCTTTGGACACCACACAGGTATGACCCTGAATCATTATGAGTCAAACTGCTAATGTTTACTGTGAATGTTCCTGACACTTTGTCATCGTCAAGTCTGAATCGTCCATTTTGTTTGTTGTCAGAGGTGATTAGTGCCTGCTGCAGACATGTGGAGGGCCGATTTCCTCTGCAGATGTACTTCGGGTTGTTCTGGTACTGAGACTCATATGGACAAACAATGGACTCAGAGTATCCCTCATAACTTTGAACTTTGGTCACAGTGTCACAGCAGCTGTCTGTCAAAAATGCAGACGGCATCAGAAAATGTGTTACAGCCACAGAACAGATATGATGATTATATTTAGGTTGCTGCAACAAGATTTTCTGTATGGGATGTTAAGAAAAAATCAACCAAACTGAACCATCTATCGCATCAGTATTATCAGGTCATATTTACAACAGAAAAAATAAATAATCTTTTGCCAGTTACGTTTTTATCTGTTGTCACATTTTACCCTTTACAGTCACAAATGTCTCTTATATATGATTTTGACTTGAATTCAAATAACTACATTTTGAGAAGAATTATTTTATTCACCTTGCACTAACTTCACCTTGACTTCAGTGTAAATATCTTTTCCACTTCTGGTCACTCCACACCAGTATTTCCCAGCATCCGTAGAATGAAGATCAGAGATGGTTGTTGTGAAGATTCGTGCTGTTTTGTCATCATGGATCCTGTATTTGTTTTTCCATGATTCCGATGTTGTAATAAGAACATCACTGTCACCACAGTCGTTCTTACACAGATACTTCTCATAAGACTCGTAACCCTCATCATAGGAGCAGGAAACGTTAACCTCTCTCCCCACATATCCAGTCACATGGATCACCTCTTCTGCACTGGTCACACATCTCAGAGCAACTGCAAAGAAAAGACAGTATAAAAAAATATTGTTTATTTTGTCACATCAACATTTATAATAGCATTGTTACTGCTGCATAAACAAAGGGCTGAGATCAACAGAAGGCATTGTGTTCTGCTCTGCACTACCGAAACATATTTACAGATTAATCTACATCTACATTTGGTCTTCATGTGTTTACTATCTACTCATTTAAACAACTTACTGCAGATGGTGAATAGCAGGTTTTGAAGGATCCCCATCTTTGCTTTGCTTTGTAGAAATAGAAACCTGACAAGAAATATTCTGAAAATGTCACACCCACAGTTTGATTTCCTGAATGTCATGGCAATGCCAAAACCTTTAACTTCTGCATTTAGGTCACGTTCTTTTATACTCTTTACTCTTTTTTTATGTGAAAATTGTTAAGCCGGTAAGGAAGAAAAGGCTTTTCTCTGATTAACTGAGTGTGTGCATCATGTTTGTGGTTTAATCTGAAAATGTATTTTTAATTCAGTTGTTAAATTTAACGCAGGGTTTTGTTATCCTGTCACATAGAGGCACTACAATCTAATATGATAAACCAGGACAATGATTGATCAATATTCACAAATTTTTCATTGCATTAAAATTGGCCCAGATTTGAATAGTATACAGGATTTGCTCAAAAGGCTTTGAGTATTAGTTACCATGGCAATTTACACCTCCGTAGTATACAAAACCCATGTAACACCAAAGTTACCTGTATGAGCCATAATCCTGCATTGTGGTACAGGCCTTCTTTAAAAATAAACTTTATTAACAATTTTTTTGTATCAGCATATTTCGCATTGCTATCAGATGTTATTGACACCTATGTATCTGCATAAACTGCAAATGTGAAACTCCTTTTTCTGCATTTCTCTTGAGCATGACAAGAGACTTTCTTTGCCCACTTACAAGCATTAGTGTGGTTAACAGGATCTCACCACATACGCCACGAGCATTGCTATGACAATTTCTTGTACAATGCCAAAGAGTTTATTGTGTGGACACAATGTAGGCAGAGGATATGAAAAAATATAAGTGACCATATAATCTTAAGATAAACGTGCAAGCCATACGAAGCTCAGGGCAGCATCGTGGCACAGTGGTTAGCACTGTTACCTCACAGGTAGAAGGTCCTTGTTATCTGACAGGGGGCTTTCTGTGTGAAGTTTGCCTGTTAACCCTGTGTCCTGATGAGTATTCTTCGGGTACTCTGGCTTCCTCCCACAGGTCAGAGACATGCAATTAGTTGGGTTAGGTGAACTGGTGATTCTAAATTGCCACAGACACACAGACACACACACACAACCCCGAACTGGATCATCAGAAGAGAACAGATGGTTGGAACCATGCAGATTCAAAATATTTACAGCTGTTTGGCTTGAACCTCAGTTTTTTCTGTGACATAAATCACAAGTTGACATTTTCCTTCTGATACCACTGGCTCAATGGAAAGTTGGGTTTGGTAAAAGAGAAAGAGAGAGAGCCGTAAAGACACTGATCAGCGCCACGTGCTCTACAATGACAAGTTTGCTTATTTTGCACAAAATAATGTGACAATGTTTTGTTATAGGAAGCAGGAGGAAGCTGCCCATGTTAAACTGTGACTATCTACAGTTAACATCCCTGCATGGGTCTTCACCACCACCTCCAGTTCCGCGTCAGCACCTGGGCGTGAGGATGCAACACCACCTGAGCCTACGTGTCCGAGCCGCGAGAGACCGTGCTAGCAGGTCCCGTGCCACTTGTGTCCTAGCTGGCCCCCAGAGTTGCTTTGTCCATGCTGCCATATAAACCTTAACACTTTCAAAATGTACCAAACTGAATACATAACACTAATCAATAAATAAAACTACAATATTGATCATGATAATAAAAATACTAACAATTGTGACATTCAAAAGACCCATCACTTTTCAGCTACCAAACTCTTCTTCTCAGTTTTATGAAAAGTCAAATCATCTGACGAGCCATCCCATCTTCCTGACGCAGGGAAAAAACTTTGACCGGACAAGAACTAGAGTTCCCTGTTACACCACTTAACCCTGTATGAACATGGGGCATTTGTTTTAATGGCTTGTGGCAGAACCTGGACAGACTGCCGGTGGCATGCTGCTTTGCCAGTTTTCTCTTTCCCTGCTCCTCAGTTTTCCACCTTGACTCTACAGAACGTAGCTTTGCGGCCTCAAAAACAGGTGTTAGAACAAAGTCAATAACTTAAGTCTGGTAAACATCTTTGCTAAAAAATTAAAGAAGTGAATGGAGGAACCATCGTTCTGACTGTGCAATTTTTGGCTGGTCACAAGTAGGGTGGCTCCTTCTCACTGTTGTTATTGTTGTTTCTCAGTTTTCTCTTTCACCATTTCTTGTTTGTCAGCCTTAGTTAAAAGGTTCATTGCCTTAATGCTGGGCGGATTTACTGGAAGGGTCACCAATGGAACATTTACAGTTTCACTTCCTTTACCCCAAATTCCCTTAAAACTTCCAATTTTATTCATGTAATAACATTTTACTGTCTTTATTATTTTAATACAGCACAAAGTTCATCAAGGTTTGTACAAACATAGCTGGTAGAAACATCCTCTAAAGAACAACGTTTTACTTTTTTACTTTGAGTACATTTCAGAGCCTGTACTTTTCACTTATACTCGAGTAAAGAAGTTGAATCAGTGCTGCAACCTTTACTGGAGTATTCTAAAGACTAGTACCTGTATTTCTACTTAAGTGCAGAATGTCTGTACTTATGCCACCTCTGGCTCTTCCTTCAAAGGCATTTTAACATTTGTTTCACTAGCAGGGACCAGACCCTCATTTTTAGTAGCAGATGGCTTGAGCAGAGTTGAGGCTGCAGTGGTGACTCAGGCCGGGCAGATCCCCATGTACTAATGATAAGTGAATGAATTAAAAAAGAATAAACAGCTTGTAGTGCTGGGAGGGGGTCATTTATAGACAGAGACCCGGATGGAGCATGTGTGGAGGTGTGGTCCTGTTCCTGATATTCAGATACATTTTCCCCAAAAAGTAGCTGACATATGCCACCTAGTGGTGAAAGAAGTTTGCACAGCCTTCACATAAGCAGGGCTTTTAAGTTTAATACCCTTGATTGATTTAACAAGGAAAATTATTATATTACAGTCGCAGGATAAAGAATATAAATAGTACAGAGTTAACAACAAAGTTAAAGCCACAGGCGCACAGCATTACACTATAAAAGTGCAAAAATTTAAACCAATAATATAAAAAAAGACTAAAACTAATTATAAATCCAAGATTTGCATGACAGTACTGTGATTACACTAAAGTTCCACTGTTGAAATATTTTCATAGATATGCTTATTTATTTATATCGATGTAAGTACGTCATGGGTGAAAACTGCTACACTGTTACATACATCGGATGGTTCCATCCAATGTATGGAATTAGAATAAACACTGTATTTCCTTTTATCTGTAAAATCATATCAATTAACTGCCTTTGTCAGAAATGTTTAATTGCAACAAATATAAACGTATCATAAAAATAACTTGACTTGTGACTGTTTATGTTTAAATGGGGCAAAAACAGACAAGAATGACTAAAATGTTATTTTAATTTGCAGATTAATTTACGTTACATTGATGTTAGTCATTTGCATTTGAGGTCTCCCACAGTTTCAGAAAAGATTAGCTGTGTAACTGTTAATGTTAAAGACAAATTAAACAGGATGATCTCCATACAGGTGAGAGCCAAAGACTGACCTCAAATGCACACACTGTTTATCTTCAATTGGCATTATGGATATTTCCATTACAGTAGATTTCTTGTGACATTCTCTAAGTCTGGTTCATCTTCACCTAAATCTTCACAGTCATTACCGGCACTCTGCAGTTCGGACGTCTCCTTATTTGAGTATATCACAAATTCTTGACTTTCATAAATCTATTCAAACAATGAACAACACATGATGATGTTATGGACCTTGTTTGGAATAACAGTGATAAAAATAAAGAAAGTAAAAATTAAAAACAGTAAAATGTAAGAGAAAAGTGCAAATTGTATTAATAAATAATATGTACAGTTAGTTGTGTTGCCCAGTTTGGTATAATAAGGCTTGTTATAGATACAGCACACTATTAAGTCTTTGAACTTTAGTTTTCTTACGTTATTTTCTGCCACACGCATCACTTCCTCTAAAGCGTCTTCGTTCTGTGCATTTCTGTTCATGACAGTTTCATCTTCTGAAAACACAAAGCGTAAAACATGGTTATGCTCTTTACGTATGCACATTTGAGTACATTTTTGCATGCCAGTGAATCCAAAATGTACCTTTTGCTTTCTGATGTTTGCACTTATAAACTATAACTGCAAAGACGCATATCAGTAGCAGCAGCAGGGGAGGAACAGTGTAACCCACATAGTGTCCTACATCTGAAAAGCAGGAAACAAAACAGAAACATTACACTTTCAAGTACATACATGCAGAACTGTGGGCTCATATTTTCTTTTTATCAATATTTTTACATTTTATCATAATTATTTTATTTCTGGTGTGCTCACCTACAGCTGTTTTTGACTCTCAGGATCATTTTGAATGACTTACATTCACTCCATTCCAAAAATTAAACATTACTTTTGGAGTAGGTACAACAGCAGTTCATACTGAAAGACATCTTTAACAGGTTTACCGGTAATTTGTGATGAAGTTTTTCCAGGCATTTCGACTGTGGAAGGTACAGTGCTGGTGTGCTGGAGAAAGACTGTTGGAGAACAATACTCTTACTGCCATTAGCGACTTTATTTTAATACAAGAAGCAGAATCACAATATTGCATTAATCTTAGAGGAAATTATGTGGTCACAGTTATCACAAGACAGTAAGAACTTTAACTGTAACTAAATTAAACAAAATAATACAAAGTTACAAAATATAACAAAATAGCTCTAATAAATGCAAAAAGATCGCTACACATGTACAATGACAAGGGCTATTCTATTCTATTCTATTCTATTCTAAATAGCACTAATTAGAAATATCCTAGTATATTACACAAAATTAAATGTATATGTAGTTGTCATTGAGGTGCCCCTCAGTGTCAGTGTCCACTGAATGCCATGAGTCATGTGGAATATTCACCATCTATGGCTTATTCAAGAAACATATGGTGACACTGACAATGATTTAAATTTTAAATTTAAATTGAAGTCTTATCAAAATTACAGTGTATGTCTCGTAATCTGTTTTACATATAAAAAGTGGTTCTACTTTGATTTTTCTCATTTTGACATGTTTACTTGTTCATATGTAAATCTAATATTTGTCTTATGAGACAATTTTTTTAAAAGTTTCACTTTCATTGAAAAAATAGCTAATTATATACACAGATTAGAAATATTTATTTCTTCTTTTTCTTCTGCATTGTATGCACTCTAAAAATTTCTTTTAATATTCAGCATTAGCATTTAGCTCACAGCACAAAGTACACAATCAGAAATTGCACTAAAGTGGCTGTACATAAGTCTTGTTTCAGCAGATAGGATTAGATAAGAAATAAATAAATAAATAAATATCAAAAACTTCAAATGGTATTTCAGTATTATGGCTAAATATGACTTCTGGGAGGTTGGAAGACCTATAAGTCAGCAACACTGCTCAACCCTTTAGTTCTGCTTTCTTCAGTGCTTCGTGTGAAAAATTGGGTATGCAGTTTTCTGTACTGCTTCACCACAAATAACTAAACCACCATCCACAGTCTATGTGGACTGAAAAAAGGATGTAACTTACAACTATTTATTTTTATTTTCATCTAAACATGTTCATTAGTGACTATTTGTGAACATCACAGAACATCACAGAGAAAGAGCAGGAAGAAACATTATCTTGTAGTGTGAATCTGCTTTGACTGGTCATGTCAGCTGTTGCAAGGCAAGGCAAGGCAAGGCAAGTTTATTTGTATAGCACAATTCAACAACAAGGTGATTCAAAGTTGTCAAAGTTGTTGCAGTGCATGTCTTTCTCATATATATATATATATTTACATATGTACATAGGCAAATAGTAATATTTCATGAGAAAAAAGAATATTTTGTTAGAATAATAATAATTAGTTCATCGTATGATTATTTCCTTTAACATCTATTAGCTCTGCGAGGCTGGAAGAGGCTGTGTCTATATTGAAGCCACCAAAAATGTAAGTAAGCAGTGGTAAATGAGGTTTTCAACAGTCCTATTTTTACACCTGTGTACTCAGTCATCATACTGCAGATGACATGATGACATGAAACATTGATACGATAGGCTGAGAAAAGGGTGTAACTTACAGCTCTAACCATTTTATTTTCATGTACACAAGACACATTCATCTCACCAACTGAAAGATGAATCTTGGTGTAGTTTCCAACTTTCCACTGTGAGTCTGACCCACACCAGTATGTCCCAGCATCATCTCCTTTCATCTTTGTGATCGTCACTGAGAAAGAGCTGGAAGAACCATTATCTTGTAGTGCGAATCTACTTTGACTCGCCACCATGTCTGTGCATTTGTTGCGATGGTCTCCCTTACAGAGGAACTTCCTGTTATCCCGATGTTGTGGAGGATAGGGACACTGCAAAATTAGTGGATGTCCTACAGTACCATTTATTTTAGTTGACTTAACACAGCACCACTCTGTCAGATGGAAAGAAAAACTATTTACGATTCAAAAAATATTAAACTTTCTTAAAGACGTTTTTCTTTTCTTCTTTACAAGAAACTGTTTTCTTTCTGCTGATGTAATAAGATATTTCTATGACCTCTCACCTTTGACTTTCAGCTCAACAGCAGAGAAAACATCCAGGTCAGAGTTTCTTTGGACACCACAGAGGTATGATCCTGAATCACTTTGGGTCAAGCTGCTAATGTTCACTGTGAATGTTCCTGACACTTTGTCATCATCAAGTCTGAATCGTGCATTTTGTTTGGTGTCAGAGGTGATCAGTGCCTGCTGCAGACATGTGGAGGGCCGATTTCCTCTGCAGATGTACTTCAGGCTGTTCTGGTACTGAGACTCATACGGACAACTGACAGACTCAGAGTATCCCTCATAACTTTGAACTTTGGTCACAGTGTCACAGCAGCTGTCTGTTGAAAATGCAGATGGCATTAGTAAATGTGTTACAGCCACAGAACAGATATGATGATTTATATTTAGCTTACTGATTGAGATCTTAAAAAAAACAACAACAACGAATACAGTTGAACCAATTATAAAGTGTATGTTTGTGTGTGTGTGACTGTGTGTGTTCACGTTTGGAGAAGACTTTATTTACCTTGTACTAATTTCAGCTTGACTTCAGTGTAGATATCTTTTCCTGTTCTGGTCACTCCACACCAGTATTTCCCAGCGTCCTCAGATTTAAGATCAGAGATGCTCGTTGTGAAGATTCGTGCTGTTTTGTCATCATTGATCCTGTATTTGCTTTTCACGGGATTTGATGTTGTAATAAGAACGTCATCATTGCTGCCACAGTCATTCTTACATAGATACTTCTCATAAGACTCGTAACCCTGATTATAGGAGCAGGAAACGTTAACCATACTCCCCACATATCCAGTTACATGGATTACCCCTTCTGCACTCATCACACATCTCAGAGCAACTGCAAAGAAAGTATAACACATATTTCATTGTTTAATTTGTTATGTTAGCATTCACAGTAGCAATGTTAGTGCTGTATACACGATGGACAAGGTGTGGTACTCTGCCCCTTACTGGAAAAACAGATTTTTATATTTAATCTAAATCTACTTTTGGTCTGTTTATTTATTTACTCATCTAAACAACTTACCACAGATGGTGAACAGCAGATTTTGAAAGCTCCACATCTCTGCTTTGCTTCGTAAAAATAGAAACCTAAACGGAAATGTACTAAAAGTATGACCACAGCAGTTTGAGTTCCTGCATGTCATGGCAGTGTTGAAGCCTTTAACTTCTGCATTTAGACAACATTTTTTAAACTCTTACATTTAGATCATTTATATTGCACATACAGTACATATGCAACCTTTTGCTTCTTTTTGTTTTATTGTCAAATGATTGACAAATATTAAAATAATTTCATAGTGCACAAGCATACTAGTTCTCACAGCTCTTAAGTAAACAAGAGACACACACACACATACATACATTATGTATGGTTGAGGACACTCCAAAGTTTGTGGATGCGCTGCAGTGCCATTTTTTCCATTTGATTTGAGAGTGTTGTAGGGCAGCTGGCAGGCTGGAAATATGTTCTTATGTTAACTTCTCCTTGCCTTTAAAACTCAGGTGGAGTTTCTGGGCTGGCTTCTCTCTGCTGCTCCGCCCCTGGGTGGAGTTTCTCAAATGAAACCATCCTTCCTATACTTGCCTAGTCGTGGAGTATATCAAGCTGGAAGTTGCAACAGTTATCTTCTAGATTGTTGTTGGTATGTGGTGACTATTAGGCCATCTCTGTTACCTGTTACTTGCAAGTACCTGCTTGTTCTAACCCAGTCTTGTCTTACTTCTCCTAGTTACCTGCTCCACACCATCACAGAACCCTTGAATATCTGGAAACCTGTTGCCTGTGGAAACCTTCAGTTCTACTTACCAGCTCTAACACCAGCTTTCTGTAATCTCTCATAGGAAGGACTTACCTGTGCAATACCTACCTCCAAGGCTCCTCTCACTCCTAACAAAAGTAAGACTATTAATCACTGTCTTCATCATGAACTCCAATTAATCCTTTGTCTCCTCTCTAACAGAGTTCCCATATGCCAGTTTGTAATGATGGTGAATTCTACCACAAACTGCCTTCAAACCACAAACAAGTCATTCCTTAAACAGAAACACTTTAAACCTGCCAGACATTATTTGAATCTGCTCTTTGGGTCTGCTTTTTGCCAAAACATGACAGTGCGACAGTTTGCTTCGACACTTAGACTTTAACTTCTGGGATGACAGCCAGCTCCGTCTACTGACATGTAAGATTATACTGTTGTTGTATTATAAACAACAGTCTAAGGAGCTTGGAAAGCCTGAAGAGAAAGAGAAGGAACACACACATGTAAAGGAAGCTCTCAAAACATGCGGTTATGCTAATTGGGCTTTCATCAAGTCAGCAAAGATGCACAGGAAAGAAGATCAGACACCATCTAGGGAGGATAAGAAAGACAAACACAACAACATTGTCATCCCCTATGTGGCCTGTGTATCAGAAAAACTCACGAGAGTCTTCTCCAAGCACGACATCCCAGTTTACTTCAGACCCAGCAACACACTCAGACAGAAACTGGTTCAGCCCAAAGACAAAACTCCTAAACACAAACTTAATAATGTGGTGTATGCTGTATAATATAGCGAGGAATGCCCAGACCTCTACATTGAAGAGACCAAACAGCCACTTCATAAACATATGGCACAACATAGAAGAGCCACCTCCATGGGACAAGACTTGGCGGTCCATCTGCATCTAAAGGACAAAGGTCACTCTTTCGAGGATGCCAGTGTTCACATTTTGGACAGAGAAGACAGATGGTTTGAAAGAGGAGTAAAAGAAGCAATTTATGTCCACTGTGAGCGACCATCTTTGAACAGAGGCGGTGGTTTACGACACCAACTGTCTGCCATCCAGTTTTGAGATCCCTTCCCAGACACCTTAACGCCCACTCACATTAGAGGTATTTTTATGTCATGCAAATGTTAAAGCCAAATGCAAAGACAGACTGTCAGAACAGCAGGGATGGAGCATTCTTGGGTGGCCCTTCTCATAAAAGAATTTTAAAATTAATAAAATAGTTGATATATGCCATCTAGTGGTGAAAGAAGTATTGCTAGGCTTTGCTGTCAAAACATTACATGAAATTCTGTGTTTAACCACCCTGTGTCTGAGGAACCAGCATTGACTCAGCCTCAGAAAATGGGGGAGGCCAGTTATGACTCAGACACAAGAACAAGATACTCAGCAGCTAAAGAAAAACATGGAGTTGTGCAACTGCAAGGAGTGAGAGCTTTTCTCTCAGAGTGTGGAGCTGAAGAATAGGAGTTGGATTCATTGTGAAGGGTGTGAGCTAGCTGATTATTATGGAGGATGCTGTGAGGAGTTAGATATCAAATATTGCATATGTTAAAAAAAAAAAAAACTTTAAAAAAGAAGAAAAAAATTTGGATGAGATCATTTCATGAGTGATTGCATGACCCTGTCTATCAAAATAACAATCACAAAGACAGACCACAGTAGGTTTGTTCTTAGGAAACTGTTCCTGTAGCCTTTAAACAGCATGTTGAACCATCCAGAATTTATGCAAAGACACTGTGATATAATTTTATTTCAATTTTAATATCTGGATACCCTGAAATGCTTACCACTACAGTCATTTACATTTTTTACACATTCAATATGAATGAGTGATGCTTATTTCGAATACTGCAGCATAATTACTGTATTCAGTGTTACACTGAAACAGTGCCAGCAGAGGGCTCAGTGTGACACACTAAGCAGCAATACTGGAAGAGTTTTGCTTTTTCCTTTTTTTAATTTCACTTTCAGTTTACTAAAAGTCATAAATGGTTGGACGGCTTAAATGCCTGCCCAGAGACCAGTTTCAGAAAATAGGTTTAGTGAAAACTCTTAACTCTTAAACTGCTCAATGGACGGTTTTCTTCAACAAACTTTGAAAACTAGCAAAACTGGTAAAGTGACCAAACTAAATTGGCAGACGGAAAACACAGTGGGGAATGAGGGTGAGCAGACATTAACGATGCAACACTGACACAGAGAAACACCGGCCTAAAATACACAGAGGGAGCAATCAGGGGATAAGAGACAGGAGGGAAACACAGCTGGGTCAAATCAGGGCTGACAAGACAAGGGGGAGCAAAACCAGACACACAACACACAGAACAGGGACTATCAAAGTAAAACAGGAAAAACACAGGGAAGCCACATTACAAAACCTAAAACTGGACTCAGAAAATACAAAAGGGCTAGGGAGCTAGACACAGTGAGAAAAACACACTACAGTGTAAAAACCATGAGGAAACCCAAAATAAAAAAGGCGGACCATGGACCATGACATGATGTCCATCAGTGAAAAAAATATTCACACTTGCTTGGTTGAAAAAAAAGTATTCATTCACTATTTTAGTTAAAATACAGAAGTCTTATCAGTACATTATACTTTAAGGATAAGCAGTAAAACCCACCTGCAAAACATGTTCCCTCTGACTGACACAGCCCGTTTGCTTTTATCTGTAATTTAATCTATAAATATTCACAGGATGTTTTTCATGATAATAATGAAGTAGGGATCGTAAGACAGTGACAATGTTGAACAACAGCGGTACTTTGGTGAGCACCTCGTGTTAAGGATGATTCAAACAGGATCTGCATACAATTGAGACCCACAGTTTAAGCACATATGTACATATTTATCTTCTGTGAGCTTTATGGTAATTTTCATTGCAGTAGCGTTCTTCAGTTGTAACGTTTTCGTAATCTGGTTCATCTCCGCCTGGATCATCAAAGTGGTTCAAGGCGCTTTGCTGTTTGAAGGTCACCACAAATTCTTGATTTCCATAAATCTAAAGAATCAACAAAGATAGTTAGAGGCTAGGGAACCACATATGCTGCAGAGACCCTGGTTGCAGTATATGAGGATACATAGGCTCAAATAATATATGTAGTGACTACTTTTATTACAAGAAATATAATAAAAATGTTTTAAATGCAGATGTTTTACATATGACAGATACTGACCGAACCACAGAAGCTGATTTAACCTCCTAGGACCTGGCGTCCACATATGTGGACATCACATTTTGGGTTATTTAGACCAAAATACTCAATTTTGCTCAACATGGGCCTGATTTCTACTTACGAGGACATTATACTGCTACTGTTCTATCAAAATTTTAAACAAATATCCTCATATGTGGCTCTTATTTTTCTTTAAAAAAAAAAAAAGGTTAAAAAAATCTGGTAATTCTTTGTTTTTACATTAATTGGGCCTCAACATGCCCAAATATCAAGGAGAAATTAAAAATGCATGTCGTGGAAGAGTTTGGGTTTTAAGAGGTTAAAGTAGCTACAAGTTCTAAAACTGGATGACTTCCACACATCATAGCACGACTATAAAATCCATTAATTTGAAGTTAATGTCACATTATGCTAAAGAAGCATAAAACCGGCTGAGTGAGCTCTTCTCTTAAATTTTTCACTTTTCTGTTTTAAACATCACAGCAGTCGATACCACTCTATAACGTTTCTTTTCATCACTAAATCATTTTTAGTTTTAAAAACTCCTTCTGTCCACAGGCATCCCTGAGATAACAAGTTTAAATCCAAACCAAACTAGACTGATAACCAGTTAGCTGGTCAATGTCTCAGTTTAATCAATATTCGTGTGTGTGTGTGTGTGTGTGTGTGTGTGTGTGTGTGTGTGTGTGTGTGTGTGTGTGTGTGTGTATTATACACATATAGGCTTTGGACTTACTCCACCTTCTTCTGCATCTATCACATCATCTGCTTTGGGTGTATTTCTGCTCATGACAGCTTCAGTTGCTGAAAATACAGTTTAAGAAATTTTTCAGCTCTTTCTGCATGCACATTTGAGTGTGAATATGTGTGTAAATATAAACGGTAGCATACCTCTCACGTTGTAACATTTGTACTTATAAATAATAACGAGGACACATATTAGTAAAACCACAGGGACAACAGCGTAAACTGTGTAGTGCACCGCTTCTGAAAAATAGAAACCAATTAAAAACAGAATAGAAAGTTCCTTTTCAGTTATTGGAATTTCAGCACAACTGTTGATCACAGGTGCACACTTACACAGCTGTTTTGACACTTACGAGCATATTGACTTTACTTGTGTTTAATCCCAGGGGAATTACCCACATTGTAACCATGAACCACATCAACAGACCAATATGCACTTGTCAGCCTCTCTGTAAGGGACACTTGTTCAACTGCTCATGAAGATATAAGTCTAATAAGCCAATCACATGTCAGAAACTCAGTGCTCAGTTGAACATTTTATGACTGTTGGAGCCTGAGGGGTCAGTCGGAAAACACTACCTCTAGGGTTTATAGAGAATGGTCTGAAAAAGAGATCACAGAAAATTTTAAGTTGGGATGGATTCATTCACATATTTGTTCAAACCAGACACTTATCTCTGCTCCAAACCCATCCAAAACATCAGAAATTTCTTTTACAAATGTTATATATACACTACGGCTCAGTTTTAGAAGTTTTAGAACACCCCAATTTTTCCAGTTTTTTATAAAAAAATTATGCAGTTTAATGTCTGATTGCACTCTGAAATAGATGCATACCAGAGGGTATTGCATGGTGCTGCAGAATGCTGTGGTAGCAGTTTTGGTTCAGGGTGCCTCTCACATTGTGGAACCATCCTTTCGCCTTCTTGACAGCATACAAAAATCCTGCGCGATGAACTGAAGATTTCTAATTTAGATTCCTCAGTCCATAATACCTCCTTCCAGTATTCAGTAGTCCAATGGCGGTGTTTCATGGCCCAGACAAGCCTCTTTGTCTTACTCTTAGCAATGGCTTTCTTGCTGCAACTCATCCTGTCAAACCTGTAGCTCAAAGTCTTCCTTTCACAGATGAAACTGAGACTTGCTGCGACGTTTATTAAGCTGTGCTTGAAGCTGTTGTACAATTACCACTGGATCACTTTGGATTTTACCTGCTTTCACTGGTCTACTTGTTCCTTCAGCCCCTGGTACTTCACAGTTATCTTGTCCTCCTTCTTCTTGATGTCGTGCTCTGGTGGGATTCTGATTTATCTTAGTTGTGGTCTTCTGCTCCTTGTTCAGAGTCTCTTGTGTTTTCCTTTAAGCCAGCCTTTTTGGTAGGATGTCCTGATATCAGCCACTTCCTCTATCTGTTGATGGTGCATCCCATGTGGTTTGGTCATCCATGACAGTTCCTCCTTCTGTGGCTCATCATCATCTGTATTCAGCTTCCTGATGCATTCTTGGAGCAGCTTGTCTCAGGATTTCCCGGATGCTCTGTGTTTCATTGTGGATTGTGGCTCCGACACTCACTCTTTCTGTTACTCATAAAGCCTCATATAGCCTATGTGAATTTCAAAGTATTTCACTGGCATAAAGAGAAAAAAAAAGACATATATAACATAGAAAGTATAAAAAAGGTAGTGCATATCTTTTTGTCTTCTGTTGTATAAATGATAACCCCCTATATAAACACCTGGGGTTAGCTTTTAGCACTAAATACACTATTAAAAATTGTGTTAGGGGCTGTGGTGGATAAAGCAAGATATGCTTAGTTATGCTTATATAAAGATAGAGATATAGATGGGTGGGTGGATAGATAGATATAAAAGCTGTTAAAGAACTTGTAGGTCAATAGTACTTTCATCATCAGTTTTATATGAAAGAAAGTCAAAAACTACTTTATAATCTGTGAAAAAAAATATAATCACTGAGAGTCTAGAAGAGGCCCTGTCAACATGGATGCATACTGTGGGAAGTGATGTGTCTACCTTATTACGCAGTGTTCTCAGCAGTTCCATTTTTGGCAGATTTCTTGCATTTAGTGTGAAACCAGTTGGCTTCTGTACTATTTCATCATGTCAGACAATTGAATTAAAAACTGCGGTCCATGGTTAACAAGTTGGGTGCAAACAAAGACATTAATTTTGCTGTCATATACACAACTGTTCAACTTAACTACTGACAGCTGAATCTTCATGTACTTTCCTCCAAGTATTTAAGAATCACATTCAACTTTATTAAAGAGACTTTTACAGAAAACAGTGTTTTATTTTGGCTGAATTAATGACATATAATTATGACCTCTCACCTTTGACTTCCAGCTCAACAGCAGAGAAAACATCCAGGTCCGAGCTTCTTTGGACACCACAGAGGTATGACCCTGAATCACTTTTGGTCAAATTGTTAATGGTCACTGTAAATTTTCCTGAGATTTTGTCATCATCGAGTCTGAATCGTCCATGTTGTCTGCTATGAGAGGTGATTAGTGCCTGCTGACGACATGTGGAGCGCTGATTTCCTCTGCAGATGTACTTCAGGTTGTTCTGGTACTGAGACTCGTACGGACAACGGATAGACTCAGAATATCCCTCATAGCTTTCAAGCTTGGTCATATTGTCACAGCAGCTGTCTGTCAAAAATATAAACGGAATCAGAAAATGTGGTACAGCCACAGAATAGAGCGAGGATGTTTTATATTTAGCTTGCTGCAACAAAATTGCCTGAGACCCAGACTTTGTGTGATTTAATCAGTGTCACAGCAGCTGTCTGTCAAAAAGATAAAGGAAATAATCCTTTACACATTATATTTTAATTTTATGTCACCTTGTAATCACTGGAAACACAAACTTGATTATCTTTAACATCATCTTAATTATTTTACTTCATTATAAAATACATTTTGAGAAGACTGTATTTACCTGGCATTAATTTCAGCTCGACTTCAGTGTAGATATCTTTTCCAAATTTGCTCACCCCACACCAGTATTTCCCAGCATCCACAGAACGAAGATCAAAGATGGTCGTTGTGAAGATTCGTGCTGTTTTGTCATCATGGATAACATATTTATTTTTCCTTGATTCTGATGTTTTAATAAGCACATCACCGTTACCACAGTCGTTCTTACACAGATACTTCTCATAAGACTCATAACCCTGGCCATAGGAGCAGGAAACGTTAACCTCACTCCCCATATATCCAGTCACATGGATCACCCCTACTGCACTGATCACACACCTCAGAGCAACTGTAAAGTAAAGACAGTATAAAAATGTAATAATTATTTGTTTTGTCATGTCGAAAATCATGTATAATAACATTCCCAATAACAGATTTGTTATTCTTCTGTAGCTATTTAAACTACTTACTACAAAGGGTGAACAGCAGGTTTTGAAGGATCCACATCTTTGCTTTGGTTAATCAAAACAGAAACTTGACACTAATGACTCGCACACAACAGGGAAGCCAGGGTGGAGCTAGACTATCAGTACAGAGGTGACTGGACATCTTCTAGAGGCATTTTAAGATTTGTAACTGACGTATGCCTCCTAGTGTTGAAAGAAATATAACACTGTTAAAGTTAGGTTTTGCACTGAAATTGTTAACTGTAAGTATTTAAGTGTATTTAGGAAACTGTGCTTAAAGAACTGAAACTAAAATCACTCGATAAACAGGCCCCTTGAGTTTTATATCTTATTATCAATGTTGCATTCACATAAGCACAGCAAACATGCATTTTATTATCTGTTAATTATGTTAATGGTTCAGAAGCAACAGTCTTAGAACTTAAACTAACACCACCACAATGCTGCTTTATCCAACCAGTAGCCAAACCAGAAAACTAAAACTGCTGAATTTGCCCAAGGGCCTCCTGGGACCTGGTGTCCACATATGCGGACATCACCTTTTGGGTTGTCTAGACCAAAATACAAATTAACCTCTACAAGGGCATGATATCCACTTACGAGGAGATTATACTACCACTGTTCTATTGAAATTTAAAACGAATGTCCTCATATGTGGATCTCATTTTTCTCAGAAACAAAAATCCCCCCCAAAAATCAGGTAATTCTTTGTTTTTACTTTCATCAGGTCCCAATCAGCCCAAATAGCAAAGAAAAATTAAAAATGCATGGCATGAAAGAGTTCGGGTCTCAGGAGGTTAAAAAGCTGGGTCCTTGAAAAGTTGGTCTAATTTCACAAGAAATGTCAATTATTAGAACAATTATCAAAAAAAAATTTTTAGTTAAATTTGGTCAGTAAACCAAGAATTTCTACAGTCACAGTTCTAAAAACTCCACATATATTTGGTAAAGCAGCTAACTAGTTCTGTCAGATAATGCTAATAGAGCAACTATCATCCTTCTTGGTTTAAGCTTGGTAGCGCAGCTGATAACACCCATGTATGCCAACATTTTCTTAAATGTTCCCTGTTCTCTTGTCATATTGTGCTTTGGAATTGTATTTGCCTTCCATTGTGACGCAATGAGCACAAATGAAAACAGATTTGTTCATAGAAAACTTTTAGCTGATTTTCTCTTTAAGCAAGTGGGTGACATATCCAGATCCAGCGTGAGAAGTGTGTTGTTATTTTTATATTTAAAAGTTTCCTTTGCAATATGCTTACCACTACAGTCACTTCTAATTTTCATAGAAAGATTCATCACAAAAGAGGAACAACAGTCATGTTTTTCTGTCGTCTTTATTTCTGTCTGTCTGGAAAGTCCAAAATGGTCCCCTGGAAAAGGAAATCTAATCATTTCAAATACCATCATAATTGTTCCCTTTATGCCCATAACCAATTATTTGGTGCCACATGAAGTTATAATATTAAATATAGCATTTATTTTTAAAAAATTACAACAAAATGATGGTTACGTGACACATGTTGATGAATAATGTTTACTTTTGTCTGTAAAATTGAATCCAGTAACTGCTTGCGTCAGAAATCTTCAATTGAAACCAATGGGGAAAAAAGTATCATAAAATGAAAAATGCAATGATTACATTTAATTTTTGGTTGGTTTCTCACAGTTTCAGAAACACAGTCCACATCATGCTGTCAACAGCAAGCAATACCTTAACCTGAACAGGTTTAGTGTGCTAAGGCAGTGAAAACAGCAAAAGAATAAAAAACAAAGGAACATATATTAAGTACAAGCCCTGGTGAACAAAACACTTTGAATCTGTTTTTGAATGTACGCACAGATGTAATTAATCTCATCTTCTATTGGCTTTATGGAAATCTTCATTACAGTAGATTTCTTCAGATTGTGTGCAGTTTTCATAGTCTGGTTCATCTTCACCTGCATCATGATAGTCGTTACAGGCACTCTTGGAGGTCTGCTTCTCTGAATACCTCACAACTTCATCGTTTCCATAAATCTATTCAGAGACCAATGGAAAACACATGACGGTGTTATATTTATAAAGCAAACATTAAAAAAAAAACAACAACATTTTTTTCTGGCACCACTTTCAAACTAAGATTGTCTTATGATCTGATTTCACCACTAATGAGTGAAACCACATCTATCCAGACTCACAATATGAAGAATTATAGTAAGAGATATGTATAAAATACATTACGTTTGACCAACAATTAAATTCTGATAGAACACTAAAGGCAAATAATGTTTCAAATATTGCTGCAGATAAATTCCATAGTTTACCTAAGTTTTAGGGTGAAAAGAAGTTAAAAAGTCTAAAACTGGATGCTTCCCACATGTTTTCAGCTCAACATCATAGAAAGTATAAAGCTGCAGCTCTCTTAAGTGTAGCCTGTGGACCAGTGTCTGTCATCAAAAACATTTCGTGCTACCCCCAAATACCTCAATGAGACAATCCACTACTATAAATTTTTTTAGTCAGCGGTTAATTTCACACTGTAGAACTGCAAAACCAGCAAAGGGACTACTTCTCTTTTTTCTCTTATGTTTTCAAATCTTAACTGATTATTTCTTCCGTGCTTGCTGTTGTGATAACTACCGGTAATTCAAATCAGTTGTAATCCTATAAAATCCCCACAATTTCAAGATGAGCATCAAGTTTTGTCATCAAATCACTTTCACACCAGTTGCAATTATGGTGATTTTAAATGTGATTACTTAATTATTTGATCCTATATTAGTGTTGAACATTATTAGTGTTTGAATTCTTGAGTTAAATGTAAATGTGTTTTTTGTGGTCACACAGACATTTAAGTTTAATATTTTGATCAAATCCTAAATTATTGCTTATGTTCATCCTTAAGTTCAAACTCCTGTTTTGTAGAATCTTTCTCCAGGGATCTCAGTGATATCATGCTCAGAATAGTAAGGGTTATAAGGCATAGTTATCAATGCCTGCAAACCTCTTGCTCTCCAAGTGAAATTGCTTAAAATAATTTGAATTGCAATTTTGGTGATCTGTGACCTTTACTAAACGCCAACACTGTCACATGACAAGACTGAAGCTGTGCTATAGGCTCCATGAAGCTGTGCATAGCAGTAGCAGTGCTTTCATCTGGTGTCAAACATCAGTTTGACATAATTCTGCTCTGTTAAATTATAAAAACTCATAAACGATGAAATGTTTATGATGTGGGACACCTTGTAATTCCCTTACAGTTACAGTTATGTTATGTTATATTATGTTGTTACTTGCGTTACAAAGGCTCTTCAGTTACATGTGCACCAGTTTGATAGAGTGGGGGAAAAAACATCAAAACAAACATGCTTTGCTCTTCCTGCTCACTCATGCTACAATCAGCTGATTTCAGTTCATATGCAGGAGGAGGAGGATATAGTAGGGCTGTACAGCTTTGGAGAAGTGGAGATATGAACATTACTTTTATTTTTATTGGAAAAAAACAAACAAAAACAAGAGTGTGAACTAATGCCCAAAGAAAAACTTTGAATGACCTTCAGAAAGCCTGGAGAACTTTTTAAAAATTACATGAAAGTATTTTGCAAAGTACTGTATTGAACACAGCTAAGAATAAAATCAGTTAGTTGTGGTATAGTGAGACTTGTTGTCTGCTGTTGTCTTACGCCATTTTCTGCTGTACCCAGTACTTCCTCTAAACCTCCTGTCTTTGATGTATTTCTGTTCATGACAGCTTCATTACCTGAACACACACAGCATAAAACGTCGTTATGCTCTTTTCGCATGTACATTTCATGAAATTTGTGCATGTCTATGAATCCAAAATATACCTTTTATTTTCTGACGTTTGCACTTATAAACTATAAGCACAAGGACACATATAAGTACCAGCAGCACAGCAGACACAGCGTAAACCACATATTGTCCTGCATCTGAAAAGAAACAGAAACAGTAAAAAAAACCATCCTCAAACATTATCCTTTGTGATAATGTTTCTTTTTATTGATATTTACTGTTGGCCACGGGTCACACACTCTCTGTTTTGCCATGAAACTATAACTAGTTCCAAAAAGTATCCATAGCTTATGGAGAGGTAAAATATTTGATCTCACAACATTGATCAACAGCACTATAGACTAAAAGATGCATACTGTATATACTGTACCCTTCATAAGTTTACCTGAAATTTGTGCTGGTCTTTCCACTGTGGAAGCTCCATTGCCGGTTTGCTGCTGAAAGACTGTTGGAGAAACAAGGCTCTTAGCAACTTTTTTTTAAAAACAAAGGAGTGAGTAGAACTCTAGCAGTCAGTTAAGTCTTTCTGAAAGTATTCACTGAGCTAAAGTTAGACTTTAACTAATTTAAACAGTAAAACACCCTGTTATAGGTGCATGTTTTTCTCATTCGAGAATTGAATGAATTGAATCATCATTGAATCATAA
Source organism: Perissodus microlepis (assembly GCF_051167445.1). Classification (NCBI taxonomy): domain Eukaryota; kingdom Metazoa; phylum Chordata; class Actinopteri; order Cichliformes; family Cichlidae; genus Perissodus; species Perissodus microlepis. The sequence continues at coordinate 10,405,308 of NC_140466.1, forward strand.
TATATATATTTTCATTTTTGGTAATATTTCATTAGAAAATAGAATAATTAGTTAGAATAATAATATGTTTATGTATAATAATAATGTTTTAGCTTTTAGCTTGGAGAACTAAGTACACAATCAGAAGTACTTCTGCGAGGCTGTGTCTATATTTAAGCTACCAAAAAAGTGTAAGTAAGCAGCGGTAAATGAGGTTTTCAGTAGTCCTAGTTTTACACGAGTGTCCTCAGTCATCACGCTACAAATGACACGATGACTAGACACACTGACACAATGGTCTGAGAATAGGGTGTAACTTACAGCTCTAACCATGTTATTTTCATGTACACAAGTATTCGTCTCACCGACTGAAAGCTGAATCCTGGTATAGTTTCCATGGCTCCACTGAGAGTCTGACCCACACCAGTATGTCCCAGTATCATCTGCTTGTATCTTTGTGATCGTCACTGAGAAAGAGCTGGAAGAACCATTATCTTCTATTGCAAATCTACTTTGATTCGTCACCATGTCTGTGCATTTGTTGCGATGGTCTCCCTTACAGAGAAACTTCCTGTTATCCCGATGTTGTGGAGGATAGGGACACTGCAAAATTAGTGGATGTCCTACAGTACCATTTATTTGAGTTGATTTGACACAGCACCACTCTGTCAGATTGAAAGACAAAATTGTGAAATCACAAACTATTCAGCTTTCCTAAAAAGTGTTTGCAAAAAACTGTACTGTAAGCTGTCTTTCAGTTGGTGTAAAGTGATATTACTATGACCTCTCACCTTTGACTTTCAGCTCAACAGCAGAGAAAACATCCAGGTCCAAGTTTCTTTGGACACCACAAAGGTATGATCCTGAATCACTTTTGACCAAGCTGTTAATGGTCACTGTGAATGTTCCTAACATTTTGTCATCATCAAGTCTGAATCGTGCATTTTGTTTGGTGTCAGAGGTGATCAGTGCCTGCTGCAGACATGTGGAGGGCCGATTTCCTCTGCAGATGTACTTCAGGCTGTTCTGGTACTGAGACTCATACGGACAACTGACAGACTCAGAGTATCCCTCATAACTTTGAACTTTGGTCACAGTGTCACAGCAGCTGTCTGTCAAAAATATAAACAGTGTCAAATGACATGTTAGAGTCGCAGAAGAGCAGCATGACATTTTTATATTCAGGTTCTTGTGGGTTTTTTCTTGCTTCACATGCATTTGTGCTTTCAGATAGGCATTGATCTCTATTGAGAGTTCACCGCCCACAAGCTTGAGATTACCACAATAATTTTCAGCGGAAATAAATGATCAAGGCTGCTCTTTTTTTTCACCATCATGTGGTTAGGTGACATATAAAATTATTATAAATAATATATAATATAAATATAATATAATATAATATAATATGTATATGTATATATATATCTATATATATATATATATATATATATATATATATATATATAGATATACATATATAATTAATAACATTTAAAATCATTTTAATGTTAATGTATCATTAATGTATTATGTTAATATGTTTTAACATGTGTTAATACATGTTAATGTATTATTTGTTGATTAAAAGGATTAGGTCCAGATGCATTAGATTAGACAAGATCAGACAGACAAGGACGGACAGACAGATTAAAATTAGCTGAGTGGTTATTTACCTCGTACTAATTTAAGCTTGACTTCAGTGTAGATATCTTTTCCAGTTCTGGTTACACCACACCAGTATTTCCCAGCATCGGCAGAATGAAGATCAGAGATGGTTGTTGTGAAGATTCGTGCTGTTTTGTCATCATGGATCCTGTATTTATTTTTCCATGATTCCGATGTTGTAACAAGAACATCACTGTCACCACAGTCGTTCTTACACAGGTACTTCTCATAAGACTCGTAACCCTCATCATAGGAACAGGAAATGTTAACCATACTCCCCACATATCCAGGCACATGGATCACCCCTACTGCACTGATCACACACCTCAGAGCAACTGTAAAATCATGAAAATATATTTTAAAAAATACATATAATTATTTATTTTGTCAGAGCAAGAGTCATCTATAACATTCCCGAGCCTAATGAAAGCTGTTTTTCTGACCTTAACTACAAAAGAAAAAAGATTTAATCATTTAAATCTAAATCTTAAATTTGTACTCTTCATCTGTTTACTTTTGTAGCTATTTAGACAACTTACTGCAGATGGTGAACAGCAGGTTGTGAAGGATCCACATCTTTGCTTTGTTTCGTAGAAACAGAAAGCTGACAGGAAACGTACTGAAAATGTGACACCCACAGGTTGAGCTACTACATGTCATTGGCAGTACTGAAGCTTTCACTTCTGCATTGAGATCCAAATGTTTTTCAACTCGTGCTCATTTGCATTTTTTTTTAAATGTAGAAATTTTTCGACATTCTTTAATGTAATTCAAAGGGATTAGACTGGTACTAAAAAATGACTTCTGTGATGAATTGCGGGAACATTGTGCCTTTGAACTAAAACGGTTCAGCTGACAAATTTAACACTTAGAATAGAATTTTATTTTCCTGCCACTGAGGGGCAGTACAACCTAATATCATAATAAGAAGGTTCATGTACAACAGGACCATGACTGATTAATATTCCCTGATTAATACTGATTAATAATTTTACATTGTGTTAAAATAGCTCTGGATTTATATTGTTTGCAGGATTTGTTTACAAGGCTTTGAATAGTTTTTCATTTTTGTGATTTCCAGTGCAAATCAATTTGGGTCATCATCATGAACACTCTAACCATATGGTATTAGAATATTTATTTATTATTTATTATCATTCTCAAACATCTTGATAATTTGACGATAAAAGGTCATTTTTAACTGATATGCATCAAAAACATTTACTTCTTTTTCCAGAAGTATTCCTTCTTTCCTTCTTCATTTTGTTTTTGTCTTTCTTTTAACAAATATCATTCAAAATGTTAATAGTTAATAATAGTAATAGTTAGAAGTTAATCATTAGATCATCCTTTTCTCAATAATTTTGTCAAGATCACTGCGGAACACAGTCATAGAAACACAAAAAAAGAATTTCAGTAAATGTCACGCTGCATCTACTTCTGTTTACTAAAGATGTTTTTTTCCCATACTATATTTAAAGATTAAGTGCATCAGTCTCTAAACACACACACACACACACACACACACACACACACACACCGCCTTCTCCTTCAGAAACCAGACATACTTACAACCTAAAATATTGTGCCACCATGTAAAAAGCACTGACCCCACCCTGACCAGTGCATTATAAAATGCCACTGGTAGTATACAGTATGTGGGTGGAAGCATGCATGTGTATTTTCCCTGAGCTCAGCCATTCCCTGGACTCCAGCTGACCGCTCAGCTGTGCCCCTTGCATACTGCAGCACAAACTGTTTCCATATCTCACACACTCTCACAGTTAAAGGTTAGCATTAAGACCCCCATGCAGAAGGATAAGTGTGTCCCGAATTAGCGAGGATGCCAAGGCAAGCTGGACCATTGCCAAGATGGGTTGCCAGGGGGTATTGGGTGTTTGCTATTGTGGGTTGGGTTTCTGCAGTGTAGCCTGTGTGCATGTTGGCAGTGCGCAGGGCGCGTGTTGTGGTCTTCTCAAACTACAACCCAAGACAAGCACACCTATGCAACACACACAGAACCTTAGTATGTTAAGATGTTCTACACTGTTATATAGAGCTGACCCTCTCAGGTCTCTATCTTTAGCTTTAATGGTATGTGTTGATGCCTCTCTATATGGCTCTACATGTTAACTGAAAGTAAATAACAGAAATTAACCTTGTTTTATAGATTAAACAAAAAGATGAAAAAAAATTAGCATTCGTACAGAGGAAAAAGTTCGGAAACCTTGCCCAGTAATAATAATAATGAAATAACTTGTCTTTACCTTACAATATAAAGTGCCTTAAGTTAACTGTTGTTGCAATTTCTGAGGTAAAATGATTTTGCTGTAACATGACAGAATGTGGAACAAGTGAAACACTGTGAGTACTTTCCAGATGGAATGTACATCTTATGAAAGTATCCCATTATTTTAAAAATTATATTAGTATTCAGTTCCTCATAGTTTTTCACTCAGATCCATCCTCACTTATGACAAATAGCACTTACAGCACACATCGTATATTAGCTGCATGTTAAGCTAGCCATCGATGACAACTTCAACTCTGTGTCCTTGTACTTAGTTTTTGATCAGTTAAGAAGTCCAGTTCTGGTCGTGTTTTTCTTCTAGTTTCTCAGCAGTTGTTGAACAGATGCATAAAGACTGGAATATTTAAAGGTCACGCTGTACAAATTTTAACCCACAATTGTTTCCATTAAACCTGAATAATCCAGTCTTTAAAATTTACTATCTGTACACACCATCAAAGGTCAGATTATCTCAGCCTTCAGTGTTGAACATTCTTTGTTTCATGTAGCTCTTGTGAATCATCCAACTTTCTAAAACTGCAGTATAAAGTTGCTGAAGTGTTTGTGGAAGTGCTCAGCAACAGGTTTAAAAGCTTTGTTGATTTCAGTATATAGTATTTCAGTATAATGGCCAAGATAATGAGGATGAATTACTTCTATTACTGTGTCATGCATTAAGCAATATGCCCAGCATGTAGGCTTACAAGACACCAATAAAGAAAAAGAAACCCGAGCCAGGCACCATCGCAATTTAAAAAAAAATAAAAGTAGAATAATCCAACCTTATGTTTGGATTAACTGAGGTATTTGTTTGCTTGGCTAACCATTTTTATGAGCTGAGTGAAAATTTCAGACTGAGGACATTTTGGACTGTAATCACTTTAAGACACATCTTCAAAGAGATGTTTGAAGGTGCAGACGTAGTTTAATAATAAAGGTTAGAAATATGTTTAGGCATTCTGTTGTGATGAGCTGAGGTAAGGGCCTGGGGAATCATTATCTTAACAAGTGTCCTCACAACAATAGTTAAACAAACGTGTGTGTGTGAAAGGGGAACATTCCATCCATTCTTGGTCTTCCTGAGGAAAGAGCAAAAACATCACACGCACAAACTGACACACACACACACACACAGAGAGAGACTGTTGACAGCAGGCAGCAGGAAAGGTGCACATACACGCCTCTAAGGTCATTCACACATCCGCCTCGTCTTTCAGCTCTCCGCCCATCAAGCCTTAGTAGTTTCAGCCATCAATCCATCTGGCAGTCCCTTTTTATTTTGGCAGACATGCTTCTCCTGCCATTAGGCTACAATTCAAAACTACTCCTACATTAAGTATACAATGAATATCCTGTACCTTTAGGGCTGTACACTGTAGAGGTTTTGTTTAGTATAAACTTGAAAATTTGAGAGAAAAACATTAGCACATTAGTATCTGAGCTACCCGGATTATTATGGTGGAAAATATAATTGCTTCCACTTCTCTCACTCAGTAGTGAACACACACACACACACACACACACATATACATGTGCAGGGAAAGCAGATGCCAACCAGAACAGTGGCTCATCAAAGCTCCACAGGGGCAGCAACGCCAGCACTGACGCACTGCTGCTCTCCTGCCAGCTAATGGTCACTGAGCACTCATAATAGTTTTTTCTTTTGGTTAGTTAGGTGGATAATAAGTCTTTGTTTGCATCCATGTGGGTGGACGGAAAGCCTGGTAACTTTTGGTCCTTCACTTTCTGTTCCTACTACAAACTTCACTTGTCAGTTGTTTTCAATTATCCGCATGCCAGCCACACTAAGCCCCTTTGTGCCGTGCAGTATCTGACAAATAGTGGCAGATTTGTTAATAAATTATAAACAGGGGCCCTCTATCAGGACATAGAGGTCATACTAACACATTCACAACCTGAAAAACACGCCAAGTGTGTACCTTTTTGGTGAGATAACGACACATATCTTTATTTTCTGTAAATATGTACAGTCCCTTTGAACTCATTAGCAGCACACACACACAAAGACTCACAGAGCTGCGTACTATACACTTCTGTCAGAAGACTCCTAAATTTTACAGAAAGCTTTTTACAAAGCAAACTTTCATTTCAAGAATGAGCAGTATCATCAAGAGAATAAAAATGTTAACCAGGTAGGCACGAGTTTAAATTTAAGCCTCTCGTTCCTTCTTTCACTCACAGTCACTCATGCACAGATTTACAAACATATTTACATATGCAGTAGCAAAATAAAGCCAAAGGGACATTTCGGTTTAAGTAGCACATTGGCTATTAAAATGTCATAAAACTGATAAGATTCTAAGACATAGCCTGTAACGAAAACAATAAATCTGTAAGATTCCTTCCAGTCCCTTATTGACCCATCTTCCAAATTGTAACCTTTGCGCGTTTTCTTCGCTGACTGAAGCACTCCTTGTTTAAAATCAGAGCCGAGAACAGATCTCTCAGTTTGTGTCTACTTGACATGGGTTTGTTCCTGCATTTTGTACTTGGATGTACAGCTTTAGAAAGTCTTTGTAGCGTGGTGCACAGCCAAGCCAGGCTTCTCCAAAATGGACAGAGCCAGTCAAAAGATACTCGTCCCCTCCAGGACGCACACTGCACTGTGCAGGAACATTGATACGACCACTCCAACTCCGTCCTCTGGCTCCACCCCAAGCAAACACCCTGCTCTTTTGGTGAAACAGTCGTCTCAGAGTCACTGTCGCCAGGGAGTGCTTGTTAGTACCTGGTGCGACGCCTTGGAAGACACCACTGCCAGCTACAGAGAAGGAACAGTTTTAATAAAAGAAAATTAAATCAACAGGTTAAAATTAAATAAACTTCAGAAAGCAATGAAAGCTTTTTTCAACATTTTTTTTTAAAAAAAACTGCTGTCATAACCTCCCTACCCTGGTGTACTGCTAATATCAGAGTTATATTACTGTGCAAGTCTGAGTCTTTCTGTTGACTTTGTAAACTATAAATGTTCTAATGAAAAGATGAAGAATGAAGAGAACATTTAGACTAAATCTATACATGATTGTCAGATTCATAAAAGCAAGAAAATGCCTCAAGACTACTTAGCAGAACACAGGCTAATGCATTAATTAACACTGTGAGCAAGCGAGATACAATTGCATCCCCATTACATTTTGTTTAATGTCTGAGTACATTTGTGCTAATTGATATGATTTGTTTATGCAGCAAATCAATGTGATTAGGAAACTGATCAAAGCTGTCGCAGTCTGGGCTGCATGTGCCTACATTTCTGGGAAAGTACGGATCAGCTTGCCGTGTTGGTTTTATGCATATCTCTCTCTCTCTCTCTCTCTCTCTCTCTCTCTCTCTCTTTCTATATATATATATATATATATATATATATATATATAGTGTGTGTGTGTGTGTAGTTTTATGCTATAGCTATGGAGTCATTTTAACACAGTACTATAAATTTAACATAAGAACACTGCACTACATAATTCCAATTTAGTTTTGGTGTGACATTTTCTTTCTAGTTTCTTGAATGGCAATAATCTAATCCAAGGCTTAAATTCCAAACCTTTCAAAGGTAATAAGCAAAGTATATTTTGCAAAATGTGAAATCAATTATTTAATCTGTATGCATGTGGATATTTATTTACCAAAGTCACTAGTACACACAGCCATTAGGACCTCTTCATCTGAACAAGGCTTGCAGGCGACTGAAATTGAAAATATGACAAAAAAACAAAACAAAACACTTTAATAAAGAGCTACTATAAAAAAGACAAACATTTTTCCTTAGTTTGTGTATTTTTATCTAATCTAGTTTCCCATTAATCTATTTCACTCTCAAAGTCTTGGTGGGTTTTTCTTAGATATCAGACATCAAAAGAGGTATAGAGAGCATGTGAATGAATACAGCAGGTGAGGGAAGAGATATAGCTGGAGAATTACCCCTTGACCCTGCCAGCTATAAAAACAGCTATAAAACACCAAGGCACACTGACACACACACTCAGACAGGAAGTTTCACTGGGAAGGCTTTCTTCGCTCTCATAAAGATAGTCCAGTGCGACTCTCCACCCACCACAGTTCCTCTCAACACCACTTCCCTCATATGGGTGGGCTACTCAAATTTTCCTGTTCTAATGGGGGTGGCGAAGATCTGCTCTTGATTGACAGCTGGGAGACGATTGGCTGACCCTTGTGCTTGACCCTAGAGAGACCTTTCGATTGGCTTGCTTGTTTTTATATGTCTGGCTGATACAGGGAAGAGTGGGAGTGAGGAAGTGTGTGAGGGGGGTGGGGTGTCAGAAAAGGGGCTACTTCAAGGTGGGATGAAGGAACAAGGGTGAAACAGTAATGAGGCCTCATGCTTACCAAACCTTTTTGTTTTTCCAGCTCTGGTCTGTCAGCCTCATTTCACGTTACTAAACTGCCAGCTATGAGTAACATTTTACAAAGTTACCAAAAGATTGTGGACAATTTGCAAAACCATGTGAAAATTGAGCTGCAATCACTGGGAATTTATTTGAGTTTACATAATACAATGAATATTTGTCCTTTTTCAGTGTTTAAGTATCATTTAAAATTAGGAAATTGTCACTGCTGTCTGCTCATTATTTAAATTTTAGATATCATTTCTCACAAGAATGCTCAACATGGATTCTGAGCTTACCAGAATCCATGATGACATATCAGGTTATTATTGCATCATTAATGAACTGTTCTCTATATAGTCCCTGCTTACAACAAAGTCAATTAATTTTTAATGTTATGTGAAATCAATCTAAAATATTCTGGATTTTATAGCTTGATATTTGAGCAAATAGAGAAATAGGTTCAGTAACACTGAATACTGGGACTGAGTACTGAATACCGAGAGCTAAGAAAAGTAGCATGCATCAAGAGGAAATGACTCAGCATTACATCAAGTTACCAGAAAATGAATTTCACCAGTCACACAAGAGCAAAACACAAAATAATGAAAAATAAAAAAATGCAGGCTGTTACCTAAACCAGGTTGCAGGTATGGGAACATGTGCATCGCTGGCCCCTGACTGGGCACCAGCTCATACTGGAAAGCTGTGATCCTCCGACTGATGTCTGCCTGTGGGATAGCCTCCACAAATAGCACCCCCTCTGCCAGGCTGAAACAATGCACTGTTCCCTGAGCCTGGTCCTTTTCTGCCAGCAGCAGCCTCAGATCCCCTGCATGCTCCAGGTACACATGAGAACCCTGAACAAGGTGGGCCAAGCAGACACATTCAGAACTCCTGATTATACACTAAGGCTTGTTTCTCAACATTGGTCTCATACTCTACCTGGGAGTAAACTTGAGGTTTAATGCACACATGGAGACCTGACATATGACCTGGTAAAGGCTCTATGTTTGGTCTCAGGTTGACAATGATGGCCCCTGTGGGGTAAAGCCACTCTAGAGATCCCTGAGAGCAGCGAAGGTAGACCTGCTCCACATCTCTGCGATGGGACTCATGGCTCAAACCGCTGTAGAGAAAAAGACGATGATTTTTTTTTTTATCACATATGGCTGTATAAAAGGACTATAATAGTCCTTTTATACTATTATAAAAGGACTATTATCATCAAATCAACCTTTAACCAGTACTACAGAGATTGTACTCCTAGGCTACAGAATCCAGACAACATTTTTGTGGATGTAGAAATTTCTGTAACATGTTGTTAGTTTGTTTGTTAATTTATTTCAAACATGTAAACAATATACAGGTACATTTAGTAAAAAAAATAAGAGAGAGAAAAAATACTATACAAAAGTCAATACATTTCAATATTGCTACCGTTCTGATTCATTTACATGTTGAAAGGGAGTGCGAACGTGCTGGACAAACAAAGTTAAAGAAACATATAGAAGGGATTAAGACACCGATGAGGAGAACTCCTGCAGCTGTCTGCCAGCAAATCTCTCACTTGTCTCTTGTGCTGATAAGCCACCTCAGCATCAGGGACTAATTAAGTTGTTAGAAGTTTAAGGCTGATGAACTTTACAACACAGAGTGTAAAGAACAGGCTTTCATTTTTTATGACTTGGGGACTTGGAGGAGTGATCAAAGGCGCCATGTGGCTGTATTTACTTAAGATAGGAGCTAGATTAGAGACATTCCTGTGATCATGCATACATAAAATCTTAAAGGAAGCATTTTTAGAGAAACTATAGAGAGGAACACTGTCAAAATAAACCAATGAAAATCACTCTTATGATCTGTTTGTCATATTGAGATTGACACTTTCCTTTTCAAGAGTATTGACTGAGCTAAAAAAGAAAAAGAAAAAAGAAAATCCAGTAAATGAATTAAGGATTAATAATGAAATGTGACGTCATTACATTTCTCAGCAATAACCACAAGCACTTCCAAAACATCTCCTGTTTTCACTGACATTTCTTCCACTTATTTTACTCTGAGCCATGAGGGCTCCTCTTGAACATAAAGTTAAATCTTACTAAAACTACTCATGCTACTCATTACCATGCGTAACAACAGAACTGGCTCAAAGAAACACTTATCCTTTTAACACACGGTTGAATTTTCTTTCTTTCATCACTTGTGAAAAACACGGGGTAAGTAAACAGCACATTAAGTCACAAGATTGTTTTAACAAAACCTTAATAATCTACGCCTATATGAATGAACCATGTGTTGTCCGTGCCATCACTTAAAACGGCGCAATGCTTCAAGATTATCAGCCTGACATTCACAAATTAAAAGATATCTGCTCCTGAACTGATATGACCACAAATCCTTTGTTCGTCTCCATCCTCACCTTCCTCGCCAGCTACACTGATCGCTGGAGTACTGTGCCACCGCCCGACACAGCAGCACAGCTGCGACCCAGTGCGCAGCCCACGGCCGGAGCATGGTGGCCTGTCTGCCCCAGCGGTCACCGGATCCCGCACAACCACACAACACCAGACCAGCCCAACTAGCTGCGCGCTCTGTACCCCCCGAAACAAAAGTATCCAGTTAAAATATCACACAAAAATACTCCTCTGCACGCCTGCGGGCTACATTGCTGGATCAACCGAGGTAAAAGTTGCGACTGAGGTTGGAAAGCATCAGGACAAGAAGTCTGTAAAAGGAGTAGTGCGCCCACAGCAAGACAACAGAGCCTAATCAAAAAAAAAAAAAAAAAACTTTCGCTCTGTGAGCACCGCTTCGCGGCAGCGGGGGCGCGTGCCAGCAGCTGACTCCGCTTGAGTGACACGCGAGCGCTGACTCCAAACCACTCCCACAGATACACCGGAAAGATATGTGTATGAGACAGGGCTCCAAGCCGAACACCGAACGTACTGGCCAGCTATGCACAGATAAAACTGAACCCACTAACTGGGAATAAACGCTCGTGTTAGTTTGTATGACACGGAAGAATTGATAGATAAAATACAGCAGACACTGACAGTGGAGCAGCAGAATTAAAAGTTGAATATGAGGCACATTAAACCTGTGTTTGCATGTGTTTTCATATATATGCAAACACAAGTTTAATGTGTAATTTCTACCATGGTAAGCACCTTTGCGCTTCCTCGAAGTCCAACAGGTCCCTTATTCTTCTTCAAACTGCTTATGTGAGTGGTTGTGTGCATGCCGGCTTTATAAACACATGGATCATATTATCAGCGTGAAAATTAGATCAGCATGCAGGTCTGGAGTAGCAGCCTGATTTTTGCAGCTCCCTCAAACGTCCCCCTTAAAACATATGAAATAGTCAATGCTTTGCCTTTCAGCGCTTTTCCTCTATTGTCATGTTTTAGGACGTTTAACCCGATTCAAGGACGCACGTGAGTGACTTTATTCTTTGTAACCCTTTTTGCAGTAGCTGCGGCTAATGTCCCTGCGCCGCTGCTATTACAGTCCTGCTGCTTGGTTTCCTCAGTCTAAATACAAACCTGTAGAAAAAAAATGACATGAAAAAAAAACAGTCACATACGTGCTCTAAGCGTCTGTTTGTCTCTTTGGTGTTTTTCCCGTGAGAAAACAGTCAGAAGACAAGCATGTTACTGACTCGTCACATTCCCCCGGACAGCCAGAGCAATCTGACGCATTTCGAGAAATGCTGTAACAAACTCCTCTACCCCCCCCTCACACACACACATTCCATAATGCCTCCCTGTGAAACTGATAAATAAAAATGCCTTTTTCCTTGGATTTCTGACATTAAATTAAATAAAAAAAAAATACAGTAAAGAATACCCCTCCTTTGTAATATGAATATTTTGGAATACAAGGCTGTGAAAAAAATTATTTGGACAATTCTAAACCACAAATTTAGAATAATCTTATATATACAATAGGTTCATATCATTTCCATGCGCCACTGTCTAGATGCAGTGTTTACGGTTATTTCTATGTTGGGATTCCCAGGGTAATGTTGGGATCTTTAATGATTTAGGTAACCATGGTAATGTATTTGCGGATTTATATATGTATGATGTTTCCTTATAAGCCTTTACAAATATTTCTCTCACATATTATGTTTGCACTCGTATTTGAATTGATTTGTGAACAACTGTGTGAATAAACGCTCTCAGAAAGGGCTTATACAAAGTATTACAATATAATTATCGTTGTTAATGAATCAGTAAACAAGTGCTTATCCTTAAAATGCATCTCTCCTTAGGTTTGAAATAGGGGTAGACACTGCCTACACAGGGACTCTCGAGTTTAATCCTGTCACCACCACAGAGGACTCTTTCTGATGTGCTGTTTGACCTCAGATGCTCCTGCACCATGTGAAGTATTTACAGAGCAGCAGAACCTCTGACCTTCTCCCCTGCAGTCACCTGGCTCTTCTCAAGCAGACTGACAGGAGGAACGCCACGTCTGTCTACACTTTTCTTCCTCACTGAGCCAAACACACAATTGCTCTATCTCCCATTACAACCTTTGTGGCCTTTACTTCCTTTCTCTCAGTCTTTTTTGGTTTGTTTTTGTTATTAAGAAATCCTAATTTACGTACGAGCTAGCTGAGCGTGGCAGCTTGACAGTAGCTGTTGAATAAAAGGAAGGAACACTGAGCCCACGCCAATGAAACGCCACTTCATGCTTCCCTACAAAGGAAGACAGTGAGACAGTGAAAGTGAGGAATATGTTTTTTGGGCTGAGCATTTACTTCGCTGTAGACTGTAATGATTTGTTTTCTTATACTGTTTATATGTTGAGCAGAATTGTCACCACTACAACCGATCAAAAATAAATAAACACAATTTCTACAAACACAATTTTCTTCTTTCTCGAGTCATTCAATGCAGTGTAAATGTTTAATTACCAGCCAGTAACCTGAGGTACTCTGAAATTTTTTAAATGTTTCATAATTGTCTTGGTTTACACCTATCACCTGGTGCCCGATCCAATTAATTTTGCAGTGTCTTAATGCCAGTAGCTACTGTGGATGTATACACAGAAATGCATAGTCTTGCACAGGATTATCCATTTCTGGATAGTCATGTCCAAGACTGCATGACTATAGATTTCATATCCCAAAGACATCATGGAGGAAATCAGTATTTGACATTTTGTGGCCTGATTTCTTTCACTGCTAATGATGCTGAGAGCTTAATGGTACATGTCAGAGTAAAAATTAAATTTCAGCTATTAGCTTTAAGGACTTGTAAATGTCTAGCAATTTTCTGGCCTTGGTGATCATTTGACCATACATTTGTTAAGGGGTTTACTCTGTACACTTGAAACATTTCATATACCTCACATCAGTGGCCAAATTAGAATAACCAGTTAACCTAACATGTCTTTTAACTCTGGGAGAAAGCTGGAGTACCTGATGTAACCCCACACACCTACAGCGAGAACATGCAAACCTCATAAGGAAGGGCTTCTGTGTGGCCAATCAGACCAGCCCAACCAGCTTTGTAGTTACTATTTCAAAGTAGGAATGTACATGCAAATAGATATTTTTTTCTTCCACTTCACAGTAGTTCTGTTTTGCTGGTGGTTGTAGCTCAGGAGTTACAGCAAGTTTTTTAGTGATCAGATGGATGGTGGTTTTATCTGTGACTGCTCCAGTCTGCATCCCAAACTATCCGTGGGCAAGATACTGAACCCCACGCTGCTCTCCGAAGTGTTCATTCGAGTTAGAGAGAATTTAGACATAGAAAAAAAGGTGCATTGGTGAATGAAGCATGTTGTATAAAGTGCTGTGGGTGCTCAAGAATCGTAGAAAAGGACCTATTTGGTGATAAAATTAACAAAGGTATCAGTTTTTGTTATCTTAGGCCTATAATTGCCACAAAACATGACATTGTAATAATGAAAATGAAGAGCTAAAGTATTTATAGTTAAACAGGCTGCTTTGCCTTCATCATAAGGTTCAAAGACCTTTTGTGGCTCCGTAGAGATTCGATTAAAAATCGAACCGCCCAGTTAGTTGCTTTTAATTTGATTATACGCTGCTATTGCATAACACTTCCAATGGTAAAACAGATGGTAATTATTGCAAATAGTCAGTGTGCTTTCTCTTTATAGTGCAGCATTTTACACAGCAAGCATGTGCATCTCCTTTTCAGACACAAAAACCTCTTCTGGAGGGAGATGTCGAAACAAAGGAATGCTGTATCATTCCAGGTGAATGAAAAAGCCCTCAGTCTCTGACCCGTGACCCCCCTTCATTCAAACACTCCACTCTCTTATCTCTTTTTCTTATCAGCTGCACTGCCAGAGCTCATGCAGCTGTGTAAGAATGCGTGTGTATATTTCTTCTACACACGCGTAGATTTATTTGACCAGTGAGGGCAAGCAGGCTCCGGGGTCGGGGTCATTCGGTCCGCTTGTGTGTGTGCATTATGAGGTCTGATGTCTGCAGAGCACCAGAGTGTATACACTGAGTAAAGCTCTGTTTACTCTCTTTCATAGATCCTCCATTAGAGCTCACTCTGATCATCCACCAAGTGCTTCATCATGAGGGCAGACTGGCTAAAAAGTGCGTTATTTAGACAGGATGCGGTCTTACTTAAACAGCTTGTTCTCAAATATTTTGTGTTCATTCATCCAAAGAATATTACAGTTTTATGACTGCACATACTTTGAATGACGGGTTGCAGTCGGAAGCAGATAAATGTTACGTTTCGAATATGCCCCACCTTAAACAAAACAGCAAATCATTTATGTAAAAAACCCCAAATCACATGCAAAGTCTCTCTCTGGAAAAGCCTTGTTGATTAAAGAGAAAATTCACCTCCAAATCATTGTTGTTGTTGTTTTGGGTTTTTTTTTTTTTTTTTTACATTACTTTGGTGTGAGTCACTCTGTTTTGGAGAAATCAGCTACAGACGCATTGACCCCTCTCTTGAATATAAAAGAACTAAATGGCACTTTTTTTATGGAGATCAAAACTGTAAAAACTATACCAGCTGTGTTTATCGATCTGCAGAACAAAGCATACATCCACCTGTTACAAAAAGTAGGCGACAGCTCGGCAGGACATAAGCATTAATGGTGTCCCACACTCAGCTGAGATGTAATATCAGCTAGCTGGACTCTCCTTTTTCGGTGGACATGGACAGTAGAAAGAAAATAATTCCTACAAAAATCATTCTATGTTACGGGATTTTTTTAATCACCTAGGTCATTGGTGTGGACACAACAATCTGCCCAGCACACTAAAATGTGCCATTTAGCTCCATTAATTTAGCTCAATTATATCAAAGACAGACATTTCTACAGCCTGCTTTTTCAAAACGGGGCAACTCACATCAAAACAACACTCTGGATGGATAAAACGCACTCCAGGGTGGAGGTGGAAAATGGGTAAATCTGATTTTGGTTGTACTGTTCCTTTAAGTTTTTGAGTTTAAAGGAGAGAGGGAAGAGGGGGTGTAGATAGAAGCTAGTGGCTAAGTGGATGTGATTCTTTTTTTCTCTGCCCAAACAAAGCACTGTGTGGTGTGGGTGGCAGAGGCAAGGGGCTTTCACCTCAAACCTGACTCATTCCTGCTATTTATCCAACACTAAATCCAATCCTACCTACTAATGTGGTGCAGTGATTATGTGTCACTTTGTGCATATGATAACAAAGGTAGCGAAAATAAAACTTTGGTAGGGATGACGACCGTTTTTTTAACCATCGCTGCCCTTTAAACTGTTGTGGCCAAACTTACAGTAATGCAAACCACGACGCCAAACCAGCAAACACTGGGGGATATTTTGTGTGGATAGGTCTGTTTACCTTTGGGCAGAAAAACTCCCCACTCTGTGAGGTAACATAAATGTTTTTTTTATGTGTTTACGTATCAAAATTGTGCCCTCTTAAAGAGGTTATTGTTCTTTAGATTTCATAAGAGACCCAGGGAAAGAGAAACAAATGTGAGTTGAATCTGTGTTTGCACATTCTTTACAGATGTGTGCGTGCATCTGATTTTACACAGTTGCATCAGGGAACAATTGTTAAGAAATGTGGTCATAAAACATCCCATCCTTTATAAATTGTACTTTCTGTCATGACTGCACTTCCCTTTAACTTCAGTTACAAGTTCAAGAATACAGGTTGGCAATTATCGAACTGGCTTCACACAGACTTAGAAAACACAGTGACATTTTATTCCTTCAGTAACGAACACTGGCAATGTCCTCTTGCATGATATACAACAGTCATCTGTAAAGTACAAGGGTTTCAGATCTTCACACTTGTTTCTATCATTTCATATCTTCCCTTGTGCTGCCTCTTTCAGCTGTGGTTCAGTTCATCATTACTTTTTGCTTTTAAAAGTGTCAGTTTAACATTTTGGGAAATACACACGCTTTTTAATTTTAAAAAATAATAAACATGTCAGCAGCAGTGTTGGTCAAGTTACTTGAAAAAAGTAATCAGTAACTAATTACTGATTACTTCCCCAAAAAAGTAATCCCATTACTTTACTGATTACTTATTTTCAAAAGTAATTAATTACTTAGTTACTTAGTTACTTTTTAAAAACACGATTTACAACCTGAATAGGTGATAAAGCGATAGATCTTTCAGCCCAATTCTACTTTTTCTACATAATCCATCATACAAAATGTAATCAAATGGAAAAGTCTCTTTTTAAAACTTGTTTTATCAGTTTTAATCTTTTAACTTTATGCATCAAGCAAAAATTAATTATATGCAACATTCTCTGACTGGAAGAAATTTGTTTAATATTTAAACCTATTTTCTGCACATTCCAGCACATAAAATAATTTTTTTTGTGTGTTTACACTCAGTCTTTCAAATAGATGCAAGTAAAACACAACAGAAAATAAATAAAGTCCTTTGGTCTAGCAGTCCTTTTGCTCTATTTTCACCTGTAAAGCAGGAGCAGGGTAGGCGGAGGTTTACCCTGGTGCAGGTGTGCCGCAGCGGTCAGTGGAAGAATCCGCGCACTCGGTGATTGCTTGGAAGTTTAGGGGTTTTTTTCGCTGTAAAAAGAAGTTTTCTTCCCACGCACAACGGACGTTAATGTTTTTGTCACTTTTTATGGAATCAAACTCAAAGTAAGGTCAGTACTTCCACGCTTTAAACGCCGCATGCTCATCTCTCTCCCGCACTCGATATATTATCCATTGTTGATCTGCACACAGCTGTTGTCACAAACGTCGCACTCGCTTACGTCACTGTCATGAGACATTCTCGCAAAAAAATCACGGTTTTAGTAACGCAGTAACGCAGCGTTCCTACAGGAAAGTAACGGTAATCTAATTACCGTTTTTGCAATAGTAATCCCTTACTTTACTCGTTACTTGAAAAAAGTAATCGGATTACAGTAACGCGTTACAAGTAACGCGTTACTGCCCATCTCTGGTCAGCAGTCAGTCAGCTTAGCTTAGTGTATTATCACAGCTAAACCTGTTGCATACGTATTTCAGGGAGTTCCTTTCTCAAGGCGCAAAATATAGGGAGGAGAATATTTAAATCAAGCATCCAAACTATTTTAGTAATGTTTACGACATGTCAGTAACTGATAATTGCGCAGGTCTTATTTTTTGCGCTTGATATTGAAATGAACTTAGTGCTCCAGTGTTTAGAAAACAGTGTCTTTTTTGTAAATCACCAATAAAATAACCACACCTTGGCCTGTTTAGTAAATCTGTCCCCAAAAACCACAAACAGTATAAACATTGCTACCGTGGTGTCCCCCGTCAGTTTCTGAAGGCCTCACATTTCCGTCGTTGTTGGAAATGGTTTAAATTGCACTGTGAAAGGCGGGTCTTACTGTGAAATCATAAGCTCATTGGCTAATGACTGTCTGACAACTTGTTAATCAATGAGCATAGAATGGGATTCATACAACAGATAACCCTCTATTCTGAAAAACACTATTACCAAGATTTACAAAACACATAAAATTTTATTTCAATATGATCGAAAACAAGTGGCTGAGCCAATAAAGTCAGCAGGAAAGTGTTAACCCTAACCCTAACGGTCAAGCCTTTTTCTCCAACTGTTTTTGCAACCACAGCTATCACCATCCTGTGGTCTTAGAGAGAAAGCATCTTTTTTTAACTCTGCAATATAACAGAACTGATTTTTTTCAAGCAGAGTTGTCACACTTTGCTGACTATTAGAAAAAATGCAGGTTAAAGGAACTTAAGCTCTGACTTCACTTCCATGTTTTATATATAGTCTTTGAGGAAGAGCTGGTCTGACTCTGTCATGGGTTAGGGGTTAATTTAATCTGTACAAAAAGAGACATAATGTGCACCTTTGTAAGACACTAAACTGTTTTGTTTCCATTTGACCTGTTATGTACATTTTTGTATGTACTAAAGATGAGGAGACTCAAAGGTTTGGTTTTATATTTTCTTTTATGTAATATACGAGTCTGGTATCAACCTTTACTCATCACTCAGCAAGAAATGTGGAATTAGCCTTACAAACCTTTGTGCTATGCTTAAGGAGAGGGTCAGAAAAAGTCAGAGCTGGGATATCCTGTTGTGACTTTATTAGCCGATATATCAAAGTGAAACTACATTCCACTGCCTGTTAACCTGCAAGTCTCCTCCAGTCTTCCCCATCTCCCTGAACAGTCAGTTGAAGTGGTAATAATCTATTCCTTCCTTCAGCTGCAAAGAATTTAGATTTTCCTCCAGGTTGCCTCCAGTCATGTCCTACGAATGAAAAGATGCCACGAGAGAAAGAACATTAACAGAAAACATCATGGCAGGCCACAGTTTCTACAACACAACTTATGTAACAAACATCATCATTTTCTTTCAAGGCTGAAATCAGCCATCAGGGTTTGTGGACTTCAGAATTCTTTTGACTTGGTATTTCTTACTTAAAGCAGCAACAAGCAAGAAGGAAAAGGAAATAAATAGTGAGAAAACAACCTTTTCCTGCAGCTTTGTCTTTAAACTGGGGGTGGGGGGGTGGGGGGGGGGTGTCACTGTGTCATTGAGCTTTTTACATAGCTAGCTGTTACCTTTGATTGCATGTGAAAGTAAGGTTAGACTAACTATGCAAGAAAAGAATGACATGCTCGATGTGCATTTTGAAGCTGATACAGTAGAAATGTTTCTGAAATGCTGATATTAGCACATTTATTGCACTTATCAGACCATCTTTGACACTCTGGTTTTGATAGATTTGCCCCTTTTTTTTCTCTTTTGTTTTCCAGTGCAGGCAGCTGTTGCTAATGTTGGAATATCAAATTTTCCTGCAGGATTTTCTGCCACTCAATCAGGCATTCCTTTATATGAAGGAATGCCTGATTTGAACAACAGTTTTTTGGGACATCCCGTCTCTTGTGAATACCAAAATCTCCTATCAAGGGCCAAATTTTCAAAATCCTGAACAGATCCAAGAGGAGTTGCAGAAGTCTTGTTTTTGAAGCTACTTGAATTACAAAATGCTAAAAGGTCCTTATGGAATTTGACCAATGATAGAAAAACACGATAGACTCCCTCGGCTTTAAGCCAAAAGAAATACAACAATAAATGTTTGACTAAACTAAAGGAATTTAGGTTGAACCAGAGTCTTTGAGAAAAGTTGAAATCAATATATTTGCTGATAATAAATATTTGACACCTGGGTGTAAACCCAGTGTGATTGAGTCCAGGTGTTTGTTTATGTGGATGTCATAGAGAACAAGAGAGAGAATGATTGGGTCCAGGTCTCCATCTCCTCCGACTCTGATTACTTCTCCCAATTCCCATAATTGAGCAATTAGTAGACCCCTGAGGTGGGGTGGGGTGGGGGTCACCATAGATTTGAATCTGAATTTGGCTGTGTGATAAATAGATATAACGTGATTTAACTGCTACAATGGATGTGTGTGTCATTACATACTGAAAACCAATGAATAAAAAAAACTGCCATTGTTCTAGGTACAGCCTATGTATACTGCCACGATCTGGAGCATAAAATGCAAACCATGATATGTGTTATATGCAAACACAATAGTGGCAAAAACATGTAATGTTTGTACAAGCATCATGTGATCAAAGATCAGGCTGCTGTCTCTACCCATTTCCTGACAGCCTCTCCTGTGTTTGTGTGTGTTATGTCGTGCAGTGGGCACACGCCCTTCATCATTATGTTGTTAACATAGATTACAGACCTGAGGAACAGATGGTCAGAAACAGCAAACATACAACACACAAACATGCTTTTTGCTCACCAGTTTGACACAGATGATGAAAGGAGCGGAGGCGTTTTTGTAATGCAGAACTTGAATCTTTGGCTTAGGCCTTTCCTAGAAAGATACGGGAACACGAGAGAGGTTTATAAAAAATAAATAAATCACTGGAATAAAGCCATCTTGGAGACCTGTTTAATGTAACAAATATGATCTCACCTCGGACTCCTCGTATGTATAGAAGCCTTTCTGGATCTTGTTCTCATCCACATCACAGAAAGCCTTGACCTAAAATAACAGAATGACACTAATTTCAAACACGCATTTCACAACTTTTTTCATTATCTGTATCTACTGAGACACAGGAAGCAGGTTGATTGGGCTGGTTATTTCCATCTGAAGGCAACATACTTTCTTCTGATTGGCTGGGCTAAGCGATCGGTACAGCTTTCGGCCTTGTTTACCAGCGTTCCATATGGTGAAGCTCTCCCATTGGCTGAGAACTCTCTCCTGCAGGAAGTCTACTCGCAGCTTCCAAATAGTCTCTCTGTGAACAGAGTGGCCAGAGAAGTCTAAATTAATCAGACTGTTACTGGTACAACTCCGAGATTCTTTTTATTTAGTGTGGGGAAAGAAGCACTTGAATCTAAGCAGCAGGTTGAACACTTTCAAGGAAGCTGAAGGTCTTGGGAGAAGCTCCCCTCTGAACCCGTTTAACAGTTGCTGGGTGTATTTTGTTTGTTTTTTAGAGATTTCTCTCTGGAAGTCCCACTCTGACCACTTGTACTTGCGATTTCACACTGGGGCTCAAAGAGCAAGTATCACCTACTGAGTCAAAATGAGCAAACTTTCACGTTATGAGTCACTACTAGTGACATGAGCTGGCTCTTAGGCTATGAGCTAAGGACTAAACAACAGCTTTCAGTAAAAGATTCTACGAGTATGTTTGTTGTGTATTTGAATTTCCTAGATTCAATTAATCTCCCACAAAAAAAAACAAAGACTTCTACTATAACTCCTTAAAGTGGCTGAGGAAGAATATTTACCATTGGTGAACTGTAACATGTGCTGTAGTCAAAATACACCAAAACCACTTTTTTCCCTCTTCTCTTATCACCTACCCTTCTCGCCAGATCTGAATCCCTTCATCCACTTCCCCAAAAATTAGATTTAAGTTGAGCAGTCGTCATTTACACTGACTGCAAAAGCTCTGGGATTAGAGGAGGAGCAAGTGTAAGGGTACAAAACAGAGCTTCCAATGACTGATTGAAAAAAAGCAGCTGATGAAATGTTGGTCAGTTTGTTTACAACCGGTCTGATTGAGACAGCCTAACTTAGTTGTGCTCTATTGTAAATTATCAGTGAATACAAATGAAAGCTAAAACTACAAATTTAAACCATCCTTTCGGTGTCATACCTCTACAAAGCGGCAAGTACTACATTTATTAAGTTGTGATCTGTTGCTTTAAGTAGATGGAAACTTTTATGTATGTAAATTAGTTTGACTTCCTGTAACCTCTGCACAACTGTGTACAGGGTTCTCTCTCTCTCACACACACACACACACACACACACACACACACACACACACACACACACACACAACCTCAAGATTAAATCTGTCTATGTTTACAAGCTTAACCCCCTTCTACTCACATTTTAAAACAAAGGCACTAATAATGAGAAATCAAGTAGACAGTCTCAGAAAGTACTTCACTCTCATCTCTTGATGTGAACTTCTTACTTTTTTAAGCACTGGGCCTCATATGGCAAGCAAACCCGATTCCACCATCATCGTGGAGCTCGGGTGGTCTCCAGATTCCTTGGTTATTATGCCTTCTCTATACAGGCTTTGATTCTAAGGCAGGGCAGCAATATGGTAGAGATTAACTACACACAAACCTTTTCATCTCATTTACAAACACTGCATTTCTGTGTAAGTAAGCCTCCCAACTCAGTTACTGTTTGGCAGTATCTTTTAAAAGACTTCACACCTCACATTTAGCACATCTACAATTACATGCATGAGCAAGATCGACGTAAATAGACAAAAATAAGATAATGGTTTCATTTCACTAAAGAGAGGAAGTAAGTAGGCAGTACATGGGAAGGGGTTATAAGAAGTAGGGGAGAGTGGAAGGCAGTCTAGCTTGAAATAGATCTCCAAAAATAGATGATAGATGAAGACAGAGGAGGATGATTGGTGAAGGAGTGCGTCAACACGGGCAGATATACGAGCACTGGTTAGACGCAAGGGAGAAAGGAAGGAAAGAGGGAAGGAAGGTGGGATAACAGGAAAGAAGGGATGAAAGGTTAGGCAGTGTGAGTAGAGAAGAAGGCAGGAAAGACCTTTTTCTTTGGTGTGTTTTAGATTTAGAGACAGACCCACACACCTGCAGAGACTGCATGCTGATGCACAGGCAACAGCAGGAATGCACACGTGCTCACACACACGCGTGCACGCGCACACACACAACGCTACGCAATATGTCAAACATTTCTGTTCACAACGCAATCCGATTCCCTCCCAGCACCACTGGACAGATACTGAGCATTCCACAGAGAGAAGAAAACGCATAGAAATTCCTGATTCATACGCTGGGAAAGTGACTGAAATTCCACAAACTCAAGCTTACTAAAACATGTGTCTGTGTATGTGTGTGAGTATATCTGTGTGTGAGCTCTGAGAAAATCTGGGATGCCAGTGGGCAGCTGTGAGTAGGTGGAGGATCAACACCATGTCCAAGTATGTGTGTGTGAATGCAGCTGAAGAGGAATGATGGTTGGACTGACTCAGTTATGGAGTGAGTGGCTGCTTTCTCATGATAACGATATATCAGCAGGCACTGGTCAACCCGGAACAGACCCCCACCATGACGAAGACTCTGGTAAAAAAAGAGAAGATCCTCTGGGACTCCCTGGAGACAGAGAAGAAGAATTACGGTATGATATGACATATGCCCAAACACACGGAGCTGCAGCTAGGCCTTACCTCCACTAATCCGAGTCACTGAACTGAACCTCCTGAATATTTGGTGCTTTTTAAACTGAATTGTCTGACAAATAAGATGACTTGGTATGCGGCTAAATAAAGACCATCTGAGAACTCTGTGCTTGCGCTTTGGGGAGTGAAATTGTTGCATTAGTCTGTTCATCTATGTCTGTGCATCCCAACCATACAGCGTATGGATGCAGTTTGCTAGTCCATGTTGGAAGTGCTAGCTGATAACTTGCCACACTACCTTCTAGTCTAAATCTTGTAAATTCTGATTCCAAAAATCCAATATAGCAACATTTAAATGCTAACATTAAGGGTTCCTTTCTTCTTTTAACAACAGTCCACAAATAAGGAGTAGACCAGTTGCTGGATGTTTGGGAGATTAACGTGTTGCACTCTTATCTGATATAAGACTCCAGCTGGTTAACAGTCCTGGGTGTTGTCTGTCCTGTTTGTAGTTTCATGATTTTTTAGCAACACTTACTTTTCAAGCCTTTCGTAAACCCTGTCCTAACCTTTTGTGTTGTTATGCTCACTTTTTCATGGAACAGTAAAATGACATGATATATTTTCAATGTTTTATAATGAATAAAATATGGATTTACGGGATTTGCAAATCATTCCCTTCTGTTTTTATTAGCATTTTCCACAGCGTCCCAGCTTTCTTGGATTTGGGCTTATATATCAGATATCAAATGTATTTTTGATAGTGAGAACATTTAACAATTTTTTTTTAGCAGTGTGCTAGATGTGAGAAAGGAAAACGTCAGGCAAGGTTTCAGTTGGATTTTCACAGAATTTCCTAGTTTTCATGTGTGAAAACAGCTGATATGAGTAGGGGTGAGAAGTCGAATGCTTTAAAGGATGTTCTTATCAGCTGCTCGAACAGTGTCTGAAAACTCCTCCGTTTCCACACCTTTCCATCTGGGTAATTCGTTCTGACATTCACAACCAATTCATACATTCAAGAAGTGACTGGTCAGGTGTATAGAGGTGACCGATCACTATTATTTCTGACATTTGGTGAGTCGACAAGAGCAACAAAGTGGGTTTGTGAACACCTCAGAGAGTCAGTTTGAGGAATAGGAATGCTTACCTTGCCTCCCTCATCAAACGGCCCAACTTTCTGATACCATTCCCGTGAGCAGAACCATGTTGGCATGACAACACTGGGCCCATGGGAGGTGTACACCTGAAACCGACAAACTGTTCAAATTTCATAAATTTTCAGTTTGTGGCAGATCTGTAGGAGTATATTCTGGTCAATAACCTAATAAAGAGATAATATACAGTGTCATATTAGCTACACAATGTCCAACTTAAATTAATTGTTTGTGTTGCTGTGCTTGAGATTCATTTGAAAAAGGTTTCATGCACATTTTTATTCAAGAATTAATGTATCTAATGCATCTGTTTTTACACGTTTTTACCTTTAGCTCACAGGGTGCCAGGAGGAGCACAGGCAACGTCAACACATTTAAAAAAAAGTTTTTTCTTGTGCCACTTTCAGTAAATAAAGGTTATTAATTACTATGTTTTTATTTTCTTATACTATTTCTGTTATTTCCCATTGTGCGAACTTTACTGGATGGATTTTGAAGCTACTGGCTCTGAAAAATTTCGCAATAGTATTTAAGCAACAAGCTGCACTCAGGAGAAGTTTAGTTCTATTCCTGAAAACAAAATAGGTTAGAGTGCAGCCACATGTGCTTTCTTAAAGCAGTGTGTGTGCTTCCTGAAGTGTGCAGGGGAAGGATACACATTTCCATCCTCTCACATATGATTCTTTGACTAATGAGTTTGTTTTGGCTTCTCCTCGTTTCTCTGACCGCAAAACTCTTTTAATACATCAGGATCGTATTATGTCCTCTATATTTCTTTCTCTTTTTACAGATGCAGGCCCCCAACTCATTTGTTACACCAGCACCCAGCCCCCTCTCAGTTCCCCACCCCTGCTTGTTCCTCATCTCTGTGTGTATTTTGTAACAGTAATATTTTTGCATATTGAATCTAAAGGTCATTTCAGGTGGTCCTACTTCCCTCTCCAACTACATCACTCTGTCTTACACACTGTGTGTATATGCATTTGTATTTGTGTGATTGTTCATGGTTGAAGTGGAAATACTACTGCGTAACAGAAATGCATCACAGATGAAAATAATTGTGCAAAACATCTGGATTCAGGCAGTTGAACAGCTGGACAGAATCTAGAGCGTATGAGTGTGTGTGCATGTGTGTGTGTCCGCCTACGTGCATCTCTTTGCCTTTCTGTAGTAATATTGCAACATTTTGCAGATGTAAGCTGTGGCCAAAAGCATGAATAAGAGACCAAGTTCTGGGAAAGACTGAGAGTATTAGGGTGAACGTGAGTAATCAGAGGGGTAGAGAACATTTTAGACAACCATATCTAATGCCCTACAGATGAATGTTAGAGTAAAAGAAGCAGTGCTCAATGTAAATTTTAAAGTTTAACTCGGTTAAGTCCAGTTTCTTTGTCAAGAAAGTAAAAGCAAAGGCAGATAGTCAAGAAAGAGAAGGGGAAGGAAAAGGAAAAGGAGCAGCTTTTAAGCCTGCAGAATCAATGTATGATCTCATTCTCATGCTCCATGAAACTTAATATCATATAAATATCCTGGAATGTCTGCTAAGGAGTTATGCAGACCTTGTGTGTGTGTGTGTGTGTGTGTGTGTGTGTGTGTGTGTTAGGGAGAGTGAGCCAGTCCAGGTTGTCTTGTATCCTTAGTGACAGCGTGTTTTGTTAAGTCAGAAACAGCAGACTTCCATCTTTTCAAAAACAGACATACTTCCAGGGGTTTTACTTTTATATCACTGTTTTTTTTATTACTTCGTGAATAATGTAACTTTTTAAAAACACACTGGGTAAAGTATTCAAATGCAAAGTTTTATGTAAATATTTTCACTTGATCACATCGTCAAAGAAATTCTAAAAAAATGTTCCAATACTTATAGTGTGAATAAGTATTGGAATTTGCCTATTTAGAGCGCTTGTATGGCAAACACAAGTGGACACAACTCTCAAATCTTGCCCACTATATTTGATTATGAGTACAAGCATAAAGTCATAAATTACAGCAAAAACGTAGCCAAGCTGGTCAAGTGACCAAATGCTTTCATGGCTTTGAGTGATTAGCAAGGTTCATGATTAGTTCATAGTTCCTCCTGCCAGGGCCAACAGCTTGTGCATCTGTTATGCATCTATCAGGGTGTATTCACTGGTTACCTTATGGCTTCCCATCTATGACAGAAATCATAATTCCATTAATGTAGTCAGCACTTAGGT
Organism: Perissodus microlepis; assembly: GCF_051167445.1. Lineage (NCBI taxonomy): Eukaryota > Metazoa > Chordata > Actinopteri > Cichliformes > Cichlidae > Perissodus > Perissodus microlepis. Next base: position 10,432,108 of record NC_140466.1, read on the forward strand.
CAAGAATGTTTAACACTATTACCTTTTATGTCTTTATGGAGCCCTTTACCAATGAATTTGCAACTTATATGTTACTGTCATCATAGGACAATTAGAAAAAGACTGAACAAACATGGCTTATTTGGCTTATATCCCTCTAAAAAGAGCACGGTAGAAGAGTCCACAATACTAATAGAATAATGGAGATTTTGTCCATAATGCACAGTGTCAGATTTGATGAAAACCTAATATAGTATATCTGCACAAACATCTCATACCTACTGACATGCACCCTGGTGGAGGGATGATGACCTGGGCTTGTTTTGCAACCACAGGGCGCGGGCACCTTGAGTAGACCATAAACTCTTTGTATACCAAAGTATTCTAGAGCTAAATGTAAGACTATCCATCCAGCAGCTAAAGCTTGGCCCAAACTGTGTCATGCAACAGGACAATGATCCCAAACACAGCAGCCAAGAAGAAGCAACGTGGTGCAATGGCGCAGTCAAAGTCCCAACCTCAGCTTGATTGAAATGCTGTGGCAAGACCTCAAGAGAGCCGTGCATAAGCAAATGCCCACAAACCTCAATGAACTGAAGCAACGCTGTAATGACAAGTGGACCAAAACTCCTCCACAATGATGTGAGAAAACGATGAAGTCATACAGAAACCAATTACTTCAAGATATTGCTTAAAAAGGTGGCTCTGCAAGCTACTGAATCACAGGGTTTATATATATAACGAGTCCTTTGGCATGACTGCAGATGCCGTCAATGTATGAAATATAACAAGGAGCATAGAAACAGTTTGAAGCTTGTAGGTTTATTGAGTAGTGAGCTACCTGTTTTCTTATTTTTTCTTATTTTTTTAAAAGGATGTACTCAATTTTTCAGACAGCTTTACAGTATAATAAAACTAAAGTGCTTGTGTATGATGATTTGGTAGCTGCACAAGGCTTTCTACACAAAGCTCAAAACTTTTACCAGCTTCCACTACAGGCTGCCCTCAGCAGACAGCTGGCACTGGGGTCTGTTTCCTCTGCTGGGATTGTGATAGACAGAGAGGTCAGGAGTGATGCAGCATCCTCTCTCCACTCCACAAACACATTTCCGTGGAAACTGCGTACAGCAGGTATGTATCCTGTTTCAAACTGACCTAGTAGCTGCCTGTCACGTGACCTCACGCATTCACATATGCATGCAAAAACACATTAGTCGGCAATCAAAACATGCTCCGCTAAGCTGCATTCATTTACCTGTGTGATGAGCTGGTCCTGACTGAGTGTGTTGATCCAGCGAGTGTAACGCTCTGTAGATCCTTCTGGTACCCGCTGGACTCTGCAGCCAATCAGCTATCATGGAAACACACATACACAACTTTGTGAGTAAAATAAAAAATTTGACTCCAAGAACCACCCAAAACATTTTCAGTCATTTTAGACAAAATTCTGTATCAAAGAGCTTCTGTGTTTGTTTGTTTTTTGTAAATCGAGCTGCACAAACTTCCAACGATTTGAGTAATTATCCTTCAGACTGAAGGCTGTGTTTGAAATATTAACTTGATTTTGAAGTTTAATAGAATTGTTTAACATATTTTTTTTATTTCAGATAATAAAAAAACTAAAATATTATTGGCAGAATAACTAATAATTCATCTAAAAGTTCTAATACATTTCACCCAAATAATGCAAACTACTGCTTCATATCGTGTTTCCTATGAGACATATTCAAGCAAAAAAGGAAAGAAAGAATTACATCAGAATCAGAGAAGGTCTTACATAAAGAGAGAGATTATAGAAAACTGAAAAACAAAATACGGGTCCCATTTTTTCACCTACAACTACAAAAAAATTACAGTTGGAACAGAACCAGGCAGGCTGTTTATGGAGGACAGCAAGCCTGCTGTCTCCATGCTGTCGCCCTTATTTTCCACACACACATGACCTATAACCCCTGACCTGCCAGGTCAAAGAAAGCATCAACACCGGATACTCACTCTGTTCTACATGCCAACTGTACAGCAGCACGCGCACGCATGCACATGCTCACTCTCACAAACAATATCTCTTTTGTTGTTGTTGTTTTCATTTTAACAGTGTGATAGTCAGAGGGAAAGGTAGAGAGGAGGAGGAAGAGAAGTGAGAAGAAAAGACAGGGAAGGAAGTGATTAAGCAAACGCTTAAGAGAGAACTTACAGAGTTTCTGTGCAAGACGGACGCGTCATACTGCAGACGAATTCTTTGGGGCAACATAATGTCATCCTAAAGTTAAGAAAATAATTATTTTAAATGTCTAAGCCAATAACACGTGACAACAAATGCACAATACACACAATTCTTTTTCATTTGCACTTAATGAACTATATTAGAGCTTGGTCAAAATGGTTTAGGTTGGCTTTTCTATTGTTAGTTTTGACAATTTTAGCATTTTAACATAAAAAACTATTTTTTAATAATCTTGGAGGGGACTGTCTAACTGCAATGATAGATAGAAAATAGGCAAAAAAAACTTGATGTGCACACAACAAGAGTTTATCTTCATAGCGTGTTTAAGATAAAGGCTGTATTTAAAGTTTAAGAGGGTAAAATATATCAGTATATCAGCATTACCAGAAAAAGAGTCACAAGAATAAATAGAACTAGTTGACTGCTTTCAGATAAACCAATCTTATAGGCACTGGGTGTTTTCTGTGAAAAGTTAGCAGAAAACAGCCAAGTTGATATGATGAGACTCCGAAGGATAAGAGCAAATATAGCCAGAGGCGATCAGAGGTTGGAAGGTTGTCAGATGTTTGGAGCTTTCATTTTTGGCTGTGTCAGATGAGTGTGTCAGATGAGTGTTTCAGATAAGCAGCTACAAAGCACTGTGTCAAAAACAGAGCTATTCTAATCCAACTTAAACTTCTCTTTCATGTTTGGAGCTCATTTAGCCCATCAGTCGGTAACTTGACTGCTGAGATCTGTGTTTGCATGTATTTTCTGGATAACTGAACACCCCGATATGATTTCATTATTTTGGACACACTATGGTATGTGTTATGAAAGATATGAAGCACACTCGGTCACACCCACCGCATCCTGAAAGCACAAGTATTGCCCACGACTCTGACATATGGCCTTATTCTTTGCATATCCCACTGAAAGACAAAAGAACATTTCATGCTTATTTGTTCTTACGGTTTTAAATATGTCTTTGTGAGACAGTTAAATGTGTGCTTGCTACATTTCTGCTAGCTTGAGGGCTTTCAAATGTACTGCAAATTGTAGCGCATTGAAATGTGTTGCACTACGTTACAATGCACATTCTACAAATAAGTAAGAGACATGAACTTAACACATCCATCTGAAATCAGTATAAATTGCTGCGGAGTACCAGTTCCTGTTTCAGTCACGGAAAAAATGTCTCTTAAAGGTTGCACTGTATTTCTGCACTTCTCCTTAATTAAGCATTCACAAGAGTAACTCCAACACTCATCACAGAGTGGAAGATTTTAAGGACCAGATCTTAAACAGCCCCTGATAAGCTGTTGCACCAATGGAAACTGACTTATTGTCTGAACTGCTTGTTTTAATACAGTGGGCTGTATACAGACCTCGCTACTAACTGTGTAACGCTTCTGACAGTCACCAAACAAAGTAAAAGTACTTGAAAGCCTGTTGGACACAATTTCAATGAAACATTTTGTTCAACCCAGTAACCCTCGTGAAATGCTGAATGTGCAGATTCAGTGCAGCTGATTCCACTACTGATCAGCTGGGCCCAGAGTATAAAGACTGTTAGAAATGGCTCATTTACTGCCAGTAGGCCAATTTGGCAGCATTCAAGCTGCCTTCTTGTTAATGAGCTCAGTAGCTTTCACTGTTCTTTGGAGATTGTGTTTGGTTGAACTTTTGCCTTTGTTTTTGGTTGTTTCAGCATAAGGGCGGCTGCATGGCTGGTCTTTATGTCAACCATGTTCATATAAACTGATTTTACATGTAAATAAATCCCCCTTCTTTCACATACTTTCCATTTCTCCCCAGAAACTTGTCAGTACTCACCCCAGAGACATAGTTTATTCTGGGGAATGTAGCAATGGCTTTCATTTGATATCATTAGCTGCTACAAATGGTGATAGGAACAACTGGGAAGATGTTACGGGAATTATGAGCATCCACTAGCATTAAGGCCTTCACATTCAACTACAAAATAAAGGTCACATAATTTGATTGGGAGCGTGGACTGACTGCTGATCATATCCCAAAAGTTACTGACCTCCTTTAGGTTGTTCAGAGTTGTGACCAGAGATCACCACTGAGATGCCCTTTGCCTCTAGCCTCTCCCTCCAACCTTCCACCACTTTTTTCGAGTCATCCTAAAAGACACGCACATGCATAAGAGTTAAGTGATGTCTCAAACTATGAGACAATGTATTCTTTCACTTGTGTAAATATGCCTACAAAACCTACGGTGCTTGCGTCATCAAACACCGACAGCTCCATGGATCCAGTGAAATCTTGGACCAATATGGCCTGCAGACATTCATCCAGCCAGCATGATGCATTATACACTGGCATGACAATACTCTGAGCAAAGAAGACACAAATAGAAAGTTTACACTCAGTTCAACTGCTGCTTTGGCAACCACAAAAGCAACAATCAAGCAGGATGGTATAAACTGGAAGTGCAGGAGGGAAGTGATCTTGAAAATGAGTAAAATTGCAACTGTAGCACTTCTTTAATCAAAAGGGCATGGAAATAACAAAGTCAAACTCCTATATAGTAAGTAAGTTGAAATTGCCAGTGTCTATATGTACAATGTTTCCAGTATATTCGGCACAACTTGGTTCAGACCAATCAAGCAGCTGTCTAATATTATACTGAACCTGTTACAGCTGCCAAAATAACTGACACAACTAAGGTATAGACTTGGGACATGTGGGGGTATCCAGTGGTACTTGGTGCTGATAATTTGGCAGTGGGTCCTGGATTTCTGGGGTGGGATCTCCATCAATCTGGCTTGTTTTACAGACTTCATGTCAATCCTTCATGGGGTAAGAAACTGGGCAAATAATTTAGGGACTTTTTCATTTTTAATGGAACAGTTTTGTTTTGCTTTTTCCATCTTGTCATTAGGTGCCCTGTGCTGAATTGGAGGCCGTTGATGTTGGGGAGTGCTTGGTTTGCAACAACATTTGTGTGGGTGTCAAAGTGAGAGTCACATAAATACCAGCACTCAATGTTTCCGAGTGCATTACACTGTAATATGTGGTTATTTTATTCATCTGTCCATCCACTGTTTAAATACTGTGGCTGACTGGTGTAGCCCAACAGATGCCACTTTCATTATTAGGATCTGTAATGGTTTCCCTAAAATAACTATAGCGAATATTTACGTTTCAAGCTCTGTATCTCTAGAAGTCAAGCCTGTTGCTCTATTAGTTTGCTCTTAACAAATTAAAACCGCAAGTAAATGCCACACCACCGAAATAGAGACGAGGATAAGCCTGTATGCTCAGTAAACAAACTATTTAGGGTGGTAATACTGGCCATATCACTTTTTATAACTTTTACTCTCCTTAATGTCAGTATCGACATTAAATTGAGTCATCATCACCCACCACATCCACAGTGCTCTTCTCCACCTCCCGCTCTTTGCCTCCTGTCAGTGTTTCCGTGGTGCGTAGCCGCTTCGGCGGGTTCATGTCGACCTCTGACTCCCTGACCTGCTGCTCCGTGTCCTCGCTACTTTTCATGGGGCCAATATAAAAAGTAGCCAAGCGACCGCTAACTCGAGGGTATCGAATATAAGCTATAAGAAATGGTTGCAAATGTGTGTACATGTACAGAAAGGCAGGCAGACACGCGAAATCCACGTGGATTAAAGCAAAGCCATTTTAGGACACTTCTCAACATGAAGTGGACCCATTTCTACTACAAACATCACCTAAAAGGTCTCCTGTGAATTTTAACAGCGGACATCGTGACAATTTATCCTAAAGATGTAGCTCAAACCCACAGTGTTGCTAGCAGTTTAATAACTTCCGCAAATAATGACTCCCGGACGCTCATTGGCTCATGCAAAACACGGACAGACACCGGATTCGCTGCGGTTCACTGTCAATCATCTATAGCGGTGACGTAGACGAAGCGTGTGTGCTGCTGTTTGTTTGAAGATACCGCGTTTCTGAAAACATGGCACCGGTAAAGTGTAGGATGAGGCTTAATTATTAAATAAACTCTCTAATTCAAGCTATTGGGATATTATTGGGATATATTTTGCTGTGCTTGTTATATATATATATATATATATATATATATATATATATATATATATATATATATATCCCCTTTTCATTAATATTTATTATTGTTATTAATCCATTGCGCAAAATTACAAAACAGAAGCCTAATCTCTTACTTAAAATTCTACAGTAAAATAAATCACAATGGATAAATAAATAAGTGACTCGTACAATAAGTTTATTTATAGTTATTATAGTTATCTATGGTTATTGTGTTATTTACTTATTTTAATCGATCGACCTATCTATCTACAGTGATGTAAAAAAGTAGTAAAGTAATAAATTTTTAAAAAATTCAGTTTTTAATTTAGTTCAGAGGTGTTCAGAAATCTATCTATCTATCTATCTATCTATCTATCTATCTGGACCCAATCCTTTAAATCGACTAATAATACATACATTATCAGGTAATTAAAATGACTTTAAATGTTTATAAAACAAATTTCATCATCGTTTTAATACGTTCTTCCATAAGCACAACCGTGCCCCATGCTTGATTTGTTCTTGGCACAATAAAAGACTAAGTCATACACTCTGCTAATGTCACCGATGCGTTGTTTGTAGTATCTTAGTATCTTAAAATTTTATTTTCAAGTAAATGGAAGAAGATTTATCCCAAAACTCACTAAAGTAAACAGCTGGGTGTGTCGTTCTGGCTTCTTTATGTTGTTTGGTCAGACTCAGCACTGATGGCATACAACTGTGCAGCTCTTAGCTCTCATGTTGAATAGGGTGATCAGTGTGTTTTTCATGTTAATGTTGGCAGCCATAGCATGGGATGTTTGTCTTGGTGAGCAGACAGAAAAACAGGATGGGCCATTGTTTTATATCATAGTTTTTATTTTCAAAAGTAACAGAATCACGAAGGAAGATTGTCTGTGTGTGTAGGAATTAGTGATGCTGAAGTCATGATATCTAAACTCTGTTACACATTAGCTTCACTTCCACTGTATAGATTGCTAAACCCCCTTGTTATTCTCAAAATAATCCTCATTTGTTCTTTTTGTGCACTGATAAAACCATTCATGAACAATAAAAAGAGAAAAGCCTAGAGGAACCAAGCTGCTTAACTTGTATATTATCCACTTTATGAAGACATAAACTGCCTTCCTCTTCTGGTTAATGTCCTGAGATAATTTTTAATGAAGTTCTGAATTTTATTGCACACACACGGTCCTCCTTAATCAGGGCATTGCATGGACAGGATGTCGTTTAAAAAACTGCTTTAAGTGAATACACACTGTGTTTATGTGCACGTGCTGAGACTAATTGTTCCTATGTTACTGTAACATCTCAGTCAGGCTTAGCTTAATCTATAACTCTGAATGATCCTTTAAATTGGACAGCTGCCTCACTGCAGGCCAGGAACAACAGCTAGTGTCATCAGATGAGGTACAAACCAGGAATTATTTTTTTAATGTATGATAAGTGGAATTTAGATAACATTTAGACTCAATGCACAGATTCATTGGCCCACACCTGCGACAATGACCATTTGCTCTTATGGATGCGTGCCTGTATGTGTAATCAGTCTTATTTAATCTATTGTTTTGAAACATGAGTCCTTCAATTACAAACTATCCATTTATCTTCACTAGACTGTTGCGCTGGAGGTTTTGAAGCAAGGCAGATATTAATTTCTGACTGATAGAGATAGCTAGTCGTAGTGAGCCATGCAAGATTAACTAAAACACAATTATAATACTTAGACATTTCAGTCTTAGAGGTTCAAGCAGAGGTTATGTACTGGCTGGAAGTGAAGTTTATCTATTTCCTTGCAATGCAGGCCCACAAGGTCTCTAAGAACCTAATCGGTACTTTTGCATTAGAACACAGTCTTCACTCACACTTGCAACTGTTCCCACAATCACTCACTGCTGCCTGTTTACCCCCACCCCTGCCTTCGCCAAATCAACACCATATGGCAATGTTGTATATCAAATGTGCACACCAGTTGATTTACTGTATGAGAAGGTTGAGACTGCAGCTGTTTAGATCTGTGATCAGACTGCACTTGATTTTGTTTGGACAGAAATGCCAGACATTAAAGAGAAAGGGAAGTGTGCAAGTGTTTCTGGGTGTACAGGCATGATTGGATTTTCTCGATTCATTTAGTTTCACTTTTGGAAACCCAGATATTTGACCTATTGAGAGTTTGCAAGAAAGCCTTTTTAGTTGTTTTAATTGATCTTGTACAGGAGCCATGCAGATAGGAAGCTGACAAATACCATTATGAATGGGTAATAAATGGAAAATATCTAATGATAGCGGAACCTTAATATGGAAATATAACTTTCCCTCTCATTTCATAACACCCCTCAGATTTTTCTCAGAGCAAAGGCAGTCCAAAGACCTGTCTGTGAAACTAAAAGTCTAATTTTCAGGGTTCTGATGTCTTGTTTTAAAAATGTTAACAAACTACAGTGTGAGGAATCGAATTTCTTTACAGTTTCTTCTTGATGCATGTGTATATTAAATTGTACATATGAAAATATCTTTGCAAACATCTTCTGAAAGCTAGATGATTAATAGAGTTAATCAGTTCCTTACATAAATTTATGTGCAACAAGTAAGATGTTTGGTTGGATTAAAAGCTTGTTTGCACATGGCTAGAGATCAGCTGCTATGGTGCAACAATCAACATGGTGATTACCGTGAACTGTTTGAACTACTTCTTGGAACTTCAAGTGTGCTGACTACCAGACAAGTAACCCTATCTGTCTTATATCCCAGGGGTGATGTTGCCCAGACTGCATTGCTGCAAAACATGCAGGGCATTAAAACCGTCTCACACAGCACTGCCATCTAGTGGTCATAGTTCAAAAAGGGGGTTATACAAAAAAAAAGACAATACTTCAGAAATTATAATGCAAACACCATCAATTTATTGGTATAATACTTAATAATACAGAATTATCATTCTGTTAAATACATATGTACTAAGCCTGTGTGTATCTATAGGCAGGCATTTCACATTCAAGTCCAGGTTCAGTGCAGTAATGACCAAACATCATCTCAGATTCTCTTGTTCCTAACACTGACATGAACAAGGAGCAGAGGAGAAGAGGAGCTACAGCTCAATAAATTGTTCTATAATCTGTAATAACTTCATTTAGATCTGTTCCGTCACGTCTCCTTTCTTCCTTGTATATATATTCGCATCCTCCCATCGTTTTTTAATCAGAAAAAAATAAAATCACCTATTCTCCTGTTTATTTTTAAAGTCAAATACTTTTCTATTTAGTGAGGTTGAATCGCATTGAAAGAGGGGCAGTCTCCCTGAGGTCCTCCTAATTCAGGGTGGCCAATTCATTTTCCCAAAGGGCCACATGAGTAATTGGGACTGTTGTGAAGGGCTGAGCCCCATAAGCGTATACAGAGTTGACATTATTTCCCAGCAGAACTGAGTTTGGCTTATCGGTACAGCCCTCCAAACAGTCTCAGTTTCTCATGTGGCCTGTGGGGAAAATTAGTTGTACACCCCTCCCCTAACTGGTGCTAGCATGCACTGGTTAAGAATGCATGGTGGGTAAGATGTAGAGACAGGCACGGGGGGTGGGGGTTAAATAAGTGATCACTTTAGTGCCAGATTGTACAATTGAACTTAGGCTAGGCTAGTTTTGAATCCATTAGGATCATGTTGAGGGTTCTTATCTTGAAAGATAAATAACCAAGCTAACTTAGGATCAGATGCTATTGAGATTGCAAGGCAGCAAGGCAATGCAAAATATATATTATAATGTAAAGGTGGGAGGGAATTGATTAGTTCTTGTCTATGCTTTCTTAAACCTTACAGTACCATACTTTTGGACTTTCTCAAGTGACAGAAAGCTCTAGATGTCAACTTGTTGAAAAAATAGGATCTATTTGAAGAGCTCATCTCAAGTGCTCAGGAGAGTAGCGTAGTTTGGAATCCTGGGTGGGGAAGGCATTCATGCTTTTGTCGGTGAAGCAGCAGCGGTAAGGATCCTGGTGAAGCTTCGTAGACAATCAAAGAGTGTGGCTTCATCCCAGGCTTTTAAAGGAAAAGTTCAGGATTGAAAAGATACTTGGAGTTGTCTCTTTTGATGGGGAAAAGGCATTAGAGGGACTGTTGAGATACACCCTGTTAGTTTGGTGCAGTGTACATGTTTGTGTCTGTGCACCCTAAAGTGCGCCTGAGTGCATGTATAGGTGTGTGTGTGCGTGAGCGAGCTTTTCTTCAAGAGTTCAGGTTAAGTAGCAGCTGTTGTGTCCTTACACAGACACAAATACATCCCATCCGAGTCCACTTCAAGTGTGCACAATGACATCAGACCAGGACCCAGTTCAGGCTCGCTTAAACTTGCAGTTAGCATAGATTAACCCAAAAAGAGTCAGTTCTGTCTCCCTCTGCAGACCAGAGCTTGCAAGATGTTAGAGTCTCAGAGGAAAGGGTTGTGACTGTGTGTTTGTGACTGAGTGCGGGGTGCTGGTCGTGGAGAAAGGGGAAGCAGGGGCTGTGGGAGGTTAGAGGGAAGGTCCAGGAGTCCAGCAGGAGGTTGTGTGAAAGAAGAGGGGAGGATGGGAGGCTGGTGGAGCAGTGGAAGGGGCAGCGACGGGCTGTAGGACAGCATGTGGGGGGGCAGTGGGGACGTGGAGGACGGTCGCATTTGGTTGAGGGTGAGGCGAGGCTGGTCGCAGTGAAAAGGGTTGTTAGGAGATGGTGCACTCAGACCTGTGAAGACAGAATTGTGCCACTGAAAAACTTAAAACTAACAATATCACAGTAATATTTCTGTATGTAAATTTAAAATTGTGTTTTACCTGAGAGGAAAGGGTTATTGTGCGTCTTTGTAGGGGGGTTGGGGGGTATCAGAGTGTCTAAATTCACCAGTGAGGCCCCCGTAGGTCCCAGAAAAGCCTCTGGAGTCCGACACACACGTGTAGCCGGGGCACTGAGCGGGGGTGCTAGCCGTGACAGGTCAAACATCTCCGGGCTGGCTGAATCTCGTCCGTTTACCTGGGGTTTCACTGGTGGCTCCGTTCCAAATGGGTCCTGCTTGGAGTCTAGACCAGAAAATGGGTCAGACTCTGGTTTTGTCCCAAACAACTCTGCATCTACACAAGGCAGAAAAAAGGATTTTAAAATTAGATTTTGATGAACGATAATATTACATAATGTTAAATGTTGTACAAATGAAAAAAACCCCAAAACAAAACGAAGAGTTTCAGTGAGATTTAAACTTTTAGAGCTACAAAATTGTCACGAGAAGTTCAAAACCCGTCTCTTGTAGGTAATAAACTACAAGAGCAGAAAAAAGTGCCATGGCATTACTTTGAACGGTACCACCTCAGTGACAAGCCATAGTACCTCTAAAAGTACAAAATATCACAGGTATCACAGGTATAACAAAGATCATATTGCATGATGTTATTGTTACTACAACCACCCATGGTACACCATATAAGTCGCTTCTGTCAGGATTAAATCTTACAGTAAAGCCCACAGTTCTCTCTTTTATGTACAATAGTACCTGTGGGACTTGCAGGTTGAGGTGAGGACACTGCGGGAATCTCCTGTTTAGGTTTCTCTTCTTCATGTGCAGCGAATGGATCTGTCCCATCAGCATCTGCACGGAAAAATGAGAATCGATGAAAACAGCAGAAGTGCTTATGTTTTTGGATTAAAACAATCAATATATATATGTGTGTGTGTGTGTGCGTGTGTACTAGGTTTACATATCTTTGTGGGGACCAAAACTTGGAACTTTACTATACTTGTGGGGACCAACAGCCCTTATGGGGACAAAAACCCGTCCCCACGAGTTTGAAGGCATTTGTGAGAGTGAAAATGTGGTTTTAGTGTCAGGGTTACAATTAGGTTATGGTTAGGGTTAGTTCATTTTTGATGGTTAGGGTAAGTGGCTAGGGAAAGCATTATGTCAATTAGATGTCCCCACAAAGATATGAAAACACGACTGTGTGTGTGTGTCCTAATGAAAGCACCTCCATCTGTTGGGCTGTCCCACGCATGATTGACAGGACTGCAGGAAGCAGGCGCTGCTTCCCATGGGTCTGTGCGTGAGTTGGTACAAGGAGCCCAAGGATTGGATGTGTTGTTGGAGGAGGGAGGGGCTGTCCAGGGGCTACCAATCACAGGAGTGCTTGAGTGGACTGCTGTTAGGGAGAGAAAAGATTCACTTTGCTGCTGTTTTGAATGCACTCTTGCATCACACTGATGTTCGTGTGATGCGTCTGTGATGATCCACCTACCTACAGAGTCCCACGGGTCAGAAGAGACGTTACTGGTGGGCTTAGCAGAGTTCCAAGGGTCACTAGGTGGCAGAGGGGGCTCAGATGAGGATCCAAATATGTCCACTAGATCCAACATGGCAGACTACAAGCAAAGGAAAACATCTCAGGATCAAACGTTGTCTTATTTGTTTCCAGGTTTGTGTAACTTAATGAGAAACATTCAAAGCACCCAATCCTACTGAGGACGGCCGGAGAACTCACAGAGTCAGTGTGACTGTAAAATCCACTGACAACTGTATTAACACTAATGATTTCACTTTGTATTTAAATGAAGTTAAATGAATTGTCTGAGTAAAAATGTGTTATGTAAATATCTGAGAGTCAAACTGAGTAAGAAACTATTGTACACTGAAAGTACAGAAATGTGCACTTGCTGGTGTTCCAGTTAAGAGTTATTGATCTGTTGCAATTTTCAGCTCTACTGGAATATAATGTTTTTTTCTGGGAAGAGAAATCTATTCAGTGTTCCAAAAAAAGACAAACACAGATCTGCTTTTTGGTATTAACTCATGAAAAGAAAAGATCCATGGTATTCACAGAACAATGGCAACTTTCTAAAGTCAGACTGAATCTGCTGCTCTGTTTATTCCCTTACCAATAAAGAGCTTACTGTAGCTCACTTGAAAATGTTTCTTTGCAGTTATGTTTCACTGCTGCTGCTGCTGAAAACACACATTTACAATTTCTATGATAATTTCTGGCGCCCTTCTGAGTTACACAGTCCATTGCTCTATTACTGTAGAGTATAATTTATTAATAAGATCCACCACAGCATCTGCATCTTGCATCTGGTGTTTGTGCTCTATGTATGTTGTAATGAGCGTACATTATATAATGAAATGAAAATTGCTTGAGGTCATTCAGAAACGGTGTCATCGTTTCATAAATTTCTTAGGTTGTACTGTTTAGAGACCACTCTGCAGCACAGCAGTTGCAGAAGAGAATCCTACAGGACAGTAAACAGGAAGATATCTACCTACAGAGAAATTTCTATTTCTGCTCACAGAAAAGCATCAAATGAAGCTTCTATGTTATCTTTCAGACCCTACCCATGTGGTAAAACTATATCATACTGGGCTGAACCTGCATTGTAATGCCATGTTAAGTGGAAATGTGAGTTAGAACATGGAAACAAACACCTACTTTGTTTTTAATTTAAAAAACTGAAATGGCATAAAAAACACAAGTCATCACTGCCATTTCAAACAAATATGACGACATATGATCTACTGCTTGAACTATGATTCCTGACTTTGTAATTCAGTCAAGCTTATTTTCTCACTGCTCTTAGTTTTGCTTTATCAGTTTTCAGTTTTAATTATTTCAAATATGTTCATATCAGATTGTTGCATGTGAAAATTGAAAGGTAGCAGATAGAAATGTCAGGTTTATGTGTTTAAATTTCTGCTCCACACAAAGAAGTGAATCACGTGAATCTGTTCAATAGAGTTCAATATTCAACATAATCAGTCACAAAGTGCAGCAGGGCCCCAGTGCAATCACACTGAAAACAGGCTTAAGAAGAAACTTATGTAAGTTTTAATTTTTTTAAGGAGGTAGTTAAAACAAACTGTCTTTTCTAATAAAGTATACTTATATTTAGTATCTTTTATGCTAAACACAAAATCTTAAGATTTTGTCAGTGAAAAAGCCATTTAGAGGTTAACTTTTCCCCTTTTCCCTCTATTTTTCATGTTTTATCTGGCTTTATGTGATGGCATAGCAATGATTTCGACATTACACGACCAGTTACAAGGCTTGGGAACCTTTACATAAGACTGCAGCTGACTCTGATTGGCTTGTTGACAGGCCAATGAGTAAAGGAGCTGATGTGCTACAAGATAAGAAGTATGCTTTCAGGGAAATGTCATGCTGAGCTCAAGGTTAGACACGACAGAGTCATTATCATTCAGCAAGCACCTCTTTCTCTTCTCTCAGCTTTCTATTGTCTCTCTCTCAACACTCGGTCATTAGGCTGTTTTGTTGTTTATTTTATTTTATTTTTAGGCTTGTTGTCCATCCCTGCCTCGTAGTCTACAACCTATATTCAACTTCTTTCTCCAAATGCCTGCCAGCAACCACCTACAAATGCATCCGCCCACCTTTTCATACAAATTCACACTCATGTTCCATGCATGTACCCACACACATGGCATCCATCGCATACACACACATTTTTGAACTCACCTCGTGCGTCCCTGACTGGCTCTCTCTCCGGCTCTCATCCAAGGCCTTCTGTAACAGTGACTCGTCTCCTTGGCGACAGCGCTGCTCCTGCAGGGGCGGTATTGTGACATCATCAGCATTACCATCGTGGCAATGAGTGCAGACCCGCACACAAAAACTGGCATTGGTTAAACACTTTTCTGCTGCTTGGCCCAGCAGACTGAACGCGGCACTGGTGGCTGTTTTGTACTGTTGAAATATTTAGTTTACAAAGAGCAGAAGCTGGGTAAGCGCAAAGCAGAGAGAAAATCTTCCAAAATTACACATGAGAGTTGAAGCAGTACTTGTATGAAAAATCGTATGAGAAATCTGCACAACAGAGTTCCTGATAAGGCGACGGGTGGTAAAAGCTGGAGAAAAGGAAGTAAAGGGTTAGTGAGATCGCCATTATTCAGGACTGTAACTGCCAAAAATCCAAAATAAAGAAACGCACGAATGAATGAATGACTCAAAATACACTAAATGTGCGAAAACAGCGTTAAAAATAAATGTAAGCGTTAATCAATTTATAAAATGCAACTTAATTGTATTTCTGTTTAAATTTGCTTCCATATTTATTTACATCACAGTAATGCGTCCTAACTCTATTTTCCCTTTAAATTTCCCATTTATTAATTTCATTCCCCGCATCTTGTCAAGTCAATTACGTTCCTCTTAATTTTCTGTGTTTTATTTTTGGATAATGTGCTTCTTCTTTATTCTCCAAATGAGGGAGCTGTCATGTAAAATGTAAAGTTTGTGCCTGTTGGTTCACTGGCACCAGGTGCACAGCACAAATGACAGCCTCTAGTCAAAGAGACTGGAGGTGCTTAGCTAATGTAGCTGAAAATCATGCTCTCAGTTTGTACCTTTAATGGCCAAGAAAATGTATACATTAGAACAAAGACGAATAACTAAAAAAATGCAAATGACAAAAGAAATATCAAATTAATGTTATATTTTAAAAATACCAGGAAAATCTCAGTAAAAGCATATCAGCCATGTCGTCAAATACACAAAAAGACACACAATATTTAATAATTGCTTACTTTAAGCTCTGAGGTGTGTTTCTGTGTGTACCTGCACATGCTCCGTTAGGCTAAGGCTTTGAGCAGTCTGTAGTTCTGTGTCTCCATCTGTCTCTATGGTAACAGGGGAAGGAAGGGCTAGCTGAAGGTGGGCGAATGTTCAAAATGTTTGCAACATTTTCATTTTCATTACTGGAATCATCAAGAGGCACTGAATACAGAGGACTTATTTGTGTGTATATGTGGACAGGAGCTACACCTCAGGACATCCACATTATCATACCGTGTGTGTGTGCATGTGTATTGTTGTGTGTTGTTTTACCTTCTGACTCTCCTCCCTGCTCATGGCTAAAGCCAGCTGGAGCTGTAACTCCTCTTCCCCGCTGGTCTGAGGTCGAGCCTGCTCCAGGTCTGAAGCGGCTCGAGGAGACGAGGACGAGGCTGCGGAGGGATTTTGGGAGAATGGAATAAGACTGAGTTAGGAGAAACGATTGATGTGGGGATGAACGAGCAGTTCCAGAAAGACAAGAAGCACACAAAGTATGGGGCTCATTTGAATATTTTCAGGCCTACGCTGCAGTATTGATAATCCATGTGGTTGTCCAAAGTGCTGGGTGACAGCGCAAAAAACATTTAATTAGGGATGGGCAATGATCCTGAATTTAAATGTGTATTTTTAACTCTTGATCTATTTATTCACAACTTGCTATCATACAAAAGAAGGTGGTTAGTGTTCCAGATAAGTTTACTCACAGTTTACTCACAATACTCACAGTTAAAGGAAGACGGAGAGCCTCTGGAGCGACTGAATTCCTCCCCGTATAGCACAGCCATGCTGGGCTGACTTGTGCGTCTGCCTGGGTGATACGCTGGGGGTATACCTCCATAAACACCTCCACCCCCTCCACTGCCTCCACCAGCCATTCGCTCCTTGGT
Organism: Perissodus microlepis; assembly: GCF_051167445.1. Taxonomy (NCBI): domain Eukaryota; kingdom Metazoa; phylum Chordata; class Actinopteri; order Cichliformes; family Cichlidae; genus Perissodus; species Perissodus microlepis. Next base: position 10,448,815 of record NC_140466.1, read on the forward strand.
CTTAAGGGCTTGACTCCTCTCCTGGCGCAGCCGCTCCTCGTCCCGAAGGAGGCAGACCAGTTGGCGTGCTTTTTCCCTTACGTTGGCCCCCTGGTCTCTGCCATCACGATCCACATACTGAAAGTCGCGCAGGGTCTGAACCACACACAAAAGACATCACAGTGAGTTTTTTTTAAGTATAAAATTTAGCTAGCTGAACAGACACAGGGTTGTGGTTAACATGATGTGATCAATAAACAATGATCAATCAGCTCTTTTTGTTGCACTCCAATACCTGAATAGTGAACGCGTTCTCACGGCACTGCTGGGCCACCCTTTCTGATCCTGTCTTCAGCAAGTAATCCAACAGTGTCAGGGCCTGGAGTCAAATCACGATTAGCACATTTATTCCCAAATATTTTTGTAGTCAACATATTGTGCACATTACAACTGACATTTTCATCCAGAAGAACAAAATTTAAAGATGCATGACTGTTATTCAGTGGAGCTAGTGAGTCTCGGTGAATGGCCAACAAGTACAGAGAAGCTACAGTTTACAAAGTCAGATTAAACAATAACACTCATGTCTTTTCATGAAATCACCTTGTAGACATGTCTCCAGTTCTTGCCGCTGTCATTGAGGCGCTTCCACACCATACCCATGACCTCAGCAAACGCCACCACATTGAAGGTTAAGTCAGCAATCTCTGACATGAGAGACGAGGATGGCCCCCATGGATCGTTTGAGGTGGCCTCGCGAACCTGCACGTTGGCAGCACAGGAATAACATCCATTTATGTTTTACGTCTGAGAGATCTCATGTGCTTATCTGTATGATGGTCAGCAGTGAAAGAAGCACAGACTTTTTGTTTTTAATCTAATATGACTAATAAACAGTGACACTCGAAGAAGATAGCACATTTAATACAATACCTTGATCTCTGCTTCTGAATAGTTGTGTACAATATTCTTCACCTGCCTGCGCAGGGCTGAGGTTGTCATGGTGACAGATGATGGGGAAATATGGAGGGAGAGAAGGCGATAAACAAACGGTCAACGGTTTAAGAATGGGGGAGAAGAGGGAAATGTGGATGGGAGGAGGGGAAGAGTGGGGAGGTAGCTATGCCAGTGAAGGCTCCTCTTTTCTGTCGGGAGTTGTAAGATGCCCCTGTAAGAAAGAAATGAAGATGATATATAAAAAGTATGAACGGTATGACTTTTATGAAGTACTTTTATGTCTTTCTCGATCTGCCCTGGTTGATGCAGAAACATAATGCGGCCCTCGTCTTGGGCTTGTACACATCCAATCATCAAATCTCAAATATGTTATGTTATTTTAGCTGCCTTTCCACATATGCAAGCTGCTTTGCAACCCACCAAGCTCCTCCCTTGATGCTCTCTCTAATTTATGTAATGCTCTGTTTGTTGTCACTGATGCCTGCTGTATTGTGTATATAGTGGCGCTACCCACTCTCCTGGTGGTGTGCTTCTCTCCACACCTTCAGTGGACCTTTTATGATGATAGATGATGACTTTGAGTGATTTCCAGACCAGATCCAGTTTTATATGTTGCACACAGTGGCTGGACATTTGTAAAGCTAGTGGAGCAGTTGCTGCTATTGTTGCATTTGTGTGCTGTTTCCACTGTACTTCCATAGTCATTGATTTCACTGTTTCATATGTGCTGACTCAATCAGAAATCACCAATAATGTATCAAGAAAACCATCAACAGACTGACGCTGCCCTCTAACTTGACCATCACCACTAAATCAACAAGCTAACTTAAAAGCAATTTCTTTGTTGTCTGCGTCAATTAGAGAACAGTGAAATGACAATGTAAACAATGACTGACAGAGCGGTTTCTAGTTTGTGCCCCGTTATGGAGAAGTAGGTCATACTAAAACTCTGGCACTCAGGTGTTTGATGAAGCTACTTGGTAGCTTATATTATTCAGGCCACCGTGCACGGTCTGTGTGTGCGTAGACACACACTTGCAACCCAATTTGCTCCTCCAAATTCGTATTTCACAAAGGACATGGGGGAATTGATCATTAAGGGTTCCTGTGATACATTTCCCACTGCCAGCGACTATAAGCTTCCACTGACACAGAACGTAATTAACCTACTAAACCAAAGCTGAGCTAGGGTGACCCCCCTAAATTAAATCTCTTTTCATCTGTCTTCAACTCACTAAATTGTCAGATGACAGAAAATATACTTTAAAAAAAATCCCTCTCATGACAAGGTAAACCTTTGAGTTTCTTAGTGTTTGAATACATTGGCCAGATGTGGCAATCAAATATGTATCCTTTGTCTTTGTACCATAAAGAAACGTGCCGATCAAAGATCCATAACTGGCAGAGAGAGACGAAAACTCTCCACAATACAGATGAGTGTCCATCCCAGTTCAGTGCTGGTAAGAAGATCGCCAGAGGGTTGTCAGCAAACTTCACATATGATCACCTATTTCTGTGTTTATGATAATTATCTTAAGAATATAAGTCAGAGAAAAAAAAACACAACCTGCCTTTACCTGTGTGTGTTTTTTTCTATTTAAATGAGTTGTCATAACAGTATGGATTGTAATACATGTCTGTCAGTGACAACTGTCATAGATACATATAGTTGATACCCAACTATATGTATCTATGAGGCCAGATGACTAAACTACAATAGTTAAATTAAAGGCACGTCTGAAATACATCACAATAATTTTCTTCTTTTAAATTCAAGGTTCAGACTTTAAAGGCTTGAAACCTTTATAGTCTTGAAAAATCAGAGCCCATCATATTTTAAAGACCTCATAGTATCATGTTATCCCAATGCTTTCAGACTGTAGGCTACTTGTAGTTCCTACAGTTTCTAAAAGTAGGATAGGAAGCAAAACCTTCAGGTTTCAGGCCTCTCTCTGTTTTAAAGACTAGAATTAAAACTTTGATTAGGGGCGATCGTGGCTCAAGAGTTGGGAGGTCGCCTTGTGATCGGAAGGTTGGCGGTTCGAGACCCGGCTTGGACAGTCTCAGTGGTTGTGTCCTTGGGCAAGACACTTCACCCGTTACCTACTGGTGGTGGTCAGAGGGTGGCTGTGGCTACAATGTAGCTTGCCATCACCAGTGTGTGAATGGGTGGCTGACTGGTTGTGTAAAGTGCTTTAGGGACTAGTAAAGCGCTATACAAATACAGGCCATTTACCATTTTGGATCAAGATTATAGCTAGGGCTTGATCAGGTGAAAGGAACCATATTAAAGGTTTTGACTGCTGTAGGACTTCAGTGGATGCACTGACCACTTTTATTATGTTTACATACTACTGAGGCATGTCATTAAATGTTTGTCTCTACTCTCATTTATTCTGTATTTTGTTCTGTCTCACTATGCTCACTTTTACTTTTTTCTTTGCCGTCATCCTCCTACCAGTCACAGCAGAGGACTGCCCCTGTCTCAGCCTGGTTCTGCTGAAAAGGGACTTTTTCCTTCCCACTGTTGCAAACTGCTTGCTCATAGGAGGTCATCTGATTGTTGGGGTTTTCTCCTGAATTCAGCGGGGTCTTCACCTTACAATGTCTTATAAAAGCAGCCAAAAAAAACACAGAACACATAGCCAGATGTGCGTGCCTCCAAGTTTATTATCCCCCTTGTGGCAAATATTTAATAACTAATATTCAGGCTTCATAATTTTGTAATTTATTTAGAATATTATATAAATTATTCTATCTATGACTGCAATCTCATCAACCCTGTTAATTGTGCTGCTATCTATATTTTGGCCTGGTCACTCTCATAAAAGAGGTTATAGATCTAACCGAAATGCATCTTCTGACATAAAAGTTACATAAAAACTTACCAGAAACATATTACCATAAACACTGGTAATAAGCAATTCAGAAAAACAATTCACATTAATTTTAAAATACTCCTTTATACATTTAAGGCTATCAATTCTCTTTCCCTACCATACCTTTCTGATTTGGTACAGATCTCCATCCCATCCCGGTGCCTCAGATCCTTCTCTTCTCTTTTCTCTTATTACCACGGGGGGCAGAGCTTTTAGTCGCTCTGCCCCTCGACTTTGGAATTCCCTACCCTCTGACCTCTGAAACATCACTTCAATCCCTCTTTTTAAGTCCACCCTCAAAACCCACCTGTTCAAGATAGCATACTCTATATAACTTCTCCATGCTCTTAAACTTTCTTTTATTATTGTGTTTATTTCCTGTCTTTATGCCTGTCTTATTTGCTCTGTACAGTGTCCTTGGGTGACTATAATGTAATATATACTAGACAAAGCACACAAATTTTCTTCTGATACTATGATGGAAAACAATTTTTTATAACAGATTGCTGAGCAATGCAATAACAAGGTGTTATATAAGTAAAACACTGTTTAAATAAATATATACACAGCTGGACGTTTTATTATTTGATTCCGAGGTAATGATAGTGAGCAATAGCACACGAGGATAATGATGTAGTGGTTAACACATTTGCTTGGCACGCCAAAGATATTTGGATTGCTTCCAAGTGAAGACACAAATCCCCTTTGGGGTTGCGACAGTAAGGGTATCCAGAGCAAAACTGTATAACTCTGCCAAATCAAAGCTTTTATATCTTCTGAGATAGGTTAGTTATTAATTAATTTATGCTATAGTTATGTTATGAAACAAAAGAGTTTCCTTAAAGCCATAAAGCCGTCGCCCTGCTTGCAATTAGACTTTTAGGGACTTCTATTTTAATACCAATATATAATATAATTTCCTATATCCTTTACATATAAATATTTGGTATGTTAGGGTATTAAAATGAACACCAAACAACATATATAGATATTGAAACATTTTTTAATAATAGTTGGGTGGTATTAAATATTTTTAGTAAAATATTTCTAGTATCTCTTTCTGTATCATTTTGCTGCTTAAAAATATTTCAAAAATATGGTGACACATAATTTGAAAATAAAACAAGATTATATCATTCAAATTATGTCTTCCCTAAGTAGAAATGTACTTTGATCCAACATATTCTTATATTTAATAATTGTATTAAATAAAATGAAAAATTACATAGTAAGTTGGAACTCCCAGTACAAGGACTCTGATATGGACACTGACCTACTGGGCAGCTGGACATGCACCTGTAAGTACCATTCAGTAATCCATCCACAAATCTGCTGTGTTTAATTTGAACTTTTGCTGTAGCACAGCAGTACACAAAGACTGAAACAAGTCACAGGACGCCTTTTCCTGCTGAAACGCCAACATCAGCAGAAGCACAGAGGACATGAGATGCACACAGCAGGGACACAGAGAGCAAAACTCTGAGAGGATGATGAGTCTGAGAGGGACGTGCAAGAGGAAGAGAGGGAGTGAGTGAGAACGAAGGGCACAAAGAAGAAAGTGATGCTCAGCAACTTTACCAGTATCATCTTTCTGCACAATCATCTTCAGCTCAGATCCACAAACACACATATGCACCAACAAGCACAGGTTATTGCAGTCTGGTGCTTTCTACTTACATGAGATGTTTTAGACCACAGTTCTTTAAATCAACTTATCTGGAGATTTGAGAGCAGAAACTTCACACTGTGGAGGTAATATTATATCTCTGTGTGTATTCTCAGAGCATGTAAGTGGAAGGAATCCTGGACAAAAGGATGAGCTGGGTGAGAGGAGCTTTCATGAGTCTAACAAATACATTTACCCATTTCTAACTCTGCTATAACATACACCATTTGATTTATATATGAATCCCAATTTTCAAAGAGCAGGGGGTTTGTATAGTTTAGTATTTCCCAGATAAGTCTGTACAGCTCACTTCTAATGCACATATGTGATTAAGTCTCAGCACAGGGACAATCTATGAATAACAGCACTTTGGAGGTTTGGCTATTGGTCCATTTTTAGATCCATATCCATACAGTATACACGATATTCAAATGACTCATCTGCAGGTACAACTCAAACAAAAGTTCCCTGAGCCTCTCAGTAATTAAATTGGAACCAGTACCCAGAGTATTCACTTGATTACATCATAAAGTGAATTTGTGATGTTCAGCTCCTGGAGGTGAGAGCTGCATGTATCAGCGATTTTTAAAATGTCAATTAAAATGAACAATTATCCCGTGGAGAAAGAAAATCAAGTTAGGATGATTAACTTTGACCATCTGACGCGTCAAATTGCTCAGACACGAACGTCACTCCGTCGGCCACGTCTGTAGATGCGCATGCGTGCTGTTGTAACAGGTGAAAACGTCTGTGTTTTTCTAGCTGAATATTAGAGTCCAAGGTTTGGGAATAAACGGCGAAAACTCCTTAAAGCAAGGCTGAGATTGGAGGTCAGATTAAGCATGATCGCGTGGATTAGGGATAAAGACAGCTTCAGATTAATGTAAGCGGAAACGGGCATCATTTCCCCCAGAAAAGTCCCGAGCACTGCAATCAACATTTTTTTCAGGGGGCAAAGGAGAGGGGACAAGGGGCCCGTGGTTGGTCTGCATGATGCCCCCCCACCCACACACACACGCACTCTCAAACACACACACACTCTCTCAAACACACCCCCTCTTGCGGTGGAAACCCTGTGCGGGCTGCCATGTGAGGCAGCTTCCTGAGGAAAGCCAACTGCTGCTGGAGTTGTCTTCCATCAGAAACGCAACATTATATATAGCAGTACATATAGCATTAATTTTTGGACTCACTTAAGAGGAAAGTAATTTTCCAAGAACCTCGGGAAACTATATCCCTCTCCATCATCACCCCTACAGCATGCAGCTTACCATGCCCACTGCTCATCTCTCGCCTTGCCCACTGAGCATCCTCGCCTCTCCGCTTTTCTCCTCTCCCAAGTCCTCAGCGTCGATAATATTCCCCCGAAATAAAACTGACTAAGCAGGGCAACCACAATTATCCTCCAGCGGTGCGCGTTTTGAGGAATCTTTGAAAGGGGGTGTCTGAACGGGGGGCCTGCCCTAGATGATGCGAGCCGCTCGGCCTGACAGTCAGTGGTAAAATCCGCATAGGACAAGGATAAGCCACAGCACACGGCTCTCTCACAGTCTCTCTCACTTCAGGCAGCCCCGTCCACACACTCATACAGCACCGGCAAGGCCAGGGACGCATAGCACACACAGCGGTCACGTGGGTGAGCGTAAAAAAAGAGGCGGGGACGGGGGCGCCTCGTTTGCATACTCAGTGGTACGGTTACCTTACTATCATCCACTGATGGGAGTTACAAAGAGTGAATGAGGCAGGTAAATACATACAATACATACATAAAAATACTTCAAATCCACTGTGTCAGAGGAATAAAGTTTATTAATTCCACAACAAAATATAGCATACATCCTCTATAACAGGTTTTATTATATATGTTTGCAAATATTCTCCAGAATGCTGTGACTCCCCTCTCACTTCTTATTAATAATGTGTGTCTTTCACATCTTCCATATTAAGCTCATCCATCAGGTCACACAGGTTGTCCACTAGCTCCTCCATCAGAGCATAAACCTGTCAGATAGGTAGAGACACATATTTGGTATGAGGAAGACCAAACAGATTAAAGCAATGGCATAAATTCTAACTACATTTCCTGGGTATGACTCAAGAGTGCTTAAAAATGCAGACTCACACAATTTTTAATCACACAACAGTTTAATCTTTTCAGCAGACTCTACCTATCGAAATCCCCACTATTCAGAAACACAGGCAGTTTGTAATGCCGTCTAAAACTCCCAAAGTGTTCCAGCCTGGCCTCAGATATATGATGATGTCATCATGGTAATTTTCTCAAACTATGGAAACTCTTGTCAAGTACTGAATTTAAACATCAGTGTGGAGTATTTGAAGTCAATTAAATTACGTGCCTTGCTGTGCAGAAGCCTCGTGTAAACAGGCATCATCTTCACTACATTTGTTTGTTTAGGAGGCGGTTGAAGGATGCTCTCTGACTCATTTTCTTGGTTTTCCAAAGTTCCCTTTATCTTTGTTGTTTTTCCCTGATGCCCTTTTCGTGTTTCCTTTTCTCTTTCCCCCTTCTTGTCCTGCGGAAAGATAGGGTTAAAATTAATGAGTGAAAGATATCAGTATTGCTTACAGAGAAATAATATTGTTAGCAAATAATTTAAGAATTTAAAAATTGTTTCTGTAATGTTTCTGGACATAAACTTACAAGGAATTTTCCTATCTAAGCATCATAATATATCTAGGCAGCTATCAAAATAATTCTTTACACGCAAGGCACAAGGCTTAAAACCAGCACTGCATGGGCATGTTCTTCAAGGAAGCACTGTATTAAAAGCAAATACAATTCTATCGTGAAAATCTCTACATGGGTTTGGGGACATCAAACTATTGCCAGTGAATACTCTTCATCCTGTTTCTACATCCACAAACATACACGTGGCACACAATTAAAAAATACAATCCACTATATATTGGGATGTTCGTGCAGGCTCCACTTATGCTGAACCGAAAATGCATATTTTATACAGGAGTCTTTGTCAGGGAAAGTGCTGCAAGGCAAAACCAGACAGTAGAAGAGTCTGGATGCTAGGACAACATGAAACAAGAAGCAACAATGGGAAAACACTTGACAAACACAGTGACTTATCTATTTTGTTTCTGAATGCTGCAGTAAAAACAGCCACGTCCTACTTTTATGAATTGTACATATATATTAAAAAGTGACATAATAAAAGACAGTACATTTTCATATATATATTTAAGTCAAATTGCTGAATTTCAGAATCTGACATGTTGTCTTTGAAGTACTTTTAACAGAGGATTTAAATGGCTCGAGAGTCACTGCGTTCTGTTTTGCAGACCTGTGGAAATGAGGCCATGCAATGAGTTGAAACAGCTTGTTCAGTTCAGAACGACCACCTATTTCATGTCATGTTGTACACTGGATGCCCTGTCCTTTTTGAGTTAATGTATAGCTGCCACAGATGGCTTGGACGCACACCCTGGGCACACAGTTGGTGAGCAGGTGCACATTTTCACACAGTGTTCTGTTACCATGGTACCCTGCGAGTAATAGGCTGCACCTTACCTATGACTCAACCGTCATACAGAGCAGAAAATCACTCAGCAAAATATGTAGTCACACAGACAAAGCCGTGCTTCTAATCTAATACTTGAAAATCTTTGAAGCAGGAAAATGGAGGGGTGAACCATTAGAGGAGAGCTGTGACAGGTTCAAGGCCAGAACTGACAAAGCAGTTCATCATCTTTGAACAACACAGTCAATTCAAGTTTCTCAATCACTAAAGCTCATAATTTGTGAATAGGACTGGTTATAATGAGGTAGGATGCATTGTGGATAGATGCAAAAACAACAACAACAAAAAAAAACTATCAAATGCATTAGAATTAGTACTGAATAAAATTTTTGCTGAATATCTTAACCAATCTGCCAAAGCACGAATGGCCAGTACCATGTTTTGCTTATCCATTATAATAATCTCTCTAGGGAGCAAAACACTAAATAGAGCCATTTCACATTCTGTATTACTAGTTTTTTAGTGGTAAGACAGAATGTGGATGGAGACAAAATGAATGTACCATAAAGATGCTTCCAGCAGGCAACTATAGAAATGGTTAAAATGTTTTCCTTACTTAAAATAAAGCACTGTAAACCAAACACACATACTATGACACATAAAAAAAGTATTTTAGGAAATTACCCTATAGAACAGAAAACTGCAGGTGTCTGTATTACTGACAACAAGCAGTCAGTAGTAACAACAAAACAGGCATCTGTTGAATGACTGATGAATGAATGAAGAGCTGACAGCTTGCCTGAAGTGGTGAAGGTGACTCATGTGTGTATCAGCTCAAGTAATGTGTCATATCTTACAAAATGACACTTTATTCATGATCACAAACAAAAACCTTTGAATGAAGGTTCAGCCACACACACACACACACACACACACACACACACCTGCACGATACCTCTCACTTTTGCATTCTCCTGCTGAAATACAATTTTTTCTCACCTCTACTTTTTTGTTAGTTGTTGGTATCTTGTCTTTTTTAAATTTGGATCTCCATTAGTTTCCTCAATAGCAGCTTCACTGACCTTTATATCACTCTTGATATAAAAGTTAGTGAAATCTATGCTTAATGGCACACTAGTATGCAAAACAAAAAGAAATATATACATATACATGTCTGTGGTCCTGCCAAAGTGCTTGTATTTCCCCAGCATCAGTGATTATAAGTTTATCCTCTTTATCAGTCCATGCTTCTTTCTCTGGAAGGCCCAGCAGGTTCTGCAGCCACATGGCCTCAGCAGTCATTCTGTCCAGCAGTTTTCTCCACAGCTGCCGCCTGCAGGGGGCACCACACACCAATATAAGCTGAAGGGTTGTTGCACAGAGGCAGAGTATAGAACATTGGTATGTGTACAACAGAAAAACACATTAAGAAACTAGTCCTACATTACTACTCAGAAGTTAATGAATTCACCCTAAGGTGCCAGCTGTTAGGGGATGTTTCAGTCCAGAAGGTTCAGAAAGCTGCAAATACAGAGAGTTGAGTTGGGCCAGGCCCTCTTCTCTTGTGAGGGAGTCCTGGGATGACTCTTCATCAGGTAGAGACAACACAGCCTTAAATATGTGGTAAGAAAAACAAACACACTAATATGATGTCTTTTATCATCAACATCATATGAACTCTCACCTATATATATTATAAAAAGACTAAATTTACTGCTTTTTGTTGTAGTGTCAGGTTTCATGTCACTACTAGATAATGTGTATACCTGTCGGAGAGTATCAACAGAGTAGTCCCAGGTGCTTCCTTGATCCAGTTTTTGCCACAGTGCCTTCAGGGCCTCCACTGGCTCATCCCGGTACTGCAACTAAAACCATAGAACGTGTTCACCAGTCTGAAGCAGTTTATGTGAGGTGTATGCGCCTGTGCACACAAAAGAAATTACTGCCACAAAACCTGAAGGTTATCACCGTCAACAGTCACCCTTAAAAATGATGGATGTCATCATTTTTATTTATTCTTATGGCAAAGGAGAGTGATCAATATAAAACATGGCCATGTGAAAGGCCCTAAGAAGAACAATCACCATCTGGTAATAACTGACATGACTTAATGAGAAAAGTCTTCTAATATTTCAAATTAGAATAATCTTTAAAAGTAAACATGTTTATCCAAATGACTGCTTACAGCTTACTGTCTGTTATTAAACATAATGTCCCATGTCCATTGAGAATTATTTTAGGAGGCCATCATTCTCTATATTTACTGGAAAGTAGTCTAATCAGCCTCCTAATTAGCCCAGTTAAAGCTTGGTTTCTACTGTAGTGCTCGGGGAAGACAAACCATATTGCATAGTACAGAGGCAACAGTGGCTGGTTCTATATATTAGTGGTTATGATATATTATTAGTTAATGACCTGCCATAAATAATGCAATTACTTGGTGCTGAATGAATAGGGACAAAGACAGAATATAGGATGAGGAGGGGAAGTCATAACAAGCTAATCATACTGTTGCACACACAGTGAATTTTCAAATAGAAGAACACATTAGCGGGTCAGCTCACACTGAATCAGGTGGCGTGACTAAGATTGAGACTGAAATCAATATGAACAAAAACACTCTAAAAGAAAAATGTGTCATGCATTAGTGCTACACCCTGCTGCACAATGAGCAATGTGTTTCACACTACGTATCAAAAAAAGGAAAGAGTTAAAAATGTCAAAGTCATCTACTCTCTATGGCCTATGCTGAGGTCCTAATAGTGATTTGAACTAAAAAAATATATAATTAAAAAAAGCTTAACTGAGATACACTAAAAATATAGCTTCTTTCTGTGCATATGTTCCACCTTTGGGTTTCTGCTCAGAAACAGTTGCTCTGTAGTGATGTAGAGCTCTGCGGGTGAGCTTGATCTTTCTGGACTGTGGAACTGGTAGAGCACCTCATAGACAATCGACCGGCAGATCTTTTCCCGAACTACCTTTTCCAGTTTTGTCTGCTTGTCCACAAAGAAAAACAGAAAAAAGAGGAAAGATTATTTGTGTTAAGAGAAATACCAGTGCTATCTCTTTATTTGTGGTTTTATCTCACTTTCGTGGACTTGGCTGAATAGTAAAACTACCTCTATGAAAAGCCTCTCATCTGCAGTTCTGTCTTGGTACAGAGATATTCCCCTTAAGACAACTTGCATGGAGGCTCCTTGCAGCAGCACAGGATGGGTGCTGAGCTGCCAAATTTCTGTTTTGATGACTGGCTTATCTGACTTAAATAGAAACTCCACTCGCTGGGTCTCACCTGGAAGAATGACACCTACAGGGAACAGAAAGCAACAGGGAAAACAGAAAGCTCGGTTGAGTGATGGTTCAATAGACAAGCGGTGTATGACGTACAAATGTTGGCGGCAGGTGTTCGGATCATGTTTGTGTGGTTACCAGAGGAGGCATTAAAGTAGAAGTGCACTTTCTGTGTTTGCAAACCCAGATTGGGAAAATTGTATGGCTTGGGAAGCTGCTGCCAGCTGTAGAAGATGACGGTGCTGCCCTCATTATGTAGGTCCAGATGGGATGTGACTATTTCTCCAGTCAGGGCTTCAAAGAATATTGTAGCACTAATTCCTACTTCTCCCTGATAAGTGAGCATTGGAGAAAGAAAAGCAATTAAGTGTTAATTGTCAAAGGTATCAAACAGAATATGTCATTACATTGCGTGTTTTTATATACCTGTGCATGTGTTATTCGTGTGCTGAAGATACAATCAGACCAAAGTCGCCTGCAGCCCATGCATTATCATACAAACTGCATTATTAATTAAACATGGTTTTTAAAAGTCAAAACTCATGTAACAACCTATATAAAAAAGTGGTTATTAAGGGACAATTGTCAACAAAACTGCTGTTTTTCTCATTAAAGTCTAACTGTATAGGGAGGACTACAAGACCCTTAACGCAAGTACTCTACATAAACTGTTTCCATCCTATCAGTATTTGGAAAAGCAAGAAAAGTGGCTTATTCTGGTGAATTTATCAATACAATATACAGACTTTTCAGAAAAAACTGAATAAGCACCTGTTCCTCTCTCTTGCTCTCTCTAAGGTAAGGAATTCATTCTGTACCTGCTTTGAGAGAGAGTTTCCAGTCCAGGTAGCAACCTGACCACAGAATATCAAGGTAGGCACATCTAAGTGAACATCTTCATGCTGTGCCAGTGGATCACTGTAGGAGACAATCACAAAGCAGAATAACTAAGACTACATTTAATGTAAGTCAGTTATTGCTAAAAAATATTTCGTTTGAGGACAACTTAATTCCAGACCAGCATTATGTGCATATACACTTGATATTCAGTCCCACCATTAGCCATTAAAAGGTGAAGATATTTCCTCCTTACATTGTTTGGCTATACTGTAAAATCTCTGTTTGAATTATTTTTAGACAGCGCAAAAAAGAATTACACTTTGACAAAATAGGAATTGTAGCAGATGTTATAAACACTGTAATTTTGTAAAAGACGCTGGCAGAGATTAAAAAAAGAAAAGAATGGTTGGATCAGAAGCGAGACGCAAAAAAAGCTCTTCTATTCACATAATGAAAGGAGGCATGGGGGAGCTATTTAATGCAGCAATAATTACATAATTATAATCAATCATAAAGGCCTCATAAAATTTAGTGCACTAAATTATTTAGAGGGCAGTTTTTTAAAATTATACAATTTACTTCTTAATATTTGTGAACTCGTAAATATAAAATAGAGATGATACAAAATACAACCTTTGTGAAACACTGTTTTATGTTCAGTTCTGTCTTGCCTTAATAGTCACCTCACTTCACATTATGAAGACTGACTAAAAACTGTGTGGATACATAGTCTGATGTATGCATTAGCTATGCATACTCTCACAACAGATTCTTATTTCATAAACACTTTACTTCATTTTTGTGCATATCTATGCACAATATGTCACCTGGTCCTAGGTTCTAGTGAGTGGAGAGCTGTGTATCTACAGCCAAGGATCTAAACAACATGACCTTTTCTTTTTTGTCCAGCTAGCAAACAGGGAATTGCATCACAACCAAAAACTGAAAACAATATACAACATAATTACATATTACTGACAACTGTTCTGTGTAAATGTAGTCTGGCTGACACCAACTGAGTTGGGTTTCTTAATAACTTCAAATAATGTGATGCACCTTCACCGACACAGCCCTGACCTTCAGTGGGCAGCTTATGAAAGGATATACTCTCAGTCCTTGAGTCGTTCCCCGTGTAAACTATAGGGGTCATTCCCTAAGAAGCCACATTCATACTCTTCTTCTCAATCATGAAATGTAGCTTTGCAGCAAAACAAATCTGACAACATACAGTATTGAAAAGCCAATTACACAATGTGTGTTTGTAATACATGTTATGTAACTTCAACACACTCTGGACAAATGAGTCATGTTACAATACTGTATTATTGCTTTTCTGCAACACTGTGACAATAACAATACCCAGGCTGATATCAAGTATCCAAGAACCAACCATGGTTCTAAAGAAGGTTCTAATAATGAAGTGGTTCCATTACATCAAGGCTTAACACTTCATTTAACAGTGACTCAATTACATTTTAGACACAATGAACTCTTAGTACTCTGCAAATAGGGATAGCAATTTTGATATTAACGGTAGAAAAATCTGGCCTTTGTTTTCTAAGTATGGAAAACATTTAATTAATCATCAAGCAGCAAAAAGCAGTTATTTCTTACAGGTTCTGCTTGCTCTCTATCTCTTCTTCTTCATTCTCTAATGAAGGACTGTAGGATGGTTTGCCAGAGCCAATCACTACCAGTTCACTGATGTCCTGTAATAGACAGATAGACAACAGAGTGGTACTTTGGAAGGTAGGGGTTAATTATGTACGATAACTAACGTTCTGGTTCTTGTTACTGACACCCGAAGTTCGTTTCACTCCAACAGATATGGCCAATTATGTCCTGTGAGGCAGAGAGGTGACAGTCAGGTGTTGACAAACCCTTCAGCTTTAGAATATCAGGTTTTGTGGAGCACAATGTCCGTTGTCATTGACCATACTAAAGGATATATAATTATTTTGCTATTGGTCTGCTACTTTCTGACCCACACAGAAAGGGCAGAGGACAAACAAAAATTGCTAATGTATTGTTTTCATCCTGGTTAATTTTTTTCCATAGGCTTGGCGTTTCTTTCACTCTCTTACCCACATCTCGATTTTTTTCATGCTACCAGAACAAGCCGTTTCTGTTTGCCACAAGGTACTCCAGACCCTAAATCACCTGAGCATCACATTAGCCACCAGCCTGACAGAACATAGTGCAACCATTTTCTCTAATTTTATCATTGCACAATTGGTGTGCGTGCGAAAGATGGGGGAGGACAATAAAACATAGGGGGAATGTACAGCTGAGACCACCAATAAATAAATAAATAATTAAAAAGATGTCATTTGAATAAACCTTCCAATATTGAGCACCTGCTACTTTAAGCTAATAAGATTAAATGGGAACTGGCTGTGAAGAGAAGCACATTTTTATTTAGGTGTTTACCCCAGAACCTCCAGCCTGCACTGATGAAGTAATTATAATGCAGAGAGAGAGGTAAGGCATGTTCAGTCCCTTTTCTTGGGTTCTGTTAGTTCACAGGTCTCAATAGTTCTACCCTATGACAGGACACGCTTCAGATTTCATAATCGTACCATTTCTGTGTTTGCATATATGTGAACAACTGTTAGGGTTTATGGAAGGGCCACCCAGCTTAATTAATCTTATTACACGAGTGCACTGAATATGTACTTCATGGGCAATAAAATGTTTCACTGTATATTTGCAATATGAGAACAGTTTTTGCGTGTAGGTGTGCTTATGCCCTCGAAGCTGCAGGCTTATGTGGATTTGAGTGGATGTATGAGTACATGTGCTTGTCAGCCTCGTCCACATACTGCAGTTTGTTCCTTGTTCAGAAAACCAAGGACAGTGTGCCCAATGCTGGATGATCACAAGCTGTTTGTGAAGATAGAGACTGATTATGATGAGCTAGCAGCTCCTGTAGCTTGAGACAGAGTGTCCTGAGGGAGTGAGCAGCTTTTCTGAGGATAGAGTTGTCCAATAATGAAGCTTTCTTACAAAAAAAAAACCTAAATGCAATGATAAACTGTACTATGCATATCAAATTAGTTTCCTACACAGCACATAGTGATATTACTGTCCAAGTCCAACTTTTCAGCTTTTTCTTGCACAGTGTTTACTGTGACTTGGATTGTGGTTTAGATTTTAGATATAATCAGAGGTTTTCAGGAGTGGGTTCTACAACATCGGTATTGGTGCACAATATTATACTGGAAAATATGTTGGAGGCAACTAAGGGTGCTGCACAAGATCCTATATACTACATATACTATACACTATACTACTATCATGAAGGAACTGTTTGATTTGATAAAGAAAGCTATAAGATGATGACAGAGTGATTTGTCATAAAACATTTTAATGTGGAAATGTGGTATATCTAATTAAGACTACTGAAATTTTGAGGAAATATTTATAGAGAAAAGAGTTCAACAACCAGTCGGGTTGTGTTTATAGAGTAACTAGTCCTAAATCCACCTAAAGTGAATGAGATAGTTGCTGCCTTCAGGAGAACCAGGAAAATGACTTCTCCCCACAATATATAAATGGTGAGGGGGTAGAAAGTTTCAGTGACATCAAATGCCTGGGTCACAACATCACAAAGGATTTGGCGGGGACCATTAACACCTCCCTTCTAGCAAAGAAAGCACAGCATAGGCTTTTCTTATCGAGAAAGCTTAAAAAGCTGAACTCCCATCTCATATATTAGTGAATTTCTACAGGTACACAACAGAGAGCACTCTGCATTACTGTGTCGCAGTGTGGTACAGCAGCTGCACTGCAGAGACAGCACTGCTGCACTGTTAGCAACATTATCAAAGACTCAGTGCACCCTGGATACAGATTGTCCTCCTCCCATCAGGTAAAAGATACAGGATCATCAGAACATACACTAAATGAGCGAGGAACAGCTTTTTCCCCATAGCTGGGGAAGTCCTCTTCCACCCTATCCTATGGAGTGTTTTGTCTTATTGGTTAAAAGATTTAATCGATATTTTTCATTACTGGTTTGTTTATGTCCATGTCCTGTAAAACCTCCTTAATTAGCTGGCGCTGATGCTGCAGGTACGTGCTCTGGCTCCAAGTTCGTGAAGCTGGCCGTAGAGTCTCAGCACAAATGATTCCTGGAACAAAAAAATGAATTTCAGTTTTACAGACTGAATTTGCTCATGTGTAGGACTTTCCTGCTCTCCCAACTGAACGATCATTCTGCATTTACATGCTTGTTTTGTTTGTTTGTATGCAACCACTTAACAAACATTTTATGATGTGAGGGCTTTCTTTCTCTTATCCCAATCATAATTATTACAAGAAAACTGTCCTTTCGTAAATCTTTTTTTGACTTGGGAAAATGCAATTTCATGTGAATAAACAATGAGAAAAACTGCATCAAAACAGGGGCTAAGGGGTAAAAATTGGAATATAGCATAGGTGTCTGTGATCACCTGATTCCTGGCATATCCTCCGTGGTTGTCCCATCTGTGTGATAGGTTTTTGTCTGCCCCACTCGGTCTGAGTCAGAGTGGCTGTAATACCGCTCATTTCATCTCCATAACGCTGTGGGAGACTCCAAAACTCACTGCCCACACGATAACCCTAGAGAAGTTAAAGAACAGCTTTAGAGATTTTAGTCACTGGAGAACTACCAAAAAACCCCAAAAAAACCAAACAAACCCAACAATCTGATGGATGACTAAAGACAGAGTAGACTGGCAAAAGCAAATATGTGTCATACATATCCTGAGTGGATGAGTGGCATGACTCGGTTTAGAAATTCCCTCTGCTCCTGAGTTTCTCTATAATGGTTGGCTTGATTCATCAGGAGTTTTTCGACTGGCCTATGGAGCAAATCTTGACACCATTGAAAGAAAGACTAGACATTAATGCAGACTTAGGAAATTTGCATTTGCTTCTAATGAGAGATTTGTGGGTAAAGGCTCTAATAAGGATGCACAGTTTATCTCTTTTTGGTGCAGGCTGTTGTAGTCTCTAATCAGCTCACCAGATAAGAAGTCCTGCTGTTGTCTCCGATGTCTCACATGTTTGTCCCAATTCTGTAAGGCATTACCCTGGATGTTTCTTTGGCTTGAAAGAGTTTCTGTTTCTACAGCATCCGAGGGACTCCTTTCTTTGGCCTCACATAGAGGATCTCCTAGGGAATTTGGTATTCGCTTCACCAACTGGTTGGCAATGGGAAAGGTTAGTAACACAGTGAAGTCAAAGAATTACAGTTGTATTTGTTCATCTACAGAAACTGGAACATTTAAAAAATACCTCTGTCTCCCCTTTAGCCTCTAGATAACTTCTGTAATCCTCTAAGCTACCCAGGATGGTGTGTGGAAGAATCATCCCATGCTCATCAAACCGAACCCCCATTGATCCTGAGTGGAAAGGACAGGGACAAAAAAAAGAAAAGTTGCATATCACAAACAGGATATATTTAGCTTCATCTAATATCCAACATAATAATCCATTTGTCCATGAGAGCAAAAGAAAACAACTGACCTCTGAAGTCGAGAAGCTGGCAGTCAGAATCCAAATTCTCTTGCTTCCTAGCTCTCACTTCATCATCTGCTGATGTTTTACTTACATGTGCCATAAGCTCTTGTTTCTGATGGCTCTTTGGTATCTTCAGCATACAAAGCTGTAGTCATAATATACCAAGTTAAACATTTAAGTGGCATCAAGGAGAATTTAGATTAAAACAAAAGTTTTGCTAATGAACTGTTAACCTCCTAAGACACGAACTCTTCCACGACATGCATTTTTAATTTCTCTTTGATATTTGGGCATATCGGCACCCGATGAATGTAAAAACAAAGAATTACCAGATTTTTTTTTTTTTACCTAATTTTTGTTTCTAAGAAAAATGAGAGCCACATATGAGGATAATCATTTAAAATTTTGATAGAACAGTAGCAGTATAATGTCCTCGTAAGTGGATATCAGGCCCTTGTAGAGCAAAATTTAGTATTTTGGTCTAAATATCCCAAAATGTGATGTCCACATATGTGGACGCTAGGTCCTAGGAGGTTAATACTGTCTATATTGATGAAGTAAATTTACTTTATTGAGCTTCTGTGGATACATGGTAAGAGTCCCGTTGCAGCTTCTTGGTCCCTGAGAAGAGGAAATTAGAAACGAGGTGTTATGACACTGTGTTTTCTGGCTAATTTAACAGGCAAATTAAAATGTGCCATGTTTTATTGTGATTCCACAATTGAAGGCTTGCTTTAAAATGTAAAAGCAGATTGTACTTCACTGTACATAAAGTCCAATGCTCACATGTACACATGCTGATACAAAGAGTGCCTTGGAACACTGACATGGTTATGCAATACTGCTAATTTGTCCTTATCCAACAGTTCCTTATTATAGTTTCCATGGCCACAACAATAATTAGTTTCTGGCTTTTGTAAGTGTTTTCTTCCTTTTTTTTTTCAATTCTTCTGATCGCAGGTTCAATACAGTTTTCAAACTGCTTTTGATGAGAACCAAAAGATGTCCTTGTCCTTTGAGGAAAGAATCTGCTGCAGTGCTTTTACACATGTTTGGAAACCAAACATTACTGATGCTGACACATATCCTGACTGAGATTTTGTGTTTTTATCTCTCTAATTTAAAGCTTTACATTACTTTATATTGCTCCTTTGTATTTCAAATGCATATCTTGAGCTCTCAATAGTCTACATCAAGTACACAAATCAAGTACACAAATATAAGACATAATAAAGAAATACTATGGTTTATGTTTATCCTGGCTGAAATCTCACTGGTAAATCACAACCTTACCAACAAAAGGGGAAAAAAACGTCGAAAAAAGTTAACAGACCGAAGTTGAGAATTATTTATGTGTACTTAATTGTAATCCTAGTTTAGTTTGGATCTGCTCTCTATGTGTCGAAGCTAGGTTTTTTTGATTTTACAGAACTGCACAGGGATGCAGGAGAGACGTGTGTGAGAACAACAGTAAACTATTTCATTGACTTTGTTTATCTGTATTATTTTTACAAAAGTAAAAAGTCTACGTGTTTCCTCCCCCACAGTACAGAAAGGTACATGTAGCTACATACATATGATAAACTATCCACAATCACCAGTGAAACCACTGACAGGTGGAGAAGTCAAACAGCGACACAAATTTAGCTTGACATAATAGAAAAGAGGAAGAAGCAAACAGAGGTGAATGACTGATACAGAGGGGTTGTAGGTCACCCGAAGAACTTCAAGTTCTTAACTCTTTCTTCGGTAACTTACCGCAGCTCATTTCCCCTTTTATACAGTAGTGCTAGAGAGGCAATGTAGCATTAGCAAAGCTAAAGCTCCAGTTTGGTGTACAGTAACCATGGCAACAGACGCCCTAACTTACGTTGCGCAACGAGTCGCTACACAGACACGAGAAAGCAAACTATTAGAGTTATATTTAATATTAGTGGAGGGAATAAAAGTTTTTTCCCTTTATCTTACTATATTATTTACTGATCTATTCAGATTTTTAAAAAAATGTTTAACCTACGTATTGTTTTTAATTTCCTCTACACCTTTTATTGTATTCCCATTCCTTATTTTATTTAACTATATTTTGTGTTTTAATTAATTAAAATATTAATTGATTTAATTAAAAATGTAATTAATTAAAATCAAATCACTGCACTGCTCTATTAGCAGCAAACAACACAAATTAGCTGCTAATTGCTGCACTTTCTTTTCTTTCTCTTTGGTAGTCTCCCGTATCATGTAGAAAAGACTAATGCATTAAGTAGGTCGAGTTTTCTCTGCTTGGTTGCACATCCTATTTCATCTTCTTCTTTCTAAACAAGGTGTTCTCTTGGAGAACACAACGAGCGTTCCTGTCAATCAGCATGACGTCATCAAACCACGGGGCTGTGATATCTATATAAAGACAAGTGACATCAACCGCCCAACCAAACACGCGCTTGAGCAGCTCCATAAAACGGCAGATCGTTGATTCTATCTAGCTGCAACAGCGCGGAGTCAGCGTCCGGAACCATCCTAAAAAGATGGAAATGGGTAGCATCTCTACCGGCACATCACCCACCCCCGTCACAGTTTCCCACCAGATCAAACGCTCTACAAGAGAAAACCCTCAGTTTCGTGGTAATATGGAAGGGCAGTGCGCTGGTTCATCAAAAGTTTTACTGGCTTACAAAAACGCATCGCAGCACTTGAATTCGTCTGGAATCAAAGCGGGCTTGGGCATACTTAAAGTCGCTACCTCCCAATGGAAACAGGAAAAAAAGACGCTTTCAGGAGCAGCAGTAAGGCAAATGTCCGCTGCCAACAACAGCCACCCTTGCAAGAGATCCCCACTTGATCAGCTGGCAGCTCTGGTTCTCCATGGTCAAACCCGGCATCGCCAGATTAGTCAGGGGCACCCACAAGATCCTCTTTACTTCACCAAGCCACAGAACTCTAAGCGCATCGTAGTTCTTGGTGCTCCACGGGTCGGAAAGACCTCAATCCTAAGAAGATACATGATAGACGGATTTGTGGAGGAGTACAAGCCCACTTCCGAGGATTTCCTAAGGAAACTGTTTCGCATCCGTGGGGAGACCTACCAAATTGACATCCTGGATGCATCCCGGGAACGGGACTTCCCAGCCAAGCGGCGGCTGTCTATCCTCACTGGTACGTATTTTCTCGGTTATAATCTCTGTTCTGCTAAAAATAAACAATTAAAAAAAATGCCTGTATGTGTTTGTTGAATAAGAATAAAGATTTTGGATGTGAAACTGTATGCGCAATGTGTAAAACTCCGTCTTAAAAAAAAACTTGTGTTTTGTTTTTCTTCTATAGGGGACATTTTTCTTCTAGTATTCAGTTTAGATGATCGGAGCTCTTTCGAAGAGGTGTGCGCACTGCGAAAGGAAATTCTGGCTGCTAAATCCAAGCTCATCAGATCCACTGTGCCAGAGCATTGCGCACAGCCACAGGTTCCTCTGGTGGTCTGCGCCAACAAGGTGGATCTCCAGGAATCCGAGAGAGAAATAACTAAGGCAGAGGTTCTCCAAGCCCTCGGGGATGACTGCGCCTATTTTGAAACGTCTGCAAAGGAGAGCACTAATCTCGAACAAGTATTCGAGACTTTGGCAAAGCGAGGTGGGCTTCCGACCGAAACTGGCCCGTCGCAACACCGCAAAGTCTCTCTCCGCTCATATCAGGCAATGCGGAGCGGCCGTGTAGCGGGGAGGGGGAAGCAGGTCTCTGATAGAGATGTTCCCTGCGGCACACTGTACCCACTGGCCCGGCGACCGAGTTTTACCACTGACCTTCGTCAGGTTATTGGACCACATACGACAAGGAAGCCCGGCAAAGGACTGGAGAAATGTTATATTCAGTGAGAGACACACAAACTATGAGAAGAAACACAGAGCGAATAACACAGTTCATAAAGCACCGATATTTATTTAAAAATAATAATAATGCCTTAATGTGCGTTTACATGTACTTGAAATGTTTTTGAAATAAAATATTTTTAATATTATAGTGTGTTCTTTTTTTCTTTCTGAGTATGGACAAAGTAGGAGGAGGTTGAGTCAGTACCTTGACTATTTGATTAATGTATGACTATTGCATAACCTATATTCAGAAATCTATTAGATGGCAACTCTTTTTCCTCACCCACGCTTGTTTTCGCTTCCTGTGAGTCTCTGTGTGTGTAATACTGGATTCGTGATTGCCAGCAGTCCACAATCTGAATCCCACACATCCCAAACAACCAGCTTAAAGGTTTCCAGCATACACTTTCCTCATCCTACATCATACCCTATAAATTATTCCTAATATAAGCCTACCACTCAAGGGCTTCTATATGAACTCAACTATTTAGCTTTCACTTGCATGGTTGTTCTTCATTTTTTATATTTTGAAGCTGAAGAAGTCTCCCTTCAAACAACAGGCTTTGAGTCACAGATTCCAAAGCTACTGAGGTGTTTTTTTAAAGAAGCAATACATGACATATTTTGCTAGCTTGATGCCAATAAGAAAGCAACCTTGCAAAGATTTATCTCTGGGTGCTTTATGTGTGCACTCGGAGAAGGCTTTTCACTTCTCATGCCGGAAATATGTGTTTCCATGGGCACTGCTTTTGAGTTTATTGAGCTGCAGCTAACAAATGACTCAGGTTTTACATTCAGGTGATCCTAACCTTGCAGGGGTTTATTTTCCTGTGTGCTCATTTGTAACAAGCAAAATAAAATACTGCTTTTCATGTCCATTGATAAAAGCATTAATAACACCCTTCCAACAACATCATGTAAAAATAGTGATTGAAATGTGAACTCTCAAACTTCTTTTAATCTTGATAATCACACTAATGTTCTGTATGCGGTTTTCTCAAAAAAAAAAAGAAAAAAAAAGAAAAAGAAAATTGGGCTCCATTCTAAAATTCGTGTTGTGAGTGTGTGAGTCATGATGCCTGAAAGCCTCAGAACAATGTCTGAACCAAAGAGAGACAGACGGTTAGACACATCTGGGAGAAACACATACAGAACAGATAAAGAGAATCAGGTTATTATGGGCTAAAATGTTGATTCAGTGGGTTAATGAAATGCATAATCAAGTTTATTGCAATGTATTCAAGCATATTGCGTTCCCCCATCCACATTTTATTCACAACAGTGCATAGAAAACAGATCAAATGTTTCCAGCTGGTGAATGTTATGGTCTGCAGGTAGGCCAGTTCAGAACCCGGACTCTTCTAATACAAACCCATACTGTTGTAACAGAGGCAGTATGTGGTTTAGCGGTCTTGCTAAAATATAAACGGTTTTTCCTGAAAAAGATGTCATCTAGATGTGAGCATATGTTGCTCTAAAACCTGCAAATACCTTTCAGCACCTTTCATTCTAGATGTATGAATGACCAATATTACAGACATTAATGCCCCCCCATAAATTTAGAGATGGATTTCAAATTTTGATGCATATGACCAATTTGCCTCATCTTCCACTTTGCCTCAGTCCATTTAAAATTAGCTTTGGCCGTGAGAGACTGCGGCATTCTGAATCAGATTCACATGTTGCTTCTTCTTTTCACAATTAAAGCTTTACCCTGTATTTGTGGATGGCACGTCAAACTGTCTTCACAGATGATGAAAGTGCTGCTGAGACCATGCAGCGATTACCAGACAGAATCATGCCTGTTTTTACTACAGTTTTAACCGAGGGAGTGAAGATCACAGGTATCCAACAGTGATTTATGGTCTTGTCCTTAGCACACAGAGATTTCTCCAGATTCTGAGAATCTATATCTGAGAATTTGATGACATCATGTATTGTAGATGATTAAATACTGAAAGAAAGATATTAAAAGTCTTCACAATGTTACATTAAGTAAATTGTTTCACAATTTATAAACACAAATTGATGAACCACTACTCATCTTTACTTCTGTAAAACTGCCTCTTCAGTCTCCAACCTTTTCTTGACCCTCCCAATTTTTTGTCTAAAATGTCCAAAATGAGCTAATATTTCCAGGCAATAATAAAATGTCTCAGTTTAATCATTTAATATGTTTTACTGTGAGTAAAATGTAGGTTTATGAGACATGCATGCCGTCGCTTTCACAGCTTACGAAGCTGCAAGTTAAATTCTTTAACTGCTTGTTGAAAGGTATTCATTCACAACTACCACCAGAGAATAGTGTATCATTTTCATCACCTATATTTAAAAAAAATATATGTATATTTACAAATGACTGTTTGATTAAGACCTGACTCTTGTTTTTATTTATTTTTGTTTGTTCTTTTATTTTGCAGTTGTGAGGCTGTGGCTCAGGAGATAAAGCTGGTTGTATTGCACTGAATGGTTGGAGCCCCCGCTTTTCCAACCCACGTGTCAAAGTGTCCTTGGGCAAGATGACAGGTAAAAAGCGTAGGATAAAGCGCTGTGTGACTGGGTGGATGCAGGTTGTAGTCTAAACCTGCAGTCCACCTTTCATTTTATTTATTTTGTACAGAGGTAACCATTTACTACCTGAAATTCTCATTATATTTTTTAATGACGTTTCTCTGACTTCTGATCTAAGTGGCCACCATTGCCCCTACACTCCTTTACTGCTAAACTGATAAGTAGTCAATGTAGATTATGTATTATGACTGCAGGACAAGATAATCCAATAGCTCCACATGTTAATTCACCTGGATTAGGCCATGGTTATCTATCTACACACACACACACACACACAATATACTACACTATAGGAAATGACAACATCAACATCAAGAAGTTAACAAAAAAGTGAATCATCAGTGAAAAAATACATTGATCACAAACTCAACATTACACTATTCAACACACAATTCAAAATATCACTAGTATTTCTGCACAAGGTATATGACAGAAAATACCGTAAGCCTAATGTTTACATAAAATTACATCATATATATAATAGGGGAAAAACTCCTGTCTGTTGTTAGGAGTTGGTAAAATGTATGTGCCTTGAAAGACAACCAACATCATGATCAACTCAAATGAAATTACTTTTATGTTCAGAAATTTTAAATCTCAGTTTCTCTGCATATGCTAAATCACATGGGCATTTCAAAGATAGACTGATAATAAAAATCTTATCTTTTACTTTTGCAAGAATATCTTTGAGAGCATGTAACACCAGTGATTCAGTGAAATAAACATTTTGTGAAAAGAAATGCATTATATAGAAATGTTTAAAATAATCTTTCATTAACATTGATTGATTGCTTCTAATGTCAGGTTGTGTTTTTGCAGTGAAGCAGTCACGTGCTGTGAACTTCATATTGCAAGAAACTCTGGCAATTTTCACTCCTGCTTGGGTCCCAGTGACTTTACTGCACGTGGAGTGATACTTTTTTGTTGTTGTATAGCCATCATTACACACATAAAGACATGCACACACACAAACACTTATCTGAACAGATGCTCCTGTCCCTACACGTGAGGAGCATTGACATATGTTCCTGTTGTTCTCTCTGTTCTCTGACACACACATAGACATACAAATGGGCACACACACACATAAGTTAACGGCTTGCTTAAGTGCATGGACTGCTGAAACGTGAGGCTGTTTTTCTACTCAGCCTTGTATTCCACATTTGTTATTCTACTCAGGGCAGCTCACAATCACAAGTCCCCATTTCTACAATGTGGATCCATTTTGTTATTCTCACATTTTTACATTCCCCCCAAAAAGCTTTACGGGAAATGTATTATTATTGCATGAATTATTTTAGGGTCTACCTTACAATATAAACTGCCTTGATGTGACCGTTGTGTTGATTTGGTGCTGTATAAATAAAATTGAATTGAATTGAAATTGAAAAAAAGAACTGAATGTAACTCAGTAAAGGAGAGGCGTTGTTTTATTAGCATAGAGCCAAGGTTAATTTAAAACTGGAAGTGAGAAGCTTTGAGTTAGTAGCTCATGGGGAAAATGGGCTGATACTCCTTTTTGTTCAGCTTCGCAGCACAACATATAAATGTATTTTTAATCATCTTTTTCTATTTCACTGATGTTTTAAGGTGTTTTGCTGAGCGCTTCAACACCTAAACCCTGAATAGGAATAGAAAATATGCAGGCTGCAAAGACCATTTATGCTTTTGTAGCTTACGTATATATTCGTGTAATGTATGATTTCTGCTCTCCTTAGAATAGAATAGAATAGAATAGAATAGTCCTTTATTGTATTTTACATTTACAACGAACTATATAGGTTCGGACCTTAAGAACCACTATTATCAGACATGAGGTGGAAATGTAAGGCTGTCTACACCTTATGCATGGGGGACTGTGTTTGTCAACAGTCTAATCAGCTGTTAATTCACAGCAGCTAAAGCAAGATCATGTCATGGAGATAAGGATGGAGACAGCCTGGCAGCTTGTCACACAATTACATGGAAGAGAAACATAATGTTAACACTGAAACAAGCGAAAACATTCACACAGACACTCATTGCCTCTCTTCTCTGTTCAGTTCTTCTGGTTTAGCTTCTCAGATTTTTGTGCTCTGAAAGTTATTCAGCAGCTGTTGCCAACAAAATCTCTCTCTCTCTCTCTCTTGGTCTTTCAGGACACACACACACACACACACACACACACACACACACACACACACACACACACACACACAGAGATGTAATAATGTAGAACAATAAAAAAAAAATCTGGATGGGGGATCTCCACCCCCATGCGTTGTCTCTAATTCAGTTTTCAAATGACACCTAGACCCCTGGTACTATATATGTTGCAATGCTTTCTAATGCTCACTAGAGGGAGGGCTGTGCACATAGTTGCATTCTTTTTTAAAGGTAAATTTTTAATGGAATCAAAATCAGGAGAAATACCTAGCTTTTTAACCAGCCAAAAACACACAGGTGAGCTACCCTTTGTTATGTTTTACAACAAGGGGCCAAAATACATTTCCAATGGTCCAGAGAGAAAGTAATGAAAGAAGACTGCAAAGAAAAGTGCTGCATGACAATAGACTACAAGAGATCAGAAGAAAATTGAAGATGAGATCACAAAGGCTGATGATGATCAGAAGAAGAAGAGATGATCTTAGTACTTGGTGTAAAAAACATGTGACATGTAGTGAGTTTAATGTGACATCTGCTTAAACCTTTATTGTCTCACTATAATCCATGCGATTTTTAGATAGTTTAAGCTCATAAGATTTTTGTGCATGGACTTGGTCGATATCCAACATCATTGTTCTGTTCTATGCATGAGAGACGATGAGAAAAGAAAGTCCAAGGGTGCATTTAACCTTCAGATTGTTGCATCCATCTCCATAAAGAATTGTTTGGAGAGTTCTGGTAAAGATCTTAAACAGTTTTCATGACAAAACCAACTTCACCCTGGCACACAATTATTTTACCAATCGAGGTATAGGGTGTGAGTTTGTAGCCAGGGTGACGGAGTATAACTGGAGTAATTGGGGCTTAAACACAAATCATATTTTTTCAACGTGTTTCGTGAGAGTGCGACTGGTTTGAGCTTTGTGTGTGATATCCGGCAGTCTATTTACATCCAAGACGGTGAATTGCAAAATCTTGGGAAGGGGTTTGGGAGAAATTTTGCGCGATTGTGCCGGGGTTTAATAAAATAAGTTTTACTCAGAACTATAATCAATAAGTGCTTGGAGCACAGTACAAGTACTGTACAAGTACAGTACAAGCACTCACCCACAGCCAACCTCTTTCTTTGTTTGATGAGGGAGACACAGGTGCATCTGATCTGCATGGGCTAAGTTCTGTCCTCCTACATTCCACTTTCCTGGTTGGGCGCCTTGGAAAACAAGAAGAGCCCAGGGCATTCTGGGAAACAGAGTTTTGCTTTCTCAGATTTTCTTGTACATTATATTATATATAAGAATATATATGAATTATTGTGTCTAAAAGTTGTTATTTCCCTATTATCTTTTTGTAAATCCTGCAGAAAGAAAATAAGACCAGCTGTTATGTTTAAAAGCAACTTGTAGATACTCACCAACCTGCTTGTCACGTCCATAGGAGTCATGTTAAAAAAGGTCAACCTATTTTTTTCTTTAAATTATTGTTTTACTAAATTTAATAAGCAATTTTTTTTTTTGTTTTAATGAATTTCTGATGTTTTCTGGATAAAGCACACATACAAACACACTAAAACAGTGTTCACTTAAACATTATTATTATTCTCATCACTGGCTGGCTTCTTCATTACTTAGGCTGCTCAGCTGGTGATTCCTCATTGGTTATTGTTTTCAGTGTAACAGTGGATGTGTTCTGCCCACTATAAAATAATCTGTTGACCCACAAACCTGCTCTTCACATCTGTATTAGGTCAACGTATGTTTTACTTTAAATGACTGTATAATTTTTTATTTCATATGCAAAACTATTTTTGTTTCAATGCATTCATTTTCTGGAGAAAGCAGACCTACCGTAACACATTTTTCACTTGAACCTTTAAATATTTCAATAGAAGACGGATTATATTGATAGAGTTTCTGTAAAAAGTCTACAGTGCTTAATTGTATAAACAACCAATTTGGGGCATGATTTATTCAACATATATTTTCAGTGTAGTTCAACATTTACTTGCGATCTGATTAGAAACATTTTCCTTGAATGATTTCCCTTTTTTCGTTTCTATGTAAAGTTTTTTGCTAGTTTACTAAAATGTTGGCAGCAAAAGCCTGGATCCAAGGATGCATCCTGCTTGTGTTACTGACATTATGTGGACAAACTGCTCACTGCCAAAGTCAATACAGAGGTAAGCAGAATAAGAACTTGTACAGCCGGTTTGTCATGAATTCATAAACATAACAAGTGTTCACCTGTGTTGTAGTATAAATGACTTAATTTAAAGAAGATTTCTTTATAATATATTTCATTGTGTTCATTTAAATATATTTTTAATCAACACATATGAACAACTAACCTAGTGTCGGACTTTGCCTTGTTCAGACAACATATCTGTTTTTGGAGTAATGTTTTTTTTAAATCAACATCTACAATACCTTTAATTTAAGTGGTCACCAGCATATAAAAGCTGCAAGTATGAGACTACAGAATCACTAGTCTCAGTGAAACTACCTGGAAAGCTTCTGTCAAGTGGATTGAAGATAACTTTGGTTCAGAGGCTTTCTTATACATCATAGTTCTGTTTACACATGGTGACCTGCTGCAGGATAAATCAGTGGGAGACTATGTAAAAGAAAGCATGGGACTAGGGAGGACTTGGATATTATTCTCAGTCAAATTGCACATTGACATTATTTCTTAGACGTAAGAGATAGAACCAATAAACCTACCCCACTTCTCCAACAAAGAAAAAAACAAAACAAGCAGATAAGTCAGGCATCCAGTGATCTTTGCACTTTTTTATGTAATACTATGGTGAGAAATCTGTCCAGTCACTTGACAGGGCTTTATATTACATAAAAATTATTAGTTGATAAATAAATAGTATGTTCATATTTGTTCATAGAGCATATTTGTTTTGCTCTGAGGAGTCATTTATATGATCCTTAATATGACTCAACTTCTATCATCTACTGTCATATAGACAGAGGAACTTGGAAGGAAATTTTAAAAACCCATCTAAGAATAAATTAAGAAAAAGTTTTCAGTAATCACTACTTGAATTACTAGTGTGTTAATATTAAAATAAAATAAAAATGCAGGTGTTTTCTCTGTTGGTGCAGGGGTTTATTTGATTCAACAGTTTCTCTGTGTATAATTGTGCAAAAAATAAAATCATTGTTTAAATAATAAAGGCTGATTTTCATTTACTCCAAATGACTTCTTGTTCTAATATAATTTATAGATTTACTTACCTACTGAATGCTTGCCTATTTTGTAGATGTTATATAGTCACTATCAATTATGTGAGACAAACTAGGTTATAAAAGGGTATTTGTGAAAAAAAAACTTGTACTTACCCACAAACCTGCTCTTCACATCTGTATTAATCAAGTTATAGAGATCAACGTATCTTTTTCTTTAAATGACTGTTTTTTTTTTTATTTCATATGCAAAACTATTTTTGTTTCAGTGCATTCATTTTCTGGAGAAAGCACACGGTAGGTCTGCTTTCACTTGAACATGATGCTATTCTTCTTGTCACCACTGGCTGGTGCTGCTCAGCCGACCATTCCGCATTGGTTTAAGTATTGTTTTCCTTGGAAATGCGAAGTGGGCGTGTCCTGTCTGCTTTTAAAGATTCTAGTGACCCAGCAGTTTACTGTACACAAGAGAAAGTCCTTGCACAGGTACGTTCAAAATAGGACCTTTAACCCTTGTGCTCCCCTTCGGGGCAGCTCCGGACCCCGGGGGTCCCAGAGTACCCCTGGGTCGCATTTCACAGGCCGCGCATCAGGGTTGGCTCCCGCGCCCCGTACACCCATGTTTCCCTCCCCTTTAAATTTTTCTCCTAGTTTCAGGCAGGCTCTATCACGTTCGTCCATGGGAGGCCGCTGTTAACCCTTGTGCTCCCCTTCGGGGCAGCCCCAGACCCCGGGGGTCCCAGAGTACCCCACCCTCAGTAGAGACAGGTGAATGAAAATGAAAAAAAAACAGAACGATCATTTGGGGTCGTCGAGTGCCCCAGAGCGATTCTAATGGGTTTCGTCAGGGGATCGGGAAAGAAAACGTAGCACTTGGGGGCCACGCACAGAAGCTGCTGCGGCAGCGTGGGGGTCATTGATACCCCAGTACATGAAAATGAAGCATAATCACAATAATGATAATCACAATAATAATAATAATAATAATAATAATAATAATAATAAGAAGAAGAAGAAGAAGAAGAAGAAGAAGAAGAAGAATACAACACACAGACGCTTCTGAGTTTTATTTTATTTTATTTGAAATTACACTCACGATACAACTGAGGCAATCTGGAAGGCAAAATAAAAGTCAACAACGGGGTTGAATCAGCCTTTCAAGACAAACGAATCTCAGTAGATATGTCAAGAACAGGTTTACATGAAAAAAAAAAGGTTTACATGAAAAAATATCAACAAACTGTCCGTGTTTCAGGCGCTCGGTGCTGTACAGCGCCTCCTGTGGACAAACGTCATAGGCTGTATTTTTGATTACAATATCAACAAACTGTCCGTGTTTCAGGCGCTCGGTGCTGTACAGCGCCTCCGGTGGCTGTGAATACATGATAAAAATGTCACCGTAGGATGCGTGCATTGAAAGAATCAGCCTTTCGTGACAAACGAATCTCAGCAATCTCCTTTGTAACACTCTGTGACCAGCCGCAGCTGGTCGATTTTCACCACATCCTCTCCCACCAGTTTGTCATAGGCCTCGGTGATGGCGTCGAAGATTTTCCTCGCCGATTTCAGCTCATGCAACAGCGTCTCCGCCACGGTGCCGACCTTGACGTCGTCCGCTTCCATGTTGCGGGCGATCAGGAGACGTTGAATGGAAGGAATGAAACGAGGCGTGAGGAGTCTATTCCTGATGCTGTAATAATGTTCAGCGTAAAAGTCATCGTCCAAGACTCGCAGACACTCGTGTTGTCTCTGGCTGGGGTGATTGGTCTTGCACCCGTTGCACGCTTCGGTGCGGTACTCGTTGATCACTAGGTCGAGTAGGTGTTTTCACCAGTAGCAGTTTTCACGGTATCAACGAGTAAAGAAGACGCCCAACCATCAAGCTCGGCGTCTTGCCGCTCGCCCGCCGCCGCCGCATCACACTCCGCGTCGGACAGTATCTCCCCCTCTTCCGAGGAACTGTCAGTTGTGCCGTCCGAGGAACGGTCCTCCTCGTCGCGACTTAGGGGTGCAGAGTCCATCTTTTTCTATTTTTTTTGTTGTTTTATAGCGACTTCATAGAACAGCTACAGCATAGGCAAACATTCAGTGAGTAAGTAAGTAAGTAAGTACATAGACTGCATTGGAACTAGAAATCCTAGAAAACAAGTGAAATGAAACTCAGCCTTCATAGTTTAACCCTTTAGAGCCGGTCGGAGCGGGCACGCTCTGTTTTGCGTAACTATTTTTAAATCCCGGTAGCTCTGCAACCACGTAAGCTAGCGCAATAATTTTTTTTGCATATGAAACCGGAGGAGTTGTACTTACATCTTATGCCACCAGCTTGTCCTAGGCCACAGTTTCCTTCCACATATAGCTTTGCAAAAACTGCATAAAAAGCACTTGCAGCAACAAAAACACAATATTCCAGAAACACGCTTTGCCGATCCGATCAGCTGTTCAGAACACTTCCTACGTTGGAATAGACGTCAGCGCGAACTTTTGCATGTCCGCCATTACCTGCCCGAAACCGGAAGTGACGTCATTTTCGCGGAAATGTAGTTTTTTTTACCATCAGGGCCTCAGGGCCTATACTGGTGTTTTTAAAAGTTATCTTTGACTTTATGACTTTCTGTGTCTTTTTTGGGATGCTTAGGACTCATATTGCACTGCTGGAAATAGTTTATTTTGATGCATATGCTGTTTTTTGCAAATTTGCAGTATAATATTTATTTTCGTTTTTCCTGCAGTATATAAAAATTGGTGTATTTCAAAAATAAAACTATGAAGACACTCAAAATAAATTTCCTGTGGTAGGAAACTATTTTGTGCAACTTTTTTGTATTTACAGTTTTGAGGGATAAGCCTCTTAAATTTCTCTAACTAGAAATATATGTTAAAAAAGCAAAAACGATTTTCAATTTTTTTGTAGTTTATTGCACTTTTTTGCAATTTATGTAATTACTATGCACTTAATGAATACATATTATTAAAATCTGGGCTATAATTGTTGTATTGATGTATAGCAACTTGAAATGCTCCCAAAAATGGCACCACACCATGTAAAAATATAATATAAGGTCTGGCGGACTTGGTTCTATGGTAGGTCTTAAAGGGTTAACAAGGAGAAACGGGGTGGGACAGTGTACAATTTAACTGAGAATATCCAAGGGCTCCACCGAGCCCCATGAGAACATAAGATGTAAAGTACGCTCCTGCGCCAAATAATCCCAAGGAAGGGAGGCCGAAGAATTTACACCGCTCCTTCAATTCGATCCTCTCCTCTTCTTCCCTTTTTCTTTGTTCTTCCTCCTTTCTCCCCTTCAGCCTTTGTCCTTCTAGTTTCCTCTGGGCCGCCTTATACATCTCGTCGGTGTAGTGGTTTCCTCCACTGAAATCCACCATTTCATCTATTTCATCCAGAAGACAGCCCCGGAGTGTCGATCACAGCGATGTTTCTTCCGTCTTTGCCCTCTGCCTCTTTTCTCAGACAGCTGTCGGTGACAGACTCGGGCGAAACGTCTTCTTTGAAAGCGTTCGCATCCCCCAGGATGGTGTTTCCGGACGCACTCTTTCCCGATCCTGTTTTACCGACCAGAAGGAGTCTCAGTTCTTCACGGGTCGCAGAGCCTGCGGGGTTGGGGAAATAATGGTAACATTTGAATCATTCTAGAAAAAAAACCCATAAAACACTACGTTACACTAGGCTATTCTTTTGTTATCTTTCTATTGATGTTGACAGCAAGCAGTTTGTCCACATAAAGCGAGTACCACAAGCAGCACACAACCCTGGGATTGCACTTTACCTTTGTATCGATGTTGACAGCGAGTAGTTTGCCCACATAACGCCAGTAGCACAAGCAGCACACATCCCTAGATCCGGCCTTTGGTCGCCAATATTTTCAGTAAGCTAAGAAAAGAAGAAAGAAAAAAGAGGTGAAATTAAGGCACATTCAAGGAAAGTATTTCAGATCAGATTAGCAAGTTAAACCACACTGAAAATACACGTTGAATAAACCATGGCCCCAAACTGGTTGGTTGTCCCAT
Source organism: Perissodus microlepis (assembly GCF_051167445.1). Lineage (NCBI taxonomy): Eukaryota > Metazoa > Chordata > Actinopteri > Cichliformes > Cichlidae > Perissodus > Perissodus microlepis. The sequence continues at coordinate 10,483,225 of NC_140466.1, forward strand.
GTGTTTCCCCCGTAGCTGCTCCGGGCACACACACAATGAGCCCTGGTTTCGCGACGCAGGCGTAGCAACAACCTCCTTCTACTCCTCACTGCCTCCTGTGTGTGTGTGTGTGTGTGTGGGAGGTACTGGGTTCCTCACAGACGGTGGTGTTCGCAAAACCCGCCCTCCCCAAAGCTAAGCGTACGCTACCGAGGCGCTTGAGAACGATGTAGAGTGCGCAAGGATGAGGAGGAGGCAAGGAGTGTCTGAAGTCTAAATGGAGGGCGGTGTTCGCGTAATAGGCAGGCCACAGAGCTGCTCTTTCACTAGCGAGGCGCTTGAGAACGATGTAGAGGGAGTAAGGAGTACGAGGAGCAACGGAGATCCCAAGGTCTTCACCGAAGGGGGTGTTCGCGAAACCCACCCTCTGCAAACCTAAGCGTACTCTAGCGAGGAGCATGACAAGGATGTAGAGGGAGCAAGGAGGATGAGGAGGCACGGAGAGCCTGAGGTCAAACTGGAGGGTGGTGTTCGTGTAATAGGCAGGCCAAGCAGCTGCTCTTTCACTAGCGAGGCGCAGGAGAACGATGGAGAAGGAGCAAGGAAGACGAGGAGCAACGGAGAGCCCAAGGTCCTCACTTAGGCCGGTTTACGCGTAACCCGGGGCCCATCCGGCTAAGCCCTCCCCTGCGAGGAGCAGGAGAACGGAGCAGAAGGAGGTCGTAGGACGGGAAGGCAGGGAGAGTCCGAAGTCCTCACTTAGGCCGGTTTACGCGAACACTGCCGAGAAGGAGACATTGATGATGATGATGATGATGATGTGAAGTTGAGAGTTGTTTCCTCCGGCGGTTCGGGGTCCCTCCAGACCCCAGTGTTTGCCATCGTAACTTACGAATGTGCATTGGGGTTGCGAAATACCCCATCGTGGGTACACTTTGACCCCATAGTAATCGTGGAGTAGAGAGCATCCCCGGTCCTCGCGAAGGCCGGTTTACGCGTAACCCGAGGCCCATAAGGCTAAGCACTAACCTGCAAGGAGCAGGAGAACGGAGCAGAAGGAGGAAGGAGGACTAGGAGGCAGGGAGAGTCCGAGGTCCTCACTGAGGCCCGTTTACGCGAACACTGCCGAAAAGGAGACGATGATGATGATGTGAAGTTGAGAGTTGTTTCCTCCGGCGCTTCGGGGTCCCTCCAGACCCCAGTGTTTGCCATCGTAACTTACGAATGTGCATTGGGGTTGCGAAATACCCCATCGTGATTACTAAGGGGTCACACAGTACCCACGGAACACAGAGTGCCCGAGGTCCCCACTGAGGCCGGTTTACGCGTAACTCGGGGCCCATCCACCTGAGCGCTCGCCTGCGAGGAACAGGAGAACGGAGCAGAAGGAGGTAGGAGGACTAGGAGGTAGAGATAGTCCGAGGTCCTCACGGAAGCCGGTTTACGTGAACACTGCCCTCTGCAAAGCTAAGCGTCTGACAGCGAGGCGCAGGAGAACGGAGCAGAAGGAGGAAAGAGGACAGGGAGGCAGAGAGATTCCCCGGTCCTCACTTAGGCCGGTTTACGCGAATACCGCCCTCTGTAAAGCTGAGCGTTCGGAAGCGCGGGGCAGAAGGACCAAGGAGAAGGAGGACAAGAAGGAGGCGATGATGATGATGATGATGATGATGACGATGATGTGAAGTTGAGAGTTGTTTGCCCCGGCGGTTCGGGGTCCCTCCAGACCCCAGTGTTTGCCATCGTAACTTACGAATGTGCGTTGGGGTGGCGAAATATCCCCCATTGTGGCTACTAAGGGGTCGGCAAATACTCCCGAGGTGATGAGACAGGGGTAACGAACTACCCCCCATTGTGGCTACTAAGGGGTCGGCAAATACCCCCGAGGTGATGAGACAGGGGTAACGAAATACCCTGATGTGAGTAACGCGGGGTAGCGAAATACCCCACCGCAACATCGGTAAAGGTAGCGATATACGAGTTACTAAGCGTGTCGGGGTTGCGGACAAATTGCCAGCCAGAAATACAGAAAGAGAGCACACCACCGACAAGGATATGTCCCGCACCAGGCCGTGGGTGGTGAGGAGGGATCGAGGCGTAGCAGCATCAACGGCATCAACATCTGTGTCAGCGTCGCAAACCTCTTGGGGAAACCGCGGCTCCTTCAGCGGAAGAAACTTAGGCACATCGTGCACTGCTGCTGCTGCTGCTCCTGCTACTCTATTACGACCCGCTACATTTCATTATCAAGGCCTAGCCAGCAAAGACACAGAAGACAACACGGTCGCCGGTGGTCACGTAATAGACAGGTCCGAACACGAAATCTTCTCCAGAAAGACAGAAGAAGAAGTCAGTGTCCATCTAACTGACGAGGTTGAACATGACGAGAAAATTGCCTTTGTTTGGTCCGAGGCGCAAGCATCCGGCTTTGAAATCTCATCGCAAAATTACCAGGGTGACGACTTGGAAGATGACTCAGAAAAAGAGTCGCAAGATGACAACGAGCACTCTGAGGCCGAGCTTCATGACGAGGATGCTATGGGGGGCACTGAGGATGGCGGTGATGATGGTCGCGATGATAATTACGGTGAAGACGATGACGTAGATTACGACGAAGCTGTAGGTGATTGCCACGAAGGTGACGGCGATGACGGTGATGACGATTACCACGAAGATGGTAGCGACGAAGATGACACCGACGACTACGATGGAGAAGAAGAAGAAGAAGAAGAAGAGGACGAGCAATTGTCGCGGTCGATTTATCCCAAACCCCGCGACCTCGAGCAGCGAAGAGGCCCCACCGAAGAGGCTCTAGCCGCGGTCCGAGACGAGGCGTCCTCGTTCATGGCGTACTTTCCGCCCGAGATAGAGGACGCCGTGGTCGCGATGACCAACCTGGAAGCGTCCAGGCGCCACACCGCCATCGACGGTTGGAAGCCCATGGGCCGCGCCGAGTTCCGAGCCTACGTGGGGCTGCTGATACTCGCCGGCGTGTACAGGTCGCGAGGCGAGGCCTGCGAGAGCCTGTGGGATGCAGAGAGCGGCAGGTCTGTGTTCAGAGCCACGATGCCGCTCAAGACCTTCCAGGCTTACTCGAGCGCCCTGCGGTTCGACGACCGAGAGGCCAGAGAGGCCAGGCGTCGCAACGACCGCGGTCAATACGACAAGCTGGCCCCGGTCAGAGCGGTGTGGGATGAGTGGTGCGGGCACTTGCCTCTCATGTACCGACCGGGACCCGAGGTCACCGTGGACGAGAGACTGGTGCCGTTTAGAGGTTTGTGTGATGATGATGATGATGATGATGATGATGATGGGACGTATGGGATGGATACTCGGTTTTCCTCAATGTATTTTTTTTGTACTTTTTGTATTTTTGGCGGGGGGCGTTTTTCTCCCTGTGTGCTTGTGAAACTGAGATACGTTCTGAACTCTTTCACTCTCTTGGTGCATGTGTGTCCGACTGTCTCTCTGTGGTGACTGTGATGATATTGGCATGTATGGGACGGATATTAGGCTTTCCTCAATTCCTCAATGTATTTTTTTGTGTACTTTTATTTGGTTTTCTGCCTGCGTGTTTGTGAAACTCGGACACCTTCTGAACTCTCTCTTGGTTTCTTGTCGTATTACCCACAGGAAGGTGTCCGTTCAGGCAGTACATGCCCAGCAAACCGGCCAGGTACGGGATCAAGATATGGGTCGCGTGTGACGCCCGGTCCAGCTACGCGTGGAAAATGCAGGTGTACGCCGGCAAGCCCGACAAGCTCGGTCCTCCCGAAAAGAACCTGGCCGCCTGAGTGGTCATGGACCTCACCGAGGGACTGGCGCCTGGACGCAACGTCACCTGCGACAACTTCTTCACGTCGCACGAGCTCGCGATGAGGCTTTTTCGCGAAAGAGGCCACACAATGCTGGGCACCCTCCGAGCCAACAGGCCCGAGATCCCCAGAGAGCTGCGCTGCGTCAAGGGCAGGGCCGTCGGCTCCGCCGAGGCCGCGGTGCTCCGCGGCGGCCCGGACGGCTGGTCGCCCAACGCGGTCGTCCTGTCCTACGTGGCGAAGAAGAACAAGAACGTGCTGCTCCTCACCACCTCTCCCCGCTACTTCGGGCCCTCCTGTGGCTGGAGCCGAGCAGCAACCCCGGCGGCGGCGGCGGCCCCGCGAAACCCTCAATGGTGCTGCATTACAATCACACCAAGGGAGGCGTCAACAACCTAGACAAGGTTGTGGGGACCTACAGCTGCAGGAGAAAGACTTCTAGGTGGCCCGTGGCCCTTTTCCACAACATGGTGGATGTGGCGGCCTACAACGCGTTCGTCCTCTGGAGGGAGATCCACCCGGATTGGATGTCGGGCAAACTCAACAAACGAAGGCTGTTCCTCGAGCGACTGGGCAAAGCGCTCGTTCTCCCGATGCTCGAGGCCAGGCGACGACGAGGAACGCGAGGAGGAAGGCAAGAAGGAGAAGCCTTCTCCGCTCCCGATTCCCGCTGCGACGAGCCGCGGGAAACCCCGGTCAAGAGGCAGAGGTGCCGCGTCTGTCCCAGGAGCAAGGACGTCAAGACCAAGATCGTTTGCTTCGCCTGCCGCGTGCATGTGTGCTCGAGGTGCGCGCTCACGTACTGCCCCAACTGCGCCGCGGCCCGCCCTCCGGTTTTGCGACGAGACCCCTCCGACGGCGAGCACCGGGGCCCACCGGTGTCTGCTTGACCCCTCTTTCTTTCTCTGTCTTTCTCTCTCTCCCTCTCCACCACCGAAGATGGTCGAGAAAAGCTACCTATTGACACAACGACTACTCGTAGGCCAAGCGCGTCTGCGTCGACGACTCGGGACATTTACGAGCTCTTTCTCTAAAGCTCACATCACTGGGAATGGACCCGTTCGGTCGCGACGGCAGCAACGACGGCGAGAACGGCGACGAGGAGATCCCGGTCTCCGAATCGGACCGAATCGGACCGAATCGGACCGAATCGGACCGATCAGAGAGCGCGAACCGGGGGAGGAGCGATCGTTGCGGAAACCGAACGAGCGTCCCCGTGTGGTTCAGGGGTCACCCGGCAGTCGCTACTGGGACAGACACAAAAGAAACGCACCGGTTCAAGCCGTGGCTCCGTTTGACGGGACGTGCGCGTGTTCCGTTTGCAAAGCCGAGAAAACCCGCCGCGCTTCAAACGCCACCCCAGAAACAACGAGATACACAGCGAGAGACGTCTTCCGACACTATGCGTGGATTTTCGATCCGCGCGGCCGCCGTCGCGATCGATGGAGGGCTACAGACGTTTAGGTGTCTTTGTCCGATGCTGCGACGAGACCCGCTTTAGCCGGGGGTCCGCCTGACCCCCACCTCCCCCACCCCGAGCCGCCGCCGCAGCCTTTTTTCCCGTTTCGCGACGAGACCTGGGTCTGCGCTGCCGGGGTCCGCGTGACCCCCTCACACGCACACACCTCTCTCCCTCCACCCCCCTCACCGAGCCTCTGCGCAAGGTCCAGCTGCACCGCGGGGTGAGGGCCTGCGTGACCCCGCTCCCTGAGCGTTTTCTTTTTTTTTTTTTTGGTCCAGGCCCAGGGCTGCACAAGGGTTAACAGGCCACAGTGAACAATGGAAAATAAAATTTAAATAAATAATTAAAAACACTCAAAAACACTCAAAAATATATATTTTTTAGAGATGTCTTAACCTGGTTATGCTGTACCATCCAGATGAAGTCGTGAGCCAAAGATCCTTTAAGTTTCATCTAATGAACTTACCTTTTCCTACATATGAGAAATGATCTGGTGTGAAGTAAATCGGGTTTGTATATATGTAGCCTCAGATGAGCATGAAACTTCATTTTTGACCTGCTTAATAGCAGTCTCAAATATTAAAGTCTATTAAATCAATTAACCAATGCAGCAGCTGAAATATGACACCAAAGGCCACTCTTAATACAGACAGAAGTCAGGTAGTCAAAAATCTCCTGTTCTGCTTTTTGTATTTTGAACTTCTTGAGTGGACAGCCAACAATCCTACAAATAGACTAGAGGATGTGCCTGAAATGTTTGTTAAAACAAATAACTGGACCTTACTTGTTAAGTTCAATGTTCTGACTGTCACATGGAGTCTTTCAGGTTGTTTTACGTTTACTATCACAAATGAATGTTTTTTCCCCTAATGAATATACATTTTAGGTCTAAAGTGTCTAAAATCTGCAGTTTTGGAATTTTTCATGTGGGATAACAAAATTAAAAAACAAAGAAAAAAAAACACTCCAAAAAAACAAGTGATACATGTGATGAAGGACTGACATAATTTGATTCATAAGACTTTATTTGATATTCACATACTGTAAGCAGAAAACAGCTTTAACAAAGCAAACTTGGTGGAAAGGACTAACACCAAGCTTATCCATCTTTTCCTGTAAAGAAAAACTGAAAAATCAAACCAAAGTAATAAATTACAGATCTCCCTTAAATGTAAAGTGAACTTTCTAATAGGCTCTTCTGGCCTTTGTCTGCAGTCATAAAACATGGCACGCAAGGTACCCACAGCTGTTTTGTCCCCGTACAGTTCTTTAAATTGAAGAAAGATCTTATCTGGCGTATCCCACTCCACTTGCTCCAAAAAAAGAATTTCACGTTGTGGTTCTCCTAATGCACTCAGCACAAAATCACACTGCTGTTCTATAGACCACTTTTGAGCATGGAGCATTGCACTAATCTGGCTCTCCCGGTCTTCATAATTCGTGTTAAGCCACAAAATTCTGGTACACAGGGTGCACCAATAAAAAATGGTGACACCATATTAACGGTTTCAGATGGTTCATCAGCCATATTGATCAGTCTAAGGCAGGTGGTTTTGTATGCTGGTCAAAAATCCTGTCGACAAACGTCAAATGTTACATATGGTTCAAAATGACTCCCGTACAAGAACGTAGTAAGGTCTACTATTGACCAGTAAGAAACCACCACACTCACACTGCTATGGGGTCCACAAGATTTAGTTTTCTTTCTCCAAGTCAGACTACAGGCTGAGGACACAACTCCGGCCTGGAATCCAAGGCCCAAAGCCATGAACTTCTTCTTTTTGCATGTTGTTGTAAGTTAAAATCCTAATAAAACGTCTAATTATTTATTTACCTGCTGACTGCAAAACAGCCACCACACTTCCGGCTGTCACTTCTCCTCCATTAGAAGCTGCAGCAGACGACATCATGCCTGCAGCGCAGGAGCCTGCAGCTATTCCAGCTGAATTGAAACCTGCAGCTCCCAGAAGAGCAGGAGCAGTGACTACAGCACCTACTGCAGGAAGACAAGACATGTATCAGACATGGATCGGGCTTTGATTCAAATTAGTTAAAGATAAATAAACTGCTTACTTGCTCCTACAGCAGTACACACAGCTGTCACTATAACACAACATAAGAACACACATTAACATCTAACTGAGCCATAGCTCAGCACACAGCTGATCAAGGATTTAGATCAAGTAACTGAGCTACAGAGAAGACGGGGAGGCTTTATGCTACGATGGAGTATTAGAGCCACAAGAAAAAAGTTGTTGATATGGACATTACTGTTCCACAACAAACTGCTATAATTACTGTTTCTGCTACAAAATTCCTTATTTAGATGAGTTAGTGAAACAAATTGATCAGCCATTGTGTGATACAACATTCAACCTCTTTATTGCACGAGGATGTAACCATCGATAACCTTGCATCTGTCCATTAGATCGTGGCTCAAGAGTTGGCAGTTTGTCTTGTAATTGGAAGGTTGCCGGTTCAAGCCGCGGCTCGGACAGTCTTGGTCGCTGTGTCCTTGGGCAAGACACTTCACCTACCGCCTACTAGTGGAGGCCAGGGGGCCTGATGGCGTGATATGGCAGCCTCGCTTCTGTCGGCCTGCCTCAGGGAAGCTGTGGCTACAACTGTAGCTGCCTCCACTAGTGTGTGAATGTGAGAGTGAATGAATAGTGGAATTGTAAAGCGCTTTGAGGGTCTTGAAAAGCGCTATATAAATGCAATCCATTATTATTATTACCAGCCCTTTTTTTGGTACAACCTAATACTTATCACCACACTGCGTTTATGAGCTAAAACCAGGGAGTTTTAGCTCATGAGCTAAAACTCCTGGTGAAAAGCATTTTAAAGTTGTGTTCTGGTTATTTTAGCTCATGTTTCCTTCTTGCTAAAACCAATTCTGAAGTACGATTTCACCAACTCAGATGATATACAGTAGCAACCATGGCAGCTTGCCTTGAGACAGCTGTAATCTCCACATTTTGACTTTATTCTCAAAATGATCGATAATACCTTTCTTAACTTTGCCCTAATACTACATCGTATTATCCTCACTGCAGCACAGTTACATGTAATTGTTTCAGGAAGAAACACTTGGTTACTGATCATCAGGATGCTTCACAATGAATACATGTATTGATATGTATTTACCTATGAGTTTTAGAGATAAAAATAAATAAATAAGCAAATAGGTTTGTTACCTGCCCGGCTGTGATGGCTAAGGCTGTCACTGAAACACAAGAAAGAAAACTAAAGATCTCACCACAGCTCAGTCTGGAAATATTAAGACATTTTCTGTAATGCTAGAATCATCAACTCATATAATGTAGAGATGATCTGAAAAAGGCAGCTGTACTCACATAGACCCATTGTTCCACTCAGGATGAGGAACCTAAGATTGGACTGTGTCTTAAACAGAAGTGAGCATCAGCTGTTATTTCCTGGATAATGAAACTGAATGGGCGTCACTGGGTCTGTGAAGTAAATAAACTTCCTTTAGTCGTCATAGAACAAGTGATTGTGAGGCTGGATCTCAGGGGATTTGACATATTTATTTATTTTATTTATTTTATGTTTTTTATTATATATTTCACACACATGGGTTATTTCAAGGATTGTTCTTTCTATTTTAATCCTTATGTTAAATCAACTGCTTAAAATAAACACAAACAAAAAGGAGGTTATGATACGGAGCGTGTTTGAATGTTATTTGGGTCACTGAAAATGTGTCTGCATTATGTGTGCCCTTTCTTTGGGGTGTGGTATGTAACATAAGAAAGACCGCAGGTACCAATTAGTGTAGAATTTCCTCACATACTTGAGTCATACCTTGATTCTGGTTTAATCTTGTTAAGAAAAATAGTGAGAAACAGAAATGGAAATAAAATGGGTGAGTATAAAAGGCTTATCACAGCAGAAGGTGAGAGGAGTTATAAAAACAACCAACATCTGAGAAGCCCTGGACAGGAGATCCTATGAAATGGCAGCACTGGAGATCATGACAAGACACACGTTCAGGAAAGTTTATTATACTGCATTTAATCCCAGTCATTTTCAGAGAGAGATTAAAGGTTGAAGACTGATTTATAACAAGTCCCCACACAAAAATAGATAAAGCACTAAAAGTGCCTCACTGACGAGCAAGAAGTGCAATAAATAACTGAGAAGTGATACATGCTGTATGGGCGTCGCACATATGACGAGTTAGGAGTGAGAACGTGTTGATCTGTAGGGAAGCAGGAGACTGTTGTTATAGAGTGGATTGAGGATTTTTATTCTTTATTTCTATTTTTCAAGACTTTGTGAATTGTCTTTTTTAAATAACTTGGCTTACCCTTTTTGGTTTTGTTAATATTGGCAATAGTGTGAAGTACTATTGTTGGGTTCGAATATATTTATTATATAGGTCATCCAGTTAAGTTAAATGTCATGTTTTGAATTGTTAGAATCTGATGAGCATTATTTTATTTTATTTTTTGTTGTTTTGTTTTTCTGTTTTCCCCCTGAGAGATTACCACCTTAACGTGGTCAGGCGGTGTGATGGCTGCAGTTACAGCCACACAGTGGTAATATCAGTGTAGAGGCTTACACACAACACTGCATTCACATTGGTCTTTCTTTAAATATAAGGTTTAATTTACAGGATAATAAATAACTGGTTTTGGTCTCAGTTAGGTTTTTGTGTGTTTTACCCCTTTTTGTGATTTTTGTGGGCTGATCAGCCACTATTTAAGTTTCCCCCTTTGTCTTCTTTAGTGAGGTCAGTTTGTTTGAGGTATCAGTATTGGTTGTTGTTAACTTTGAGTAGAGTTCTGTTATTTTGACCTCTTTTATGGGCACATATGATTTTTTTTGTATAATTTAACCAACTATGTTGTTGGGTTAAATTAAAAAAAAATTGGGGGGGACTGTACTGCGGTGGCCCTGAGAGGCCAAACGGACTGCAACTTAAGAAAACACCAGCAATAAGAAAAACCCTGCAAAAGCACACAAAACACAGCGGAAATAGGAAAAACGACAATAGAAATAGGAAAAACAAAACAGAAATAGGAAAAAATAGATTTCCAAAAGCACAAGGGAAGTGTTTCTGGGGAGACAATAATCCGACGGACCAGTTGCAGGAACCAAAATATGGTAAGAATGAGGATGGGGATGACAGAAAAGACAAAATAAGAAAAAAATCAAGAGCATACGAGGACAAGACAAAACACATGATGGGAGGAAGAGGACCAACGTTACTGACACGCAGTAGTGATATATTAACACACTGAGAGTAAAAGACAGAAGTGCTCAGTGCATGATGGGAAGTTAATGAGCAGTTGTGGCCTATAACAGCATAACTAAAGGATGGGACAGGGTCAGCTGATCCAGCTGTAGCTATAAGACTGATCAAAAGGGAAAGTTATGAGTTTAATGTTAAAATACGAGAGCATTTCTGGTTAAACAGGACAGGGACAGGAAAGCTGAAGGCTCAGCCTCCCATTAGACTCATTAGACCTCACCAGAGTGAACAACTTTCTCTGCAGCAACACAACTCATAACTTTTATTTACACCCTGTCCTGATACTTCTATTTCATCTGCTATAAACAATAACCATACACTATTATTGCAATCTATACTACAGCTCAAAAGTCTGTAGAGAATTAGAAATGTCTTATTTACTGTCAACAGTGAAAATCTTTTGATGTTTTACTAAATTAATCAGAAGCGTAAAGAAATATAAATAATTAATGGTAACATTTATCATAAATCACAAATGAGATTTAGTGGAATATCTACTAAGTGTTGTTGAGACAACGTCGGTCTCTCCGATTCTTTTTGTCTTGGTAGAGATCACGCAGAGATGTTTCCAAATTTCACACAATCCTTTTATTACCCATTTTCCTTACAGATGCATCTGGAGATCAGCACACTGCATCCTGTGCAGTCCTACTCTAAAGGCTGATCTGAAGGGTTTCACACAACAATTACAGTTATAGTCTCTGGTCTCCAATTTCTACAGTAAATCCCCCACAATGGAAAAACACTGGTAAAGTGGCCTGGGGTGCTGACACCCTGACCCCCATCTCCTTTTAAGGTAATGTACATTGCCAATTGTCTGCCCCTCACCCTCAGTAAATCTTGCTACTGTCCTGTGTTTGGGGGTTAACTGTCCCACTTCCCTGCACCCCAGTTCTTTGTTCCCATCCCAGGACTATTTTCTATTTTCTAATCTTAAATCCTATCAACAACAAAATCATACTACGACACACACTAATAAACTACATTCACTATGACCTCAATACCTAATACACAGTCCATTATTTCTACAGTGTACTGTTATGAAAACAACAGAATGATGATGAGACACTGTGGTAAAGTCTTACAGGTATATTTGCAGATAGTTATCAATACAGGATAAACACTATGGGCTCCAGGAGACGGGGCAGAGGTAGGGAAGGTTGTCTGGAGGCACACTCAGACACTGTCACAGAAGGTCGCGGAGATCCGTAATGCTGAAACATCTGCACAGAAACAGAGAGTGAGCAAAGGCAAGAAATGATGGAAAATGTGACACGACTGTGGCATGATACGTTACCTTGGTACTGCAATGATCTGGTTGTTTAGAAGCCAGCATGAAGACCTCGTGAGGAACAGGCGAGTAATCAGCTGATTGTTCACAAGTGACCGAGGGACGGGAAGGTGGAGGAGCATCCCCTAAAAAAGACAAGCACACGGACAACAACACAGGCATACACCGAAAGAGGAGAGAGAGAAAGAAGCAGGCCAGAAAAAGAGGGCAAGGGAACCATGACATCTACTGAGGCCCATTTTTATTTCATACATCGTATCACCAGATGTCAGTTTGTGATGTTAGATCCCAACTTGTCAGTCACGAAACCTTTTTCCAAAGATATCAGCACAAACCAAAATCATTGTGCGGATTAAAAACAGCAAATTGTTGAAGTTTGTGATGGATCATCCCATTTTGTGTTTGCACTCGTCAGATGTGTTCCAGGTATATAACCATGTGATCTGTCCACACACAGGAGCGATTGTTACTAAAAATGGCCCCAGGTATAACTGTGTAGACATTTCCTAATGCATCATGGGTGATTTAACATAAATGATTCATTAAACACACTTTTTCATGTAATATTATGTTAAAGTAAATGTAAATTATTAATTAAAAGACGACTGATTCAGTCTGACCACAAACTTTTGAGCAGTAGTGTGTGTTGTATGCATGTGTCTGTCTGTACCTGATCAGGATTTTGTCATCAGTGTCAACAAAACGCTCAATTTTTTTTAGCCGCGTCTGTCGTCAAGATTGAGTTGAAGTGTTTTAACTCTGATGGCAATCTCTCCCTAACAAGTCCACTTTATTGCGTGCTCATTTTCTCCTATTAGTGGCTCATAGGAGTCTAACTAATGAACTGTATGCATGTTTCCTAATCTGTCATGCTTATCAGTGGCTCATGGTTGCTTAAGGCCTATGTCTGTACTTGACCACAGAGGCAGAGCATCATTCAACCTGCCAGCTGCCAATCAGGGAGCTTTTCAAGGATGACAGACTCCACTTTCTCTGCAGCAAGACAGCTCATAACTTTTTTACAGTGTCTCCCTGTCCTCATACTTCTATATATTCTTCTGTAATAGATAACTATACACTATCATTGCAATCTACACTACAGCTCAAAAGTTTGAAGTCAATTTTCCCCTGGTTTATAACCATGTGATCGGTCCACACAAGAGTGATTGTTACTAGAAATGAGCCCATGTATAACTGTGTTGACATTTCCTAATGCATCATTGTTGATTTAACATAAGTGATTCATTAAACACACATCTGTGAAAACATTACTGATAAATTTTCCTGTAATATTATGTTAAAGTAAATGTAAATTATTAATTAAAAAGACGACAGTTTGAATCTGACAACAAACTTTTGAGCAGTAGTGTGTGTTGTATGCATGTGTCTGTCTGTATCTGATCAGGATTTTGTCATCAGTGTCAACAAAACGCTCATTTTTTTAGCTGTGTCTGTCATCAAAATTGAGTTGGAGTGTTTTAACTCTGATGGCAATCTCTCCCTAACAAGTCCACTTTATTGCGTGCTCATTTTCTCCTATTAGTGGCTCATACGTATATGATTAGGAAACATGCATTAAGTGGACTAATTTCTCACGCTTATCAGTGGCTCATGGTTGCTTAAGGCCTATGTCTGTACTTGACCACAGAGGCAGAGCATCATTCAACCTGCCAGCTGCCTATCTTGGGAGCTTTTCAAGGATGACAGACTCCACTTTCTCTGCAGCAAGACAGCTCATAACTTTTTTACAGTGTCTCCCTGTCCTCATACTTCTATATATTCTTCTGTAATAGATAACTATACACTATCATTGCAATCTACACTACAGCTCAAAAGTTTGAAGTCAATTTTCACCTGGTTTATAACCATGTGATCGGTCCACACAGCAGTGATGGTTACTAAAAATTGGCCCATGTATAACTGTGTTGACATTTCCTAATGCATCATGGGTGATTTAACATAAATGATTCATTAAACACACATCTGTGTAAACATTACTGATAAATTTCATGTAATATTATGTTAAAGTAAATGTAAATTATTAATTAAAAAGACGACAGTTTGAATCTGACAACAAACTTTTGAGCAGTAGTGTGTGTTGTATGCATGTGTCTGTCTGTATCTGACCAGGATTTTGTCATCAGTGTCAACAAAACGCTCATTTTTTTTAGCTGTGTCTATCATCAAAAATTGAGCTGGAGTGTTTTAACTCTGATGGCAATCTCTCCCTAACAAGTCCACTTTATTGCGTGCTCATTTTCGCCTATTAGTGGCTCATAGGAGTCTAACTAATGAACTGTATGCATGTTTCCTAATCTGTCACACTTATCAGTGGCTCATGGTTGCTTAAGGCCTATGTCTGTAATTGACCACAGAGGCAGAGCATCATTCAACCTGCCAGCTGCCTATCTTGGGAGCTTTTCAAGGATGACAGACTCCACTTTCTCTGCAGCAAGACAGCTCATAACTTTTTTACAGTGTCTCCCTGTCCTCATACTTCTATATATTCTTCTGTAATAGATAACTATACACTATCATTGCAATCTACACTACAGCTCAAAAGTTTGAAGTCAATTTTCACCTGGTTTATAACCATGTGATTGGTCCACACAGCAGTGATTGTTTTTAAAATTTGGTGCACGTATAAATGTGTAGACATTTCTTAATGAATCATGAGTGATTTAACATAAATGATTCATTAAAAACACATCTGTGAAAACATTTCTGATAAATTTCATGTAATATTATGTTAAAGTAAATGTAAATTATTAATTAAAAGACGACTGTTTCAGTCTGACAACAAACTTTTGAGCAGCAGTGTGTGTTGTATGCATGTGTCTGTCTGTATCTGATCAGGATTTTGTCATCAGTGTCAACAAAACGCTCATTTTTTTAGCTGTGTCTATCATCAAAAATTGAGCTGGAGTGTTTTAACTCTGATGGCAATCTCTCCCTAACAAGTCCACTTTATTGCGTGCTCATTTTCTCCTATTAGTGGCTCATAGGAGTCTAACTAATGAACTGTATGCATGTTTCCTAATCTGTCACGCTTATCAGTGGCTCATGGTTGCTTAAGGCCTATGTCTGTACTTGACCACAGAGGCAGAGCATCATTCAACCTGCCAGCTGCCAATCAGGGAGCTTTTCAAGGATGACAGACTCCACTTTCTCTGCAGCAAGACAGCTCATAACTTTTTTACAGTGTCTCCCTGTCCTCATACTTCTATATATTCTTCTGTAATAGATAACTATACACTATCATTGCAATCTACACTACAGCTCAAAAGTTTGAAGTCAATTTTCCCCTGGTTTATAACCATGTGATCGGTCCACACAAGAGTGATTGTTACTAAAAATGAGCCCATGTATAACTGTGTTGACATTTCCTAATGCATCATGGTTTATTTAACATAAATGATTCATTAAACACACATCTGTGTAAACATTTCTGATAAATTTCATGTAATATTATGTTAAAGTAAATGTAAATTATTAATTAAAAAGACGACAGTTTGAATCTGACAACAAACTTTTGAGCAGTAGTGTGTGTTGTATGCATGTGTCTGTCTGTATCTGATCAGGATTTTGTCATCAGTGTCAACAAAACGCTCATTTTTTTAGCTGTGTCTGTCATCAAAATTGAGCTGGAGTGTTTTAACTCTGATGGCAATCTCTCCCTAACAAGTCCACTTTATTGCGTGCTCATTTTCTCCTATTAGTGGCTCATAGGAGTCTAACTAATGAACTGTATGCATGTTTCCTAATCTGTCACGCTTATCAGTGGCTCATGGTTGCTTAAGGCCTATGTCTGTACTTGACCACAGAGGCAGAGCATCATTCAACCTACCAGCTGCCTATCTTGGGAGCTTTTCAAGGATGACAGACTCCACTTTCTCTGCAGCAAGACAGCTCATAACTTTTTTACAGTGTCTCCCTGTCCTCATACTTCTATATATTCTTCTGTAATAGATAACTACACTATCATTGCAATCAATCTACACTACAGCTCAAAAGTTTGAAGTCAATTTTCACCTGGTTTATAACCATGTGATCGGTCCACACAGGAGCAATTGTTACTAAAAATTGGCCCATGTATAAGTGTGTAGACATTTCCTAATGCATCATGGGCGATTTAACATAAATGATTCATTAAACACACATCTGTGAAAACATTACTGATAAATTTCATGTAATATTATGTTAAAGTAAATGTAAATTATTAATTAAAAGACGACTGATTCAGTCTGACCACAAACTTTTGAGCAGTAGTGTGTGTTGTATGCATGTGTCTGTCTGTATCTGATCAGGATTTTGTCATCAGTGTCAACAAAACGCTCAATTTTTTTAGCTGTGTCTGTCATCAAAATTGAGTTGGAGTGTTTTAACTCTGATGGCAATCTCTCCCTAACAAGTCCACTTTATTGCGTGCTCATTTTTTCCTATTAGTGGCTCATACGTATATGATTAGGAAACATGCATTAAGTGGACTAATTTCTCACGCTTATCAGTGGCTCATGGTTGCTTAAGGCCTATGTCTGTACTTGACCACAGAGGCAGAGCATCATTCAACCTACCAACTGCCTATCTTGGGAGCTTTTCAAGGATGACAGACTCCACTTTCTCTGCAGCAAGACAGCTCATAACTTTTTTACAGTGTCTCCCTGTCCTCATACTTCTATATATTCTTCTGTAATAGATAACTATACACTATCATTGCAATCTACACTACAGCTCAAAAGTTTGAAGTCAATTTTCCCCTGGTTTATAACCATGTGATCTGTCCACACAAGAGTGATTGTTACTAGAAATGAGCCCATGTATAACTGTGTTGACATTTCCTAATGCATCATTGTTGATTTAACATAAGTGATTCATTAAACACACATCTGTGAAAACATTACTGATAAATTTCATGTAATATTATGTTAAAGTAAATGTAAATTATTAATTAAAAAGACGACAGTTTGAATCTGACAACAAACTTTTGAGCAGTAGTGTGTGTTGTATGCATGTGTCTGTCTGTATCTGATCAGGATTTTGTCATCAGTGTCAACAAAACGCTCATTTTTTTAGCTGTGTCTGTCATCAAAATTGAGTTGGAGTGTTTTAACTCTGATGGCAATCTCTCCCTAACAAGTCCACTTTATTGCGTGCTCATTTTCTCCTATTAGTGGCTCATACGTATATGATTAGGAAACATGCATTAAGTGGACTAATTTCTCACGCTTATCAGTGGCTCATGGTTGCTTAAGGCCTATGTCTGTACTTGACCACAGAGGCAGAGCATCATTCAACCTGCCAGCTGCCTATCTTGGGAGCTTTTCAAGGATGACAGACTCCACTTTCTCTGCAGCAAGACAGCTCATAACTTTTTTACAGTGTCTCCCTGTCCTCATACTTCTATATATTCTTCTGTAATAGATAACTATACACTATCATTGCAATCTACACTACAGCTCAAAAGTTTGAAGTCAATTTTCACCTGGTTTATAACCATGTGATCGGTCCACACAGCAGTGATGGTTACTAAAAATTGGCCCATGTATAACTGTGTTGACATTTCCTAATGCATCATGGGTGATTTAACATAAATGATTCATTAAACACACATCTGTGTAAACATTACTGATAAATTTCATGTAATATTATGTTAAAGTAAATGTAAATTATTAATTAAAAAGACGACAGTTTGAATCTGACAACAAACTTTTGAGCAGTAGTGTGTGTTGTATGCATGTGTCTGTCTGTATCTGACCAGGATTTTGTCATCAGTGTCAACAAAACGCTCATTTTTTTTAGCTGTGTCTATCATCAAAAATTGAGCTGGAGTGTTTTAACTCTGATGGCAATCTCTCCCTAACAAGTCCACTTTATTGCGTGCTCATTTTCGCCTATTAGTGGCTCATAGGAGTCTAACTAATGAACTGTATGCATGTTTCCTAATCTGTCACACTTATCAGTGGCTCATGGTTGCTTAAGGCCTATGTCTGTAATTGACCACAGAGGCAGAGCATCATTCAACCTGCCAGCTGCCTATCTTGGGAGCTTTTCAAGGATGACAGACTCCACTTTCTCTGCAGCAAGACAGCTCATAACTTTTTTACAGTGTCTCCCTGTCCTCATACTTCTATATATTCTTCTGTAATAGATAACTATACACTATCATTGCAATCTACACTACAGCTCAAAAGTTTGAAGTCAATTTTCACCTGGTTTATAACCATGTGATTGGTCCACACAGCAGTGATTGTTTTTAAAATTTGGTGCACGTATAAATGTGTAGACATTTCTTAATGAATCATGAGTGATTTAACATAAATGATTCATTAAAAACACATCTGTGAAAACATTTCTGATAATTTTCCTGTAATATTATGTTAAAGTAAATGTAAATTATTAATTAAAAGACGACTGTTTCAGTCTGACAACAAACTTTTGAGCAGCAGTGTGTGTTGTATGCATGTGTCTGTCTGTATCTGATCAGGATTTTGTCATCAGTGTCAACAAAACGCTCATTTTTTTAGCTGTGTCTATCATCAAAATTGAGCTGGAGTGTTTTAACTCTGATGGCAATCTCTCCCTAACAAGTCCACTTTATTGCGTGCTCATTTTCTCCTATTAGTGGCTCATAGGAGTCTAACTAATGAACTGTATGCATGTTTCCTAATCTGTCACGCTTATCAGTGGCTCATGGTTGCTTAAGGCCTATGTCTGTACTTGACCACAGAGGCAGAGCATCATTCAACCTGCCAGCTGCCAATCAGGGAGCTTTTCAAGGATGACAGACTCCACTTTCTCTGCAGCAAGACAGCTCATAACTTTTTTACAGTGTCTCCCTGTCCTCATACTTCTATATATTCTTCTGTAATAGATAACTATACACTATCATTGCAATCTACACTACAGCTCAAAAGTTTGAAGTCAATTTTCACCTGGTTTATAACCATGTGATCGGTCCACACAGCAGTGATGGTTACTAAAAATTGGCCCATGTATAACTGTGTTGACATTTCCTAATGCATCATGGGTGATTTAACATAAATGATTCATTAAACACACATCTGTGTAAACATTACTGATAAATTTCATGTAATATTATGTTAAAGTAAATGTAAATTATTAATTAAAAAGACGACAGTTTGAATCTGACAACAAACTTTTGAGCAGTAGTGTGTGTTGTATGCATGTGTCTGTCTGTATCTGACCAGGATTTTGTCATCAGTGTCAACAAAACGCTCATTTTTTTTAGCTGTGTCTATCATCAAAAATTGAGCTGGAGTGTTTTAACTCTGATGGCAATCTCTCCCTAACAAGTCCACTTTATTGCGTGCTCATTTTCGCCTATTAGTGGCTCATAGGAGTCTAACTAATGAACTGTATGCATGTTTCCTAATCTGTCACACTTATCAGTGGCTCATGGTTGCTTAAGGCCTATGTCTGTAATTGACCACAGAGGCAGAGCATCATTCAACCTGCCAGCTGCCTATCTTGGGAGCTTTTCAAGGATGACAGACTCCACTTTCTCTGCAGCAAGACAGCTCATAACTTTTTTACAGTGTCTCCCTGTCCTCATACTTCTATATATTCTTCTGTAATAGATAACTATACACTATCATTGCAATCTACACTACAGCTCAAAAGTTTGAAGTCAATTTTCACCTGGTTTATAACCATGTGATTGGTCCACACAGCAGTGATTGTTTTTAAAATTTGGTGCACGTATAAATGTGTAGACATTTCTTAATGAATCATGAGTGATTTAACATAAATGATTCATTAAAAACACATCTGTGAAAACATTTCTGATAAATTTCATGTAATATTATGTTAAAGTAAATGTAAATTATTAATTAAAAGACGACTGTTTCAGTCTGACAACAAACTTTTGAGCAGCAGTGTGTGTTGTATGCATGTGTCTGTCTGTATCTGATCAGGATTTTGTCATCAGTGTCAACAAAACGCTCATTTTTTTAGCTGTGTCTATCATCAAAAATTGAGCTGGAGTGTTTTAACTCTGATGGCAATCTCTCCCTAACAAGTCCACTTTATTGCGTGCTCATTTTCTCCTATTAGTGGCTCATAGGAGTCTAACTAATGAACTGTATGCATGTTTCCTAATCTGTCACGCTTATCAGTGGCTCATGGTTGCTTAAGGCCTATGTCTGTACTTGACCACAGAGGCAGAGCATCATTCAACCTGCCAGCTGCCAATCAGGGAGCTTTTCAAGGATGACAGACTCCACTTTCTCTGCAGCAAGACAGCTCATAACTTTTTTATAGTGTCTCCCTGTCCTCATACTTCTATATATTCTTCTGTAATAGATAACTATACACTATCATTGCAATCTACACTACAGCTCAAAAGTTTGAAGTCAATTTTCCCCTGGTTTATAACCATGTGATCGGTCCACACAAGAGTGATTGTTACTAAAAATGAGCCCATGTATAACTGTGTTGACATTTCCTAATGCATCATGGTTTATTTAACATAAATGATTCATTAAACACACATCTGTGTAAACATTTCTGATAAATTTCATGTAATATTATGTTAAAGTAAATGTAAATTATTAATTAAAAAGACGACAGTTTGAATCTGACAACAAACTTTTGAGCAGTAGTGTGTGTTGTATGCATGTGTCTGTCTGTATCTGATCAGGATTTTGTCATCAGTGTCAACAAAACGCTCATTTTTTTAGCTGTGTCTGTCATCAAAATTGAGCTGGAGTGTTTTAACTCTGATGGCAATCTCTCCCTAACAAGTCCACTTTATTGCGTGCTCATTTTCTCCTATTAGTGGCTCATAGGAGTCTAACTAATGAACTGTATGCATGTTTCCTAATCTGTCACGCTTATCAGTGGCTCATGGTTGCTTAAGGCCTATGTCTGTACTTGACCACAGAGGCAGAGCATCATTCAACCTACCAGCTGCCTATCTTGGGAGCTTTTCAAGGATGACAGACTCCACTTTCTCTGCAGCAAGACAGCTCATAACTTTTTTACAGTGTCTCCC
Source organism: Perissodus microlepis (assembly GCF_051167445.1). Taxonomy (NCBI): domain Eukaryota; kingdom Metazoa; phylum Chordata; class Actinopteri; order Cichliformes; family Cichlidae; genus Perissodus; species Perissodus microlepis. The sequence goes on from NC_140466.1 coordinate 10,504,060, forward strand.
TGTCCTCATACTTCTATATATTCTTCTGTAATAGATAACTACACTATCATTGCAATCAATCTACACTACAGCTCAAAAGTTTGAAGTCAATTTTCACCTGGTTTATAACCATGTGATCGGTCCACACAGGAGCAATTGTTACTAAAAATTGGCCCATGTATAAGTGTGTAGACATTTCCTAATGCATCATGGGCGATTTAACATAAATGATTCATTAAACACACATCTGTGAAAACATTACTGATAAATTTCATGTAATATTATGTTAAAGTAAATGTAAATTATTAATTAAAAGACGACTGATTCAGTCTGACCACAAACTTTTGAGCAGTAGTGTGTGTTGTATGCATGTGTCTGTCTGTATCTGATCAGGATTTTGTCATCAGTGTCAACAAAACGCTCAATTTTTTTAGCTGTGTCTGTCATCAAAATTGAGTTGGAGTGTTTTAACTCTGATGGCAATCTCTCCCTAACAAGTCCACTTTATTGTGTGCTCATTTTTTCCTATTAGTGGCTCATACGTATATGATTAGGAAACATGCATTAAGTGGACTAATTTCTCACGCTTATCAGTGGCTCATGGTTGCTTAAGGCCTATGTCTGTACTTGACCACAGAGGCAGAGCATCATTCAACCTACCAACTGCCTATCTTGGGAGCTTTTCAAGGATGACAGACTCCACTTTCTCTGCAGCAAGACAGCTCATAACTTTTTTACAGTGTCTCCCTGTCCTCATACTTCTATATATTCTTCTGTAATAGATAACTATACACTATCATTGCAATCTACACTACAGCTCAAAAGTTTGAAGTCAATTTTCCCCTGGTTTATAACCATGTGATCTGTCCACACAAGAGTGATTGTTACTAGAAATGAGCCCATGTATAACTGTGTTGACATTTCCTAATGCATCATTGTTGATTTAACATAAGTGATTCATTAAACACACATCTGTGAAAACATTACTGATAAATTTCATGTAATATTATGTTAAAGTAAATGTAAATTATTAATTAAAAAGACGACAGTTTGAATCTGACAACAAACTTTTGAGCAGTAGTGTGTGTTGTATGCATGTGTCTGTCTGTATCTGATCAGGATTTTGTCATCAGTGTCAACAAAACGCTCATTTTTTTAGCTGTGTCTGTCATCAAAATTGAGTTGGAGTGTTTTAACTCTGATGGCAATCTCTCCCTAACAAGTCCACTTTATTGCGTGCTCATTTTCTCCTATTAGTGGCTCATACGTATATGATTAGGAAACATGCATTAAGTGGACTAATTTCTCACGCTTATCAGTGGCTCATGGTTGCTTAAGGCCTATGTCTGTACTTGACCACAGAGGCAGAGCATCATTCAACCTGCCAGCTGCCTATCTTGGGAGCTTTTCAAGGATGACAGACTCCACTTTCTCTGCAGCAAGACAGCTCATAACTTTTTTACAGTGTCTCCCTGTCCTCATACTTCTATATATTCTTCTGTAATAGATAACTATACACTATCATTGCAATCTACACTACAGCTCAAAAGTTTGAAGTCAATTTTCACCTGGTTTATAACCATGTGATCGGTCCACACAGCAGTGATGGTTACTAAAAATTGGCCCATGTATAACTGTGTTGACATTTCCTAATGCATCATGGGTGATTTAACATAAATGATTCATTAAACACACATCTGTGTAAACATTACTGATAAATTTCATGTAATATTATGTTAAAGTAAATGTAAATTATTAATTAAAAAGACGACAGTTTGAATCTGACAACAAACTTTTGAGCAGTAGTGTGTGTTGTATGCATGTGTCTGTCTGTATCTGACCAGGATTTTGTCATCAGTGTCAACAAAACGCTCATTTTTTTTAGCTGTGTCTATCATCAAAAATTGAGCTGGAGTGTTTTAACTCTGATGGCAATCTCTCCCTAACAAGTCCACTTTATTGCGTGCTCATTTTCGCCTATTAGTGGCTCATAGGAGTCTAACTAATGAACTGTATGCATGTTTCCTAATCTGTCACACTTATCAGTGGCTCATGGTTGCTTAAGGCCTATGTCTGTAATTGACCACAGAGGCAGAGCATCATTCAACCTGCCAGCTGCCTATCTTGGGAGCTTTTCAAGGATGACAGACTCCACTTTCTCTGCAGCAAGACAGCTCATAACTTTTTTACAGTGTCTCCCTGTCCTCATACTTCTATATATTCTTCTGTAATAGATAACTATACACTATCATTGCAATCTACACTACAGCTCAAAAGTTTGAAGTCAATTTTCACCTGGTTTATAACCATGTGATTGGTCCACACAGCAGTGATTGTTTTTAAAATTTGGTGCACGTATAAATGTGTAGACATTTCTTAATGAATCATGAGTGATTTAACATAAATGATTCATTAAAAACACATCTGTGAAAACATTTCTGATAATTTTCCTGTAATATTATGTTAAAGTAAATGTAAATTATTAATTAAAAGACGACTGTTTCAGTCTGACAACAAACTTTTGAGCAGCAGTGTGTGTTGTATGCATGTGTCTGTCTGTATCTGATCAGGATTTTGTCATCAGTGTCAACAAAACGCTCATTTTTTTAGCTGTGTCTATCATCAAAATTGAGCTGGAGTGTTTTAACTCTGATGGCAATCTCTCCCTAACAAGTCCACTTTATTGCGTGCTCATTTTCTCCTATTAGTGGCTCATAGGAGTCTAACTAATGAACTGTATGCATGTTTCCTAATCTGTCACGCTTATCAGTGGCTCATGGTTGCTTAAGGCCTATGTCTGTACTTGACCACAGAGGCAGAGCATCATTCAACCTGCCAGCTGCCAATCAGGGAGCTTTTCAAGGATGACAGACTCCACTTTCTCTGCAGCAAGACAGCTCATAACTTTTTTACAGTGTCTCCCTGTCCTCATACTTCTATATATTCTTCTGTAATAGATAACTATACACTATCATTGCAATCTACACTACAGCTCAAAAGTTTGAAGTCAATTTTCCCCTGGTTTATAACCATGTGATCGGTCCACACAAGAGTGATTGTTACTAAAAATGAGCCCATGTATAACTGTGTTGACATTTCCTAATGCATCATGGTTTATTTAACATAAATGATTCATTAAACACACATCTGTGTAAACATTTCTGATAAATTTCATGTAATATTATGTTAAAGTAAATGTAAATTATTAATTAAAAAGACGACAGTTTGAATCTGACAACAAACTTTTGAGCAGTAGTGTGTGTTGTATGCATGTGTCTGTCTGTATCTGATCAGGATTTTGTCATCAGTGTCAACAAAACGCTCATTTTTTTAGCTGTGTCTGTCATCAAAATTGAGTTGGAGTGTTTTAACTCTGATGGCAATCTCTCCCTAACAAGTCCACTTTATTGCGTGCTCATTTTCTCCTATTAGTGGCTCATAGGAGTCTAACTAATGAACTGTATGCATGTTTCCTAATCTGTCACGCTTATCAGTGGCTCATGGTTGCTTAAGGCCTATGTCTGTAATTGACCACAGAGGCAGAGCATCATTCAACCTACCAGCTGCCTATCTTGGGAGCTTTTCAAGGATGACAGACTCCACTTTCTCTGCAGCAAGACAGCTCATAACTTTTTTACAGTGTCTCCCTGTCCTCATACTTCTATATATTCTTCTGTAATAGATAACTACACTATCATTGCAATCAATCTACACTACAGCTCAAAAGTTTGAAGTCAATTTTCACCTGGTTTATAACCATGTGATCGGTCCACACAGGAGCAATTGTTACTAAAAATTGGCCCATGTATAAGTGTGTAGACATTTCCTAATGCATCATGGGCGATTTAACATAAATGATTCATTAAACACACATCTGTGAAAACATTACTGATAAATTTCATGTAATATTATGTTAAAGTAAATGTAAATTATTAATTAAAAGACGACTGATTCAGTCTGACCACAAACTTTTGAGCAGTAGTGTGTGTTGTATGCATGTGTCTGTCTGTATCTGATCAGGATTTTGTCATCAGTGTCAACAAAACGCTCAATTTTTTTAGCTGTGTCTGTCATCAAAATTGAGTTGGAGTGTTTTAACTCTGATGGCAATCTCTCCCTAACAAGTCCACTTTATTGCGTGCTCATTTTCTCCTATTAGTGGCTCATACGTATATGATTAGGAAACATGCATTAAGTGGACTAATTTCTCACGCTTATCAGTGGCTCATGGTTGCTTAAGGCCTATGTCTGTACTTGACCACAGAGGCAGAGCATCATTCAACCTGCCAGCTGCCTATCTTGGGAGCTTTTCAAAGATGACAGACTCCACTTTCTCTACAGCAAGACAGCTCATAACTTTTTTTACAGTGTCTCCCTGTCCTCATACTTCTATATATTCTTCTGTAATAGATAACTATACACTATCATTGCAATCTACACTACAGCTCAAAAGTTTGAAGTCAATTTTCCCCTGGTTTATAACCATGTGATCGGTCCACACAGCAGTGATTGTTACTAAAAATGGGCCCATGTATAACTGTGTAAACATTTCCTAATGCATCATGGGTGATTTAACATAAATGATTCATTAAACACACATCTGTGAAAACATTACTGGTAAGCTTTGTGTAATATTATGTTAAAGTAAATGTAAGTTATTAATTAAAAGACGATTGTTTCAGTCTGACCACAAACTTTTGAGCAGTAGTGTGTGTTGTATGCATGTGTCTGTCTGTATCTGATACGGATTTTGTCATCAGTGTCAACAAAACGCTCATTTTTTTAGCTGTGTCTGTCATCAAAATTGAGTTCATGGCAAACTCTCCCTAACATGTTCACTTTATTGCGTGCTCATCAATCTACTCTACAGCTCAAAAAAGGTTGAAGTCAATTAGAAACGTCTTTTTTTCTTAAAAAAACAAGATTCGCTTTTAGATTTTGCAAATTAATTGGGAATGCAAATAAATATTATTCCTTAAAACTTGCATAGATCACCAATTATGAATGATGATTGATTAAATATTAACTGTTGTATGGGTTACAACAATAATAGCGAGTGTGTAGATTATATTACCTTTCCTCAGTTTTTCACATTAAATCTCACCTTACTAGTGACCCAGCATTTTTCTAAGTACAGAAGCGCTAACCAACATCATTTTTTCAAGTAATATAAAAATCATCTTTATATATTACCTTTTTAAACATCCCATTTTTCTTTCTAATGTCATTAAAACAAGTTTGAATAACAGTAGTCAGACCTCCAGATCTTTTAAGCTTTCAGTTTTTTTCTCAGTGTCACACATGGATTAGTTTTCGTCTCTTTCAATAAGAAAGTCAAATCTTCAAACCCTAAAGCAATCTTTGTTTCTTTCAATCATTCCAATATTTTTCATCTCCTGTTATATAATTGCAGTTAACCAGGGCTTAGCTACTCTGATCTACAGCAATTTTGGGGGTGTGGATACCTATTTTCTTTTTTTCACAGGTGCGGAGCCTTTTTCTACAAAATTACGAATAAACTGCATTTTTTAAAAGTACCTTTAACATAAATGTAGACTGACAAGTAACTCAACCTTTAACACAGTGATCAGTAGAGAAGAAAGAAAATAACCCATTTCAAAATTTCTAGTTCAGATCAAAATTATTGTTCTGATTAAGGAAACAGTAAATCTGGCCACATTATTGTCCCGATCTTCCAATTTTCCCTTTCCAATGTGACTAAATAAAATTCAACTTTTTTTAAAAATAAAAGCAGTTGCACACCCAGGTATTTCTTACAGTAAGAATCCTCCAACAACCTTTCAAAAGAAAATTTTTTGTCTTTCCTCAATTTTGAGACCAACTGAACCCACAAACCTGAAGCTGCAGACCCCAAACTAACCAAATTTAATGTTTCCTTAATCAGCACAGTAATTTTTAAGTCTTTATGTGTTATGTTTACTCACAGTTTTGATGCTTGCTTCTTCGACTTGATCCACGATTAGCTCTGCACCATCGCTCTGCTGTTTTCTTTCTCCTCATGCTTCTCCTTCGTGCGTCCTGTCCTCAGATATAATCCAACCTGCCTCCTTGTTTCCTCCTTGACTTGTATTCGCAAAATTTCCAGTTAAATTAAGAGTAATCCAGAAAAGTTTTCCTGCTTCAAAAGCTCTTCCAGTTGCCTGTCTTCTTGTCCTCCTTCAAATGTGCATTTTATGTATTTGTATTTATTTGACTTCATATTGCCATGACAACATAACACAGAGCATCATGGTAGATTAAAGCAGGTGGTTCTGTCCTCTACAGAAATGCTGGTGTTCCATAGTGATGTAAAAGTACGCTGTAAAATGTAATATTGTGTTTAATTAAAAATATTAAATAGGCTGAACTCAGTTTTTTATCAATTTGTTATTAGAACTCGATTTAAATAAGTTACCAGCACATTTTATGCAAAAACGCTGATAAACTCAATTTATTTGAGTTGTCTTAACTTAGAAAAACTAAGTAAGATGGAAGTTTTTCTTCTCAGTGCGGAAGGATGAAAGATGTGTAGTGATGCCACGTCACTACCGTCCTCCTCCCTAGCACGGATCAGTCCGCATGTTCATGGTGCCAGCATTTTTTATGGAATATGTTGAGCAAACCTAGAAAAGCGTCAGCTCAAGAGATTATTGTTGTCATTGCTGTGGATCTTTACCTGATACACTGACTTGGTGAGTAAATGTTTACTCTTATTCAAACTGATTTTGTGGCTTCTCTTAGTTTAGCACCAGGTTTATAATCGTGCTAGCTAGTTAGTGTTAGCCTAGCGTTGCTGCTGCGGCTGGGCTCATGTTACTTAAAAATTAACACCACAGCCTTAAAAACCTTATATAAAAATATGTCTGTGAAATTTTCTGTTGATTGTTTGAAATAAAAAAGTGAGATAAGAGCCCAGACAAAATTCTTCGGGGGGGGGGGTGAAAACAATAAGCCAGGAGATAGCTGTGCTCGCGGACTGTTATCAAGCCTTGACCTCCCGGTCAGCTATCGCGCTGGTGGATAACAGAGCTCTCTGAAAACGTGGAGGCACTTTTGCAAATATGTGATATTTTGATAAATTAAGTAGATATTTGAGCATTACACAGCTACATTCTCCGCTGAAAATATCTTAAAAGGTTATTTTGTGACCCAGAAAGGGTAATCTGGGGAAAAGGAGGATCGCATTTGTCGGCCACGGTTGTCGGAGCCTGTGCGTACTTGTAAGCGCTGCAATGGCGGAGGAGCGCGGCTGAAAAACTTATTACTTTTTCTGGGTCACAAAATCAACTTTTAAGATATTTTCAGGCGAGAATGTAGCTGTCGAAAGTTCAAATATCTGCTCGATTTATCAAGACATCACATATTTGCAAAAATGCTCCGACGTTTTCAGAGACGTCCATTTTTTTCATGCTTTGTGGCAGCTTGAACATCTGTGGCATCTATTAATGTCAAATCTAGCCTTTATTTAACAACATAAGCAAACTCTATGTTACAATGATTGCACAGCCATTAAGGATAAAATCGGTTTCTGAAAAATGTTCTGTTTTTTCTCCTTCTGCTTGCTTCTTACTGTCTTTGAGGCTCGAGATCAGCACTCCTGCTGTTGGACAGAAAGACATCAACTCAGTGGTAAGTATTTTGGTTTTCCAATATATTAGCAACTGTCAGTGACATTTATATTAATCAGGCTGAACTTTAATCATACTTTAGATCAGTTTTACTTATACTTTAGTTTTACTTATTGTTTTATTTGTTTTTTGGTTTGGGGAAGTTGTTTCTTTACTGATCTTTTCCTGTCTTCTGTTATTAGACTTGAGATATGACTGCGCTATGCTGTTGCTGGTGACTCCAGTTAATTCTACAAGACATGCTGTGTAAGTAAACAAACAACAACAGTTTGGTCTGCATTTCTTGAAAGATCACATCCCCCAAACTTAGTTTAGAGGGTCTACACTGTATATAGTGAAGTCTGCAAGTTTTCTAACAGCAAAATTTGTTTTGTACCCAAATCATTTTGCACATCATTACAATGAAAGTTATTGGCCATGTTTGCATAGCCCTTTTTAAAATGATGCTTTCATGACATTATTGTGTGTCGGGTGGGGGTCAGGGATATCCAGACTGACAATTGGGACATTGAATGTCACCTCTCCGGTGGGGAGGGAGCCTGAGATTGTCTAAATTGGAGTCTGTTTTATACCAAATGCAGAAAAAAATGTTTTAAGAAAGCAATTCAGCAGTTCATGTTCCAAAAAATATGATTGTTTGCTTGCAGGACACCAGGAAAGATGAGTCCTCCGTCACAGATGGTGTGGTCAGTGAAGATGGTCGCCTGCAGGTTCAAGCTCATTGGATCTCCAACCCACATCCACTGCCACTGTACTTAAGGGAAGTTAAAGACTTTCTTCTGCACCTACATTTGGATCACCTCGATCCATGATAGTCATTCAGGCAGTAATGCCTGGACTGGAAACAAGCCATCCTTAAAATATTACAACATTCCAGCTCCTGTGTTGGAATGCAAAACAAATGTGTTGTTTAAATCAGAGACTGCACTTGTGACAGAACAATAAATATTTTATTTTGATTATATAAGTAATGTAAGTACAAAACAAAGTTGTGGTAGGCCTAAACTTATTTTCAGAATAATTACATCTGTGACTTTGTTTCATTGTAAGATTATACCAGTGATGGCAATATAATTGTTTGTTGTTCAGCAGAACAGTTTCCAGTATGTTGGCTGTTATACTTTGTTGTGTTTGAAAATAAAAGTTGGTCTGATTTTAACATCATTACAAAAAGTGTTGTTAATTATTTTTAATCATATTCAGGTTACCACAAATTGTTTTTTCATTTAGTTGAACTTGAAATGTTTGTCAGTAGGTAAACAATTAGTATTGTACAGTCAGAAATATCAAGTTATTCTTAATACTGCAGACTTGCACTGTATAAGTTGTCCTAACAGTCATCTTAAGTAAGCTTTACTTAGTTTTTTTGAGGCAATGAGTTTCCTTAATTTTTTTGAGTTCTGGGAACTAACAAGGCTGTACAGTGTACTCAAAATGAATAAGTTGCCCTAACTTGGTCATCTTACGTAAACTTGATCCAATTTTCTTGAGTTCTGGGAACAAACGAGCTTGTACAGAGTACTCAAAATAAACAAGTTGTCCTAATTTAGTCATTTTTAGCTAAGCTTTACTCAATTGTTTTGAGGCAACGAGTTTCCTCAATTTTTTTTGAGTTCTGGGAACTAATTAGATTTTACAGTGTGTAAGAGCAGGAATTTAACTACAAACCCTCATAGTTCCCATCAGTATCATTCATTCTGCTCTGCCTCAATGGTCACAGTGGCTAGTTTAAGTACGTTTGCCCCATAGAAATCCATTGAGTCCCTTTGATACATGTTTAGACCTTTATAATTTTCAGGGTGCATGAGTGTTATATCTCCATCTCATCCTAAACATTTTACCAACATGTAAAAGGCATACATCCACAAGATTTTGATTTGTTTAATTTTAATTGAAACTTGTTTTATTCTGAATAAATGTGTGAGATGGCCCTCAGGGCCCTATTTCAGGAAGCCGGTTTAGAAAACTCAGAGTGAAAAATGATACTCAGGGTTGAGTAACCCCGAACTGTCCAACTTGGAATATTCGGTTTCAGAAAGGCTGATAACAATTAGTTCAATCAACGCGGAGTTGCGTCAACCCCAAGTTAAGCGCGCGCACGAGGATACATAAAGCCCTGATCAGTGGAGCACAGATCAAGCGAGTCACCATGGAGACGGAGGGAAAGAAGGTGCGGTCGACGTATTTCACAGCGCTTGAGGCCGAAACCCTGATGGCAGCATATGCCGACAACATGCACATCTTGCAGAAAAAAAGTAACACAGCCACAGCTGCAAAAGAAAGGGAGCATGCATGGCAAAACATAGCCGACAGAGTCAATGCGTGAGTGCAAATGTAAACATTGATCTAGGGATCTCCACCCATTTAACACGGTAATGTACTATATCCTATCTATTATCATTGTATACATTTAATGTTGTGATGTGATGTGAGCGCAGGTGCAACCCAACAGGCCCCAAACGTTCCTGGCAGCAAGTAAAAATGAAATACAAAAATATAGTCCAAACAGGTGAGGTGTAATTGTATTACGAGCCATGGTGCTTGGTCTGTTTGTCCCATGCAAATCAATTGCAGTTAGAGGCTACATTCATTGTCCTTCTGTAAGCACTCATTGAAATTATCTGAGCACATTACAAGTACATATTTGCTTACTCTGTATGCTCAAATGTGAGCCGTTATAGCCAACAGAAAAAAAGCGGAAGCCCGAAAAACAGGTGGGGGTCCTCCACCACCACCACTCACAGAGGCTGAGCAGTTGGCCCTCAGCCAAAACAGTGGGCGCCCAGTGGCTGAAGGCATCTCTGCGGGGACATCCTCTGAGGCAATAACCCCGCAAGACACAAGTGCCTACATAAGGGGTAAATCCAAAACAATACATGATGTGCATACATCCTTTCTTCACAGTCACCTTTGCAGTGCGACACATTCATTTGATGAACTCCTTACCAAAATGAACTATGTTGTAGTGAAGTTATTGTCCTACTGATTTTGCCTTCCCTCAGTGTCGGTTGTCTTTGAGAGCATAATGACAATGAGGTGTACGGTGATTGGTATGTCTGTTAATTGCCAGTTGGGCCCTTGTAAGTTATGAGTGACCTGTATGAACCTCATATTCTTTCAGTTGATGGTGATGGTGTACTGCATCTGGTGCAGCCCCCTGTTGAGCCAGACCAACATGCAGTTGTGAGTACTCGTAATACTCCACAGACTACATGTGTCAACAGTAGAACAGCAATGTTGTTAATGTCTCCACTACAGGCAAATGATGACGAAACAGTGACAGCTGTTACAGAGGAGGAAGCAACAGAGACACACCATGAGGTTTACATCTTACAGTGGAAAATATAACAACTGAATACAATGTGGTACTATGATAACACCATGGACGTACTATGTCCCTGACAGAGTGATGATGGAAATGAAGAGGAAGAGGGTCCAGCCACTCCTCCAACAAACCTTTCCACAGTAGGATGTTCAGCACTGAGTCACAACCAACCTAAGTAGGCATGTACTATGGATGTCAATGCTATGTCCTGTGTTGCAATAGCTCCCTGTAAAGCAGCTGTACAAGACATATTTGGTCAAGAAAATACAGAAGTGCGACATGGAAATGGTACACCTCGAGCAGCAGATCCAAAAGTCCAAGTTGGAGATTTTACTGCTGGAACAACAGTTAAGGGTGGGTGAAGTGGTCAGAGATGGACGAATTATGTCAGTGTTTGTACAACATACTAATATACCTTTTTATACCTTGTGTACAGGACATACAGGGCGACCAATAAAGCCAGTTGACCAAAAAATATGTGTATTCGTCTTGTAACATGTTGAGGTGACGGGTCACAGGAAATGGTTGTGACATATGGTGTCTCTGACTACTCTTCCATCCTTTATGTTCGTGGGTGGGTCAGGATGTACATCGTGTGGATCACTGCTGATGTCTGGTTCAGATGGACAGTGTTCTCCTCTAATTGTGGCAATGTTGTGAAGAATCACACATGCCACAATAATGTCACATGCCCTTTCTGGGGCGACCCTGAGTCTTTGCAGGCACTGGAACCGGGCCTTGAGCATTCCGATGGTCATTTCAACTCTGGCCCGTGTCCTGCAATGGGCCAGATTATATCGCTGCTGTGGGCCCGGTTCAGGGTCAGGGTAAGGGGTAAGCAAATAGGGTAAACATGGATACCCCCTATCACCAAGCAAGTGGCCAGTGAACTCTCCTAGGACAGAAGGATACACGTCAGTGCAAACGTCCCTGTAGCAATTGGTCTCTGTATATTTCAAAGTATTTTCGACCCACCATGTCCAAATTTGGTGCTCAGTGTACATTCACGGAAAATTCGTGAGTCATGAACAGAGCCTGGCCACTTGGCTTCCACATTTGTGATGATGTTGGCAGCATCACATATGATCTTCACAGTGCAGAGAACACAAATTAGCATCCATTACTATAATGACATCACTTGTTAGTGTGAAATGCTACAGGGAACTATGTACCTGTACATTGATGCTGTGGAAAGACTTCCTGTTCACATAGTCCCCTTCATTTACTGAGGGTGCAATGATTGGAATGTGGGTGCCATCTATACAGCCAATCACGCCTGGGAACCCTGAAAATAGCTGCAACATGTAAGTAGTAGTTCAAGTATCACCACATCATGGATTAGGTTTTGTTCATCCTGATACCTGCAATTTTGTGGAATCCCTCTTTGATGAATCTTGTGGGTCTGTGACCGGGGAACACCACAAACGAGTGCAGGAGACGTTTCAGTGCAACTGTAACATTCCTGACTGCCCGACAGACGGTAGCCTTGGAAACGTGCTCAGCGTCACCAATATTGTACAGAAAGCTCCCGTTTGCAAAAAACGGAGTGCAGTACAAATAATATGTAATGAACTGAGAGCATGTCCGCGATGTGTCACATGAGCAATATATGGCCTGAGGATGTTATCCAAATAAATTATGGATTGTGCTGAGAAACGGTAACGTTCACACAGGAAATCATCAGGGAATGATAATATGTCCAAACGCGCTCTAACCACTCTCTCCCGGCGGAGAGCTCTGCGGAGAATTTGGGCTCCAACATCTACTGGCTCTTCAAGGAAGGGGCACGCCATGTCTGACACTTCCTACAGTCAGGTTTCCGACAAAGAGGCGGGGACAGTCAGGGTTAGTTGCAGTAAAGCTGCTAGGGGGCAGGTTAGCTTCACGGAGTGTGTCGTCATGGTGACTCACTCAGGCTTCATCTGAACTCGCTTTGTGAAACCGAAGACCCAGAGTTTTCGTTCACTCAGGGTGTAATTACTCAGAGTTTGCACTAAACCGGCTTCCTGAAATAGGGCCCAGGCCTCTAAATCCACATCCAGGTTTGGGTGACTTCTTGGATTAGGGGAGTATTATTTAGAGCAATGTTTGTCACTTTGGTTAATTGCTAAACTCAGGCCGTTTTTGTTCAGTCTTTTTCTAACTGAACTTTCACATTTAACATGCTAACTGAAGCCTGTAGAGTCTGAGCTGTAGCTCTTTTATTTTCTGTATTGTACAGTCTGACTTAGGGGTGAATTTGCTGGGATTGGTGACTGCGTTGCATGTTTTGAATAATCTTCTTCAGAGTAGACTTTTGGTGTAAGCTGATAGTGAATGAAGAAAACTATAAAAAGCTGCTGTGGTTTTAATTTTCCAAGAGAGGTAATGCACATAATGCAGAGACGAGCGCACGGGGGATATCCAAATTCTAGGAAGGCAGCCTGCTGCTGTACACAGGCGGATTCTTCTCAGTCATAGTTCTTAACAACTTGACTGTTTTCTCAAACCACACAAAGAGTGCTGTTTCCATTCTGGGAAGTCTACTCATTGGTGTAGGCAGCTCTTCAAATTATAAGTAGCTATATATGAGCAGCTATATTAGCTTTGACTTATCATATGTTAAATATTATACTTTCCTGTTTTAAAATTTATGATGGCTCAAAATTCAAACCTTACAAATTAAAACCCTGAATCATCACCACCTGTGTGAACTACAAGGGTGCCATCATTTTTCTTTTCAATCCATTAAGTACCACATTTTACACACTGAGCAAGAAAGGAAGTGAGCTCTTCATGGTGACCCCAGAAATTTTAAACTAGCATACTACTGACACTGCTCAACATCTCTTTTTTTTTTTTGCCTGTCCTGTTTGGTTCTTTTGCCATCAGAATTATTGTGTAAAGACAAAGAAAGATGCCCAACAGATTTACTTTACCAAATGGACCATCCCAGTCTTGCCATATTGATCTATTTGATTCACCTTTGCTTTTGTTGTTTATTTTGTTTTATTTTCACTTGCTAAACATGGGACAGATTTGACTGGGGGAAAGAAAACGGAGAAAGAAAGAGGAAAAGAAAAACAGCGGGGAAGAGTAACATGATAAAGGACAAAAAAGAAAAACCAACAAAACAAACAGACAAAAAAAATACATATATCAATCACCTGGATCACCTGTCAGGAAAGAAAAAAGAGAAAACGAGCAAAAAAAAGAGAGCAATATAATAAATAACATCATCGCGATGATCTATGTGAATATAACAGTAAATACTAAATATTGAATATTATTGTGCAGCACGTAAGATCAACAGCGCACAGTGTGCTTTGAGGTAGGAGCCAGAGTGACCGAGGGGGGGGTGTCACTGCTCGACATCTCACAGTACAGTATAAGAGTCCCGCCACAAGGAGACACTAAAGGCTTTCAAACCAACAGTTTCTGCTTCCAAAGTGGCGCCAACCGTCACCGCCGATCATTGTACTTATGTAACATAGACTGTGGATGCATGTTTAAGTTGATACATCACTTAAAGCCACCACTGTTCAGGCATCACATCTGTCCATTAGGTTTCCCTTTCATACTCAACATTTTTATCCCTGGGTACTAACTTTTTTGTTTTTGCTGACTGTTTATTTATTTGTTTGTTTGTCTAATGCTCTTGTTGCACTGCTAAATAGGCTGTAGCCAACATGATTTATAAAATGATTATAAAATCTAAGAAATTACTGCATTATTTCACCTACTCTTATTAAACTCACTTTCCTACAAACTGATTGCAGCTTCTACTTTGTTTAGTCAATGTTATGTCTCTAAATTATTTCATATCATTCATGGGAGATATGTTTGATAAATGATAAGTTAACAAGTCACTGCTACCAGCCTAATCAATTCATTGGGGCGACCTGCGTGTTGTGTTGCATTGTCTGATTTGGTCATAGTGTGTAAACACCTCTAGAGGCCACTGTTATATAGCTGCTGCAAACTGAACGTGCCCGTACCAGAGGTTATACTTAAAATGGCAGCTGCCAGGAAGTCTCTTTGGACATTTGTGTTCGCCCTTTATGAAATAGATATGTTGTATTACAAGGTACTAATGCACCCTTGCATTGGTAAAATAAATTCTACTAGAATAGCTAATACTCCCTTACAGAAGATTTATTTTGACCTTTCTAAAGCCTTCTTTAAAAATTAGAAAATAAAATGAAAACAGGCATATCAAAAAAAGCCTACTAGAAATACTACTCTGCATTACATCCTAACACTTGGCTAAATCCTAATATGTAATTCTGGTTTAATAGTTTATTACACTAAATGTGATTATGCACTAAAAAAAACATGTTGGGTTTACTTAATTCAATAGTGGACACTGGTTGCACACAGATGTTTTGCTTTGGCAGGAGCTTAAACAACTGAGGTGAAGTTATTCATATTCAATAAACCTGTGCAATTTGTGTTGATAAAGTTTGATTGAAACAAAATATCCAATTTGAGCTCCTGGATATTTTAATCCTTCACAATTTTCACACTTTATTCCAACACTATTCAGTGACTTTTACCCAAATACTATTTGGTCACTGAAATACTATATGTTATCTTGTCTGTGAAGGTTCTCAGTCATCCAGGTCATCGTAGTCAAAGGAGCTTGCAACTTCTTTAAGTTACGTCTTCAAGTAACTTAAAGAAGTCCAGACGCTTTTCTTTGCAAGCTCCTTTGACTATATGTTATCTTCAAATTACATGTTGGTATTACATTCCAAATACACAATTTTCCAATGAAGGCCTTATAACAGATTGTATTGTTCTCTTCCAAGATTGTTGCCAGCATCCACTAGTAACCTTTCAAAACAAAAACGCTAATATCACTGCAGTGACAGTAGGTAAACCAGGGGTCTCAAACTGGCGGCTCGGGGGCCACTTGCGGCCCACGTCACCCCTACTTGCCACCCCTACTGTTGACGTGAAGAAAGGAAATACAATTTGGCCCTTGAAGTTAGTTTTTGTTACGGGGGATTTTGTTGTTGAGTGCAATTTGAAAATAAGTTGTTTAAAAAGCAAAAATGTTTTAAAATGAGGGCAATATGAGCAGAGTAAAAACATGTTGAGGGATTGGCTGTATTAGTTCAGTGAGAGAGTTATATGTGAAGAAAACAATTTTCACTAGCAGTCAAAAACTAATGTGTTCACTTATGTCTACATTTTTATTTTGTTAAATATGGACAAAACTATAGTAGAAATGCTTCCACGTGTCTGGCCAGAAAGAGAGTATCTTTCCTTTTTATTTGTTAGTTCAATAAGAAGGTTTCAGTTAGTTACGAGTGAGAAGTTTTTTGCATTCGCATTTGCAGTTTTGTTATACAATATTTGAAACTTAAAACAAACAAACAAAACACTACATTTTCTGAAAGATTTGTGGGTGTTTTCTTGTTTGTTTGTTTTTGTACTACTTGAACACTAAAGTGGCCCTCCAATGACATGACAGTACCAGCAGTGGCCCACAGCTCATTTAAGATTGACACCCCTGCTTTAAGGTGTTATTATGTGGATATGTTGGTTTTATTTAGTTGCTGTCAACAAGTGGAAGGTAACCTAATGAAGCCTGTTATTTCTTTCTGTGGCTCAGAAGTTGGAAATTTCAATAACAGTGCGTTATCCAATTACTCAGATTGTCAGAGGAGTTCACTATACAGGGAGTGCAGAATTATTAGGCAAATGAGTATTTTGTCCACATCATCCTCTTCATGCATGTTGTCTTACTCCAAGCTGTATAGGCTCGAAAGCCTACTACCAATTAAGCATATTAGGTGATGTGCATCTCTGTAATGAGAAGGGGTGTGGTCTAATGACATCAACACCCTATATCAGGTGTGCATAATTATTAGGCAACTTCCTTTCCTTTGGCAAAATGGGTCAAAAGAAGGACTTGACAGGCACAGAAAAGTCAAAAATAGTGAGATATCTTGCAGAGGGATGCAGCAGTCTCAAAATTGCAAAGCTTCTGAAGCGTGATCATCGAACAATCAAGCGTTTCATTCAAAATAGTCAACAGGGTCGCAAGAAGCGTGTGGAAAAACCAAGGCGCAAAATAACTGCCCATGAACTGAGAAAAGTCAAGCGTGCAGCTGCCAAGATGCCACTTGCCACCAGTTTGGCCATATTTCAGAGCTGCAACATCACTGGAGTGCCCAAAAGCACAAGGTGTGCAATACTCAGAGACATGGCCAAGGTAAGAAAGGCTGAAAGACGACCACCACTGAACAAGACACACAAGCTGAAACGTCAAGACTGGGCCAAGAAATATCTCAAGACTGGTTTTTCTAAGGTTTTATGGACTGATGAAATGAGAGTGAGTCTTGATGGGCCAGATGGATGGGCCCGTGGCTGGATTGGTAAAGGGCAGAGAGCTCCAGTCCGACTCAGACGCCAGCAAGGTGGAGGTGGAGTACTGGTTTGGGCTGGTATCATCAAAGATGAGCTTGTGGGGCCTTTTCGGGTTGAGGATGGAGTCAAGCTCAACTCCCAGTCCTACTGCCAGTTTCTGGAAGACACCTTCTTCAAGCAGTGGTACAGGAAGAAGTCTGCATCCTTCAAGAAAAACATGATTTTCATGCAGGACAATGCTCCATCACACGCGTCCAAGTACTCCACAGCGTGGCTGGCAAGAAAGGGTATAAAAGAAGAAAAACTAATGACATGGCCTCCTTGTTCACCTGATCTGAACCCCATTGAGAACCTGTGGTCCATCATCAAATGTGAGATTTACAAGGAGGGACAACAGTACACCTCTCTGAACAGTGTCTGGGAGGCTGTGGTTGCTGCTGCACGCAATGTTGATGGTGAACAGATCAAAACACTGACAGAATCCATGGATGGCAGGCTTTTGAGTGTCCTTGCAAAGAAAGGTGGCTATATTGGTCGCTGATTTGTTTTTGTTTTGTTTTTGAATGTCAGAAATGTATATTTGTGAATGTGGAGATGTTATATTGGTTTCACTGGTAAAAATAAATAATTGAAATGGGTATATATTTGTTTTTTGTTAAGTTGCCTAATAATTATGCACAGTAATAGTCACCTGCACACACAGATATCCTCCTAAAATAGCTAAAACTAAAAACAAACTAAAAACTACTTCCAAAAACATCCGAGAAGCTTCTTCAGTTCTAAGGTCAAATGGTGGAGAGTCCCAGATATAAACCTAGTGGGAGTATCCCCCCACAGAGGGACAAAAGGACCCCCTGATGATCCTCTAATCGCCTGAGCCAAGGTGTGAAAGCGGGTGTGGGTCCCAATCAGCCAGAGTTTCGGGTGTGTTCATTGTGAAACCTGGCCCCACCTTATCATGCGAATTCCTGAGGTCAGATGGCCCAGGATGTGAGTGGGCGTTAAGGCGTCTGGGAAGGGATCTCAAAACTGGATTATAGATGGCAGAGAGTTGGTGTCGTAAACCCCCGCCTCTGTTCAAAGATGGTCGCTCACAGTGGACATAGATGGCTTCTTTCACTCCTCTTTCAAACCATCTGTCCTCTCTGTCCAAAATGTGAACATTGGCATCCTCGAAAGAGTGTCCTTTATCCTTAAGATGCAGATGGACTGCTGAGTCTTGTCCTGTGGAGGTGGCTCTTCTGTGTTGTGCCATGCGCTTGTGAAGTGGCTGTTTGGTCTCTCCAATGTAGAGGTCTGGGCATTTCTCGCTGCACTGTACAGCATACACCACATTGTTAAGTCTGTGTTTTGGCGTTTTGTCTTTCGGGTGAACCAGTTTTTGTCTGAGCGTGTTGCTGGGTCTGAAATGCACCGGGATGTCATGCTTGGAGAAAACTCTCACAACACAGAAGAGCCACCTCCACAGGACAAGACTCAGCAGTCCATCTGCATCTTAAGGATAAAGGACACTCTTTCGAGGATGCCAATGTTCACATTTTGGACAGAGAGGACAGATGGTTTGAAAGAGGAGTGAAAGAAGCCATCTATGTCCACTGTGAGCGACCATCTTTGAACAGAGGCGGGGGTTTACGACACCAACTCTCTGCCATCTATAATCCAGTTTTGAGATCCCTTCCCAGACGCCTTAACGCCCACTCACATCCTGGGCCATCTGACCTCAGGAATTCGCATGATAAGGTGGGGCCAGGTTTCACAATGAACACACCCGAAACTCTGGCTGATTGGGACCCACACCCGCTTTCACACCTTGGCTCAGGCGATTAGAGGATCATCAGGGGGTCCTTTTGTCCCTCTGTGGGGGGATACTCCCACTAGGTTTATATCTGGGACTCTCCACCATTTGACCTTAGAACTGAAGAAGCTTCTCGGATGAGAGGTGAAACGTCTTCAAGTAACTTAAAGAAGTCCAGACGCTTTTCTTTGCAAGCTCCTTTGACTACGATGACCTGGATGACTGAGAACCTTCACAGACATACTTCCAAAAACATTCAGCTTTGATATTAATGAGTTTTTGGGTTCATTGAGAACATGGTTGTTGTTCAATAATAACATTATTCCTCAAAAATACAACTTGCCTAATAATTCTGCACTCCCTGTATACTCGATTAAAATACTCCATCTTCGATCCATCCCATACAGGTCACCCTGACAACACTGAGCAGTCCCTTCAGTGACAGGCTGCTGCTGCTGTCAGACTGTACACTGCACAACAGCAGTGAATGTACACCACATATGAACACACTGGGGTCTTTACATATATCAGTGTGCAATACTAAATACCTGCTACTATTAACACCCAAACACTGCACTATGTTTCATTCTTCTTCTACTAGTAATCTGTATAATTGCATCATATATGTGTATATATGTATGTCTGTATATGTATGTGTGTGTATTTGTGTGTGTGTGTGTACATGTGTGTGTATGTGTAGATAGATAGATAGATAGATAGATAGATAGAGTGATTTACATATATAAGTACATATCTATTCATTGTACCTGCATAGTCTATATTTCTTCTATTTTTGCAAAGCATTATTGCTGTTAGGTATGTTGCATGTGTTCATTTGTTCCTGCCTTGTGTACTCTGCTGCAGTAACAATTTGAATTTCCCAACTTATCTGAACTGTATCTAAACCCAGCTGATATCTGGCTAAATTTTCTGGTGAGCATCCAAATCACACTGGACTGAAGTTTACACTGTATAATGCCTGATTTCTTGTAAATATTTAACGAAATATATATTGATAAAATGCTTAACCCTTGTGCTCCCCTTCGGGGCAGCTCCGGACCCCGGGGGTCCCAGAGTACCCCTGGGTCGCATTTCACAGGCCGCGCATCAGGGTTGGCTCCCGCGCCCCGTACACCCACGTTTCCCTCCCTGAATGCCACTCCCGTTTCAATTTTTCTCCTAGTTTCAGGCAGGCTCTATCACGTTCGTCCATGGGAGGCCGCTGTTAACCCTTGTGCTCCCCTTCGGGGCAGCCCCAGACCCCGGGGGTCCCAGAGTACCCCACCCTCAGTAGAGACAGGTGAATGAAAATGAAAAAAAAAACAGAACGATCATTTGGGGTCGTCGAGTGCCCCAGAGCGATTCTAACCCTTGTGCTCCCCTTCGGGGCAGCCCCAGACCCCGGGGGTCCCAGAGTACCCCACCCTCAGTAGAGACAGGTGAATGAAAATGAAAAAAAAACAGAACGATCATTTGGGGTCGTCGAGTGCCCCAGAGCAATTCTAATGGGTTTCGTCAGGGGATCGGGAAAGAAAACGTAGCACTTGGGGGCCACGCACAGAAGCTGCTGCGGCAGCGTGGGGGTCATTGATACCCCAGTACATGAAAATGAAGCATAATCACAATAATGATAATCACAATAATGATAATAATAATAATAATAATAAGAAGAAGAAGAAGAAGAAGAAGAATACAACACACAGACGCTCCTGAGTTTTATTTTATTTTATTTGAAATTACACTCACGATACAACTGAGGCAATCTGGAAGGCAAAATAAAAGTCAACAACGGGGTTGAATCAGCCTTTCAAGACAAACGAATCTCAGTAGATATGTCAAGAACAGGTTTACATGAAAAAAAAAGGTTTACATGAAAAAATATCAACAAACTGTCCGTGTTTCAGGCGCTCGGTGCTGTACAGCGCCTCCTGTGGACGAACGTCATAGAGCCTGCCCGAAACTAGGAGAAAAATTGAAACGGGAGTGGCAGCCACAGAGGGAAATGATGACCTATCCATACCATTTAGGGACATGCGCAATAGGGGGGGTGCGTTTTTTTCATGTTGCGGGCGATCAGGAGACGTTGAATGGAAGGAATGAAACGAGGCGTAAGGAGTCTTTTCCTGATGCTGTAATAATGTTCAGCGTAAAAGTCATCGTCCAAGACTCGCAGACACTCGTGTTGTCTCTGGCTGGGGTGATTGGTCTTGCACCCGTTGCACGCTTCGGTGCGGTACTCGTTGATCACTAGGTCGAGTAGGTGATACACCGCAGTTTTCACGGTATCGACGAGTAAAGAAGACGCCCAACCGTCAAGCTTGGCGTCTTGCCGCTCGCCACCGCCGCCGCATCACACTCCGCGTCGGACAGTATCTCCCCCTCTTCCGAGGAACTGTCAGTTGTGCCGTCTGAGGAACGGTCCTCCTCGTCGCGACTTAGGGGTGCAGAGTCCATCTTTTTCTATTTTTTTTGTTGTTTTATAGCAACTTCATAGAACAGCTACAGCATAGGCAAACATTCAGTGAGTAAGTAAGTAAGTAAGTAAGTAAGTACATAGACTGCATTGGAACTAGAAATCCTAGAAAACAAGTGAAATGAAACTCAGCCTTCATAGTTTAACAAGGAGAAACAGGGTGGGTTTAGCTAAGCGAACATTGACAGTGTACAATTTAACTGAGAATATCCAAGGGCTCCACCGAGCCCCATGAGAACATAAGATGTAAAGTACGCTCCTGCGCCAAATAATCCCAAGGAAGGGAGGCCGAAGAATTTACACCGCTCCTTCAATTCGATCCTCTCCTCTTCTTCCCTTTTTCTTTGTTCTTTCTCCTTTCTCCCCTTCAGCCTTTGTCCTTCTAGTTTCCTCTGGGCCGCCTTATACATCTCGTCGGTGTAGTGGTTTCCTCCACTGAAATCCACCATTTCATCTATTTCATCCAGAAGACAGCCCCGGAGTGTCGATCACAGCGATGTTTCTTCCGTCTTTGCCCTCTGCCTCTTTTCTCAGACAGCTGTCGGTGACAGACTCGGGCGAAACGTCTTCTTTGAAAGCGTTCGCATCCCCCAGGATGGTGTTTCCGGACGCACTCTTTCCCGATCCTGTTTTACCGACCAGAAGGAGTCTCAGTTCTTCACGGGTCGCAGAGCCTGCGGGGTTGGGGAAATGATGGTAACATTTGAATCATTCTAGAAAAAACCCCCATAAAACACTACGTTACACTAGGCTATTCTTTTGTTATCTTTCTATTGATGTTGACAGCAAGCAGTTTGTCCACATAAAGCGAGTACCACAAGCAGCACACAACCCTGGGATTGCACTTTACCTTTGTATCGATGTTGACAGCGAGTAGTTTGCCCACATAACGCCAGTAGCACAAGCAGCACACATCCCTAGATCCGGCCTTTGGTCGCCAATATTTTCAGTAAGCTAAGAAAAGAAGAAAGAAAAAAGAGGTGAAATTAAGGCACATTCAAGGAAAGTATTTCAGATCAGATTAGCAAGTTAAACCACACTGAAAATACACATTGAATAAACCATGGCCCCAAACTGGTTGGTTGTCCCATGTGTTTCCCCCGTAGCTGCTCCGGGCACACACACAATGAGCCCTGGTTTCGCGACGCAGGCGTAGCAACAACCTCCTTCTACTCCTCACTGCCTCCTGTGTGTGTGTGTGTGTGTGTGGGAGGTACTGGGTTCCTCACAGACGGTGGTGTTCGCAAAACCCGCCCTCCCCAAAGCTAAGGGCTCGCCAGCGGGGCCTGTGAGAGTGAGGGTCCGAGGTCCAAATGGAGGGTTGTGTTCGCGTAACCCGCCCTCCGCAGACCTAAGCGTACGCTACCGAGGCGCTTGAGAACGATGTAGAGTGCGCAAGGATGAGGAGGAGGCAAGGAGTGTCTGAAGTCCAAATGGAGGGCGGTGTTCGCGTAATAGGCAGGCCACAGAGCTGCTCTTTCACTAGCGAGGCGCTTGAGAACGATGTAGAGGGAGTAAGGAGTACGAGGAGCAATGGAGATCCCAAGGTCTTCACCGAAGGGGGTGTTCGCGAAACCCACCCTCTGCAAACCTAAGCGTACTCTAGCGAGGAGCGTGACAAGGATGTAGAGGGAGCAAGGAGGATGAGGAGGCACGGAGAGCCTGAGGTCAAACTGGAGGGTGGTGTTCGCGTAATAGGCAGGCCAAGCAGCTGCTCTTTCACTAGCGAGGCGCAGGAGAACGATGGAGAAGGAGCAAGGAAGACGAGGAGCAACGGAGAGCCCAAGGTCCTCACTTAGGCCGGTTTACGCGTAACCCGGGGCCCATCCGGCTAAGCCCTCCCCTGCGAGGAGCAGGAGAACGGAGCAGAAGGAGGTCGCAGGACGGGGAGGCAGGGAGAGTCCGAAGTCCTCACTTAGGCCGGTTTACGCAAACACTGCCGAGAAGGAGACATTGATGATGATGATGATGATATGAAGTTGAGAGTTGTTTCCTCCGGCGGTTCGGGGTCCCTCCAGACCCCAGTGTTTGCCATCGTAACTTACGAATGTGCATTGGGGTTGCGAAATACCCATCGTGGGTACACTTTGACCCCATAGTAATCGTGGAGTAGAGAGCATCCCCGGTCCTCGCGAAGACCGGTTTACGCGTAACCCGAGGCCCATAAGGCTAAGCACTCACCTGCGAGGAGCAGGAGAACGGAGCAGAAGGAGGAAGGAGGACTAGGAGGCAGGGAGAGTCCGAGGTCCTCACTGAGGCCCGTTTATGCGAACACTGCCGAAAAGGAGACGATGATGATGATGATGATAATGATGTGAAGTTGAGAGTTGTTTCCTCCGGCGGTTCGGGGTCCCTCCAGACCCCAGTGTTTGCCATCGTAACTTACGAATGTGCATTGGGGTTGCGAAATACCCCATCGTGATTACTAAGGGGTCACACAGTACCCACGGAACACAGAGCGCCCGAGGTCCCCACTGAGGCCGGTTTACGCGTAACTCGGGGCCCATCCGCCTGAGCGCTCGCCTGCGAGGAACAGGAGAACGGAGCAGAAGGAGGTAGGAGGACTGGGAGGCAGAGAGATTCCCCGGTCCTCACTTAGGCCGGTTTACGCGAATACCGCCCTCTGTAAAGCTGAGCGTTCAGAAGCGCGGGGCAGAAGGACCAAGGAGAAGGAGGACGAGAAGGAGGCGATGATGATGATGATGATGATGATGATGATGACGATGATGTGAAGTTGAGAGTTGTTTGCCCCGGTGGTTCGGGGTCCCTCCAGACCCCAGTGTTTGCCATCGTAACTTACGAATGTGCGTTGGGGTGGCGAAATGTCCCCCATTGTGGCTACTAAGGGGTCGGCAAATACCCCCGAGGTGATGAGACAGGGGTAACGAAATACCCTGATGTGAGTAACGCGGGGTAGCGAAATACCCCACCGCAACATCGGTAAAGGTAGCGATATACGAGTTACTAAGCGTGTCGGGGTTGCGGACAAATTGCCAGCCAGAAAGACAGAAAGAGAGCACACCACCGACAAGGACATGTCCCGCACCAGGCCATGGGTGGCGAGGAGGGATCGAGGCGTAGCAGCATCAACGGCATCAACATCTGTGTCAGCGTCGCAAACCTCTTGGGGAAACCGCGGCTCCTTCAGCGGAAGAAACTTAGGCACATCGTGCACTGCTGCTGCTGCTGCTCCTGCTACTCTATTACGACCCGCTACATTTCATTATCAAGGCCTAGCCAGCAAAGACGCAGAAGACAACACGGTCGCCGGTGGTCACGTAATAGACAGGTCCGAACACGAAATCTTCTCCAGAAAGACAGAAGAAGAAGAAGAAGTCAGTGTCCATCTAACTGACGAGGTTGAACATGACGAGAAAATTGCCTTTGTTTGGTCCGAGGCACAAGCATCCGGCTTTGAAATCTCATCGCAAAATTACCAGGGTGACGACTCGGAAGATGACTCGGAAAAAGAGTCGCAAGATGACAACGAGCACTCTGAGGCCGAGCTTCGTGACGAGGATGCTATGGGGGGCACTGAGGATGGCGGTGATGATGGTCGCGATGATAATTACGGTGAAGACGACGACGTAGATTACGACGAAGCTGTAGGTGATTGCCACGAAGGTGACGGCGATGACGGTGATGACGGTGATGACGATTACCACGAAGATGGTAGCGACGAAGATGACACCGACGACTACGATGGAGAAGAAGAAGAAGAAGAAGAAGAGGACGAGGACGAGCAATCGTCGCGGTCGATTTATCCCAAACCCCGCGACCTCGAGCAGCGAAGAGGCCCCACCAAAGAGGCTCTAGCCGCGGTCCGAGACGAGGCGTCCTCGTTCATGGCGTACTTTCCGCCCGAGATAGAGGACGCCGTGGTCGCGATGACCAACCTGGAAGCGTCCAGGCGCCGCACCGCCATCGACGGTTGGAAGCCCATGGGCCGCGCCGAGTTCCAGGCCTACGTGGGGCTGCTGATACTCGCCGGCGTGTACAGGTCGCGAGGCGAGGCCTGCGAGAGCCTGTGGGATGCAGAGAGCGGCAGGTCTGTGTTCAGAGCCACGATGCCGCTCAAGACCTTCCGGGCTTACTCGAGCGCCCTGCGGTTCGACGACCAAGAGACCAGAGAGGCCAGGCGTCGCAACGACCGCGGTCAATACGACAAGCTGGCCCCGGTCAGAGCGGTGTGGGATGAGTGGTGCGGGCGCTTGCCTCTCATGTACCGACCGGGATCCGAGGTCACCGTGGACGAGAGACTGGTGCCGTTTAGAGGTTTGTGTGATGATGATGATGATGATGGGACGTATGGGATGGATACTCGGTTTTCCTCAATGTATTTTTTTTTGTACTTTTTGTATTTTTTTTGGGGGGGGGGGGGCGTTTTTCTCCCTGTGTGCTTGTGAAACTGAGATACGTTCTGAACTTTTTCACTCTCTTGGTGCATGTGTGTCCGACTGTCTCTCTGTGGTGATTTTTTTGTGTACTTTTATTTGGTTTTCTGCCTGCGTGTTTGTGAAACTCGGACACCTTCTGAACTCTCTCTTGGTTTCTTGTCGTATCACCCACAGGAAGGTGTCCGTTCAGGCAGTACATGCCCAGCAAACCGGCCAGGTACGGGATCAAGATATGGGTCGCGTGCGACGCCCGGTCCAGCTACGCGTGGAAAATGCAGGTGTACGCCGGCAAGCCCGACAAGCTCGGTCCTCCCGAAAAGAACCTGGCCGCCCGAGTGGTCATGGACCTCACCGAGGGACTGGCGCCTGGACGCAACGTCACCTGCGACAACTTCTTCACGTCGCGCGAGCTCGTGACGAGGCTTTTTCGCGAAAGAGGCCACACAATGCTGGGCACCCTCCGAGCCAACAGGCCCGAGATCCCCAGAGAGCTGCGCTGCATCAAGGGCAGGGCCGTCGGCTCCGCCGAGGCCGCGGTGCTCCGCGGCGGCCCGGACGGCTGGTCGCCCAACGCGGTCGTCCTGTCCTACGTGGCAAAGAAGAACAAGAACGTGCTGCTCCTCACCACCTCTCCCCGCTACGTCGGGCCCTCCAGGTCGCTGCTGGAGCCGAGCAGCAACCCCGGCGGCGGCCCCGCGAAACCCTCAATGGTGCTGCATTACAATCACACCAAGGGAGGCGTCGACAACCTAGACAAGGTTGTGGGGACCTACAGCTGCAGGAGAAAGACTTCTAGGTAGCCCGTGGCCCTTTTCCACAACATGGTGGACGTGGCGGCCTACAACGCATTCGTCCTCTGGAGGGAGATCCACCCGGACTGGATGTCGGGCAAACTCAACAAACGAAGGCTGTTCCTCGAGCGACTGGGCAAAGCGCTCGTTCTCCCGATGCTCGAGGCCAGGCGACGACGAGGAACGCGAGGAGGAAGGCAAGAAGGAGAGGCCTTCTCCGCTCCCGATTCCCGCTGCGACGAGCCGCGGGAAACCCCGGTCAAGAGGCAGAGGTTCCGCGTCTGTCCCAGGAGCAAGGACGTCAAGACCGATCGTTTGCTTCGCCTGCCGCGTGCATGTGTGCTCGAGGTGCGCGCTCACGTACTGCCCCAACTGCGCCGCGGCCCGCCCTCCGGTTTTGCGACGAGACCCCTCCGACGGCGAGCACCGGGGCCCACCGGTGTCCGCTTGACCCCTCTTTCTTTCTCTGTCTTTCTCTCTCTCCCTCTCCACCACCGAAGATGGTCGAGAAAAGCTACCTATTGACACAACGACTACTCGTAGGCCGAGCGCGTCTGCGTCGACGACTCGGGACATTTACGAGCTCTTTCTCCAAAGCTCACATCACTGGGAATGGACCCGTTCGGTCGCGACGGCAGCAACGACGGCGAGAACGGCGACGAGGGGATCCCGGTCTCCGAATCGGACCAATCAGAGAACGCGAACCGGGGGAGGAGCGATCGTTGCGGAAACCGAACGAGCGTCCCCGTGTTGTTCAGGGGTCACCCGGCAGTCGCTACTGGGACAGACACAAAAGAAACGCACCGGTTCAAGCCGTGGCTCCGTTTGACGGGACGTGCGCGTGTTCCGTTTGCAAAGCCGAGAAAACCCGCCGCGCTTCAAACGCCACCCCAGAAACAACGAGATACACAGCGAGAGACGTCTTCCGACACTATGCGTGGATTTTCGATCCGCGCGGCCGCCGTCGCGATCGATGGAGGGCTACAGACATTTAGGTGTCTTTGTCTGATGCTGCGACGAGACCCGCTTTAGCCGGGGGTCCGCCTGACCCCCACCTCCACCACCCCGAGCCGCCGCCGCAGCCCTTTTTCCCGTTTCGCCTGCGTGACCCCGCTCCCTGAGCGTTTTCTTTTTTTTTCTTTTGGTCCAGGCCCAGGGCTGCACATGGGTTAAATCTTTCAGTAGAAGACGGATTATATTGATAGAGTTTCTGTAAAAAGTCTACAGTGCTTAATTGTATAAACAACCAATTTGGGGCATGATTTATTCAACATATATTTTCAGTGTAGTTCAACATTTACTTGCGATCTGATTAGAAAGACTTTCCTTTAATGCTTTTCCTTTTTTCGTTTCTATGTAAAGTTTTTTGCTAGTTTACTAAAATGTTGGCAGCAAAAGCCTGGATCCAAGGATGCATCCTGCTTGTGTTACTGACATTATGTGGACAAACTGCTCACTGCCAAAGTCAATACAAAGGTAAGCAGAATAATAACTTGTACAGCTGGTTTGCCATGAATACATAAACATAACAAGTGTTCACCTATGTTGTAGTATAAATGACTTAATTTGAAGAAGATTTGTTTATAATATATTTTATTGTGTTTATTTAAATATATTTTTAGTGAACACATATGAACAACTAACCTAGTGTTGGACTTTGCCTCGTTCATCCAACATATCTGTTTTTGGAGTCAGGCTTTTTTTCAGTGAACATCTACAACAACTTTAATTTAAGTGGTCACCAGCATATAAAAGCTGCAAGTATGAGACTACAGAATCACTAGTGTCAGTGAACCTACCTGGAAAGCTTCAACTGTATCAGAGACTTTTCTCACTTTACCCTAAGACAAGTTTTTAAAAAGTCACGTCAGTCATGCACACTCCTTCAAATATTTCAGATGTTACCATTATTTTCCACAGACT
The DNA here is from genome assembly GCF_051167445.1 of Perissodus microlepis. Taxonomy (NCBI): domain Eukaryota; kingdom Metazoa; phylum Chordata; class Actinopteri; order Cichliformes; family Cichlidae; genus Perissodus; species Perissodus microlepis. Next base: position 10,532,728 of record NC_140466.1, read on the forward strand.
CTACAAATCATGAAGAACTGAGAATCATCCTGGTTGGTAAAACAGGATCAGGAAAGAGTGCATCTGGAAACACCATTCTGGGGGATTCAAATGCTTTCAAAGAGGACATTTCACCTGAGTCTGTTACTGACGGCTGTCTCAGAAAAGAGGTAGAAAAAGGTGGAAGAAAAATTGTTGTGATTGACACTCCAGGGCTGTTTGACACAAGCAAAACACAAGATGAAGTGAAAGTAAAAATTGAGGAGTGCATTGAACAGTCAGTTCCTGGACCCCATGCTTTCCTTTTAGTCATCAGCCTGAAGTCAAGGTTCACACAAGAGGAACAGGATGCTGTCACGTGGATTGAAGATAACTTTGGTTCCGAAGCTTCCCTATACATCATAGTTCTGTTTACACATGGTGACCTGCTGCAGGATAAATCAGTGGAAGACTATTATAAAGAAAGCATACATCTTAGAACACTGATAAACAAGTGTGGAGGAAGGTACCATTCACTCATCAATAATCAGAAAGAAAGCAGAAAACAGGTCAAAAATCTTCTAGATAAAATAGAGGAAATGGTGGAATTGAATGGAGGAAGTCACTACACCAATGAGATGTATGAGACAGCCCAGAAGAGGCTTGAAGAAGAAAGGGAAAAGAGGAGGAGGGAGGAAGAGCAAAGAAAAAGGGAAGAAGAGGAGAGGATCAAATTAAACGAGTGGTGTAAATTGCTTGGTATCGCTTCCGTGGGATTATTTGGTACAGGAGCATACCTTTCATCATATGCTCTCATGGCAATAGGGGGAGCACTTGGATATTCTCAGTTAAATTGCACAATGGAAATGTTTACTTAAGTGTATGAGATAGGACCACTAAACCTACACCACTCCTCCAGCAAAGAAAAAAATAAGTCATGCATCCAGTGATGATTGTACTTTTTATTATATAATACTGTGGTGCGATTTCTGACCAATCACTTGACAGGGTTTGTGTTACATAAAACTGACTACTTAATAAACAAATAGTTTGTAGTCTGTTCATATAGCATATTTACTTTACTCTACTGAGTCATTTATATGATCCTTAGTATAACTCAACTTCTATCATCTTCTGTCATATAGACAGAGGAACTTGGAAGGAAATTAAAAAAAAAGATCCAGGAGTGAGTTTAGAAATAGTTTTCAGCAATCACTACTTGAACTACTACTTTGTTAATTTTAAAATAAAATTAAAATGTGCATGCTTTCTCTGTTAGGGGCAGGGGTTTGTTTATTCAAAGGTTTCTCAGTGTATAATTTTGCAACAATAAAATAAATGTTTAAATTATAATGGCTGGTTTTCATTTTCATACTTAGCCTCCCCAGTCAGTCATTCCTCATTGGTTTAAGTAGTGTTTTTCAGTGAAATTAATGTGTGTCGTGAAAGTTGCTGACCTAACAGCTCACTGCACACCCGAGGAAGCACTTGGACCGGTACTTTCAAAATAAAACATTTAAATATTTTGATAGATGAACGATTCCTGCACTGCAATTGAATTCAACAGTTGTTTCAAAACTGGTGAAGCTACCGCTGATACAAACCTATCACCTTCCTGCTGCTGCTGCTTCATATTAAAAGCTTCACAGCGCCAAACAAGCTGGAGGTTTTTTTGTGAAGTGCGGACAGAACTCGTTAGGAACTTTTGCAAACGTGGTGGAAATTAACAGAGGTATGTGGCAACCTGCCGAAACACTTGTTTTATAACGTCTCTTCACCATTAGTGAGTTAAAAGGGCCTGGTGTTATGTTCGTAAGGCTCCTGGCTGTGTTGCACAGCTCTTAGAAATAGATGTACGTCGTCTTTAGTGGTAACACCGTTTACCTTGACGTAGCATTTAGCCCGGATCACTTAGTTCATCAGCTTGTGTGCCCTGTGCGCAATCTCCATTAGGGGAGGAACAAGGTGTTTAATGTTTTGTCAACTGATAGCAGTAATAGTATTAGTAGAATATCAATTTAACAACAGTTCAGACTGCCAGCTTTGTACATTGGGCGATTGGTGCACGCGCATTTAAAGTTCTGTAAGTGAGCGAAGCGGGCGTTACTTGTTTTTTTCAAACATTTATCCGATCCGTGAAGCTCACCTTAATAAATTTTGCGTAAATAGTCACTATTAATTTAGGTTCGGAGGGAAGCATTTGTTGAATAATTTTACGTATTGTCAAATTGCTTCATATTTGTGTATGTGGATGGGTGCACGCATTTGTGAGTCCTCAGAAGTTACACACAAATGACTGTACACATTTCTAAATCTCAGTTTATGCCTGTGGATCATATTGTACGCCAGTGTATGTTCATAAACTTTTACTTGCTATCTGGTTTGAAAGACTTTCCTTTAACGTTTTTCCTTTTTTTCTTTTCTTGGTCAAGTTTTTGAGCGTTTACTGAAATGTTGGCAGCAAAAGCTTGGATCCAAGGATCCATCCTTATGTGGACAAACTGCTCACTGGCAAAATCAACACAAAGGTAAGTAGAATAAGAACTTGTATAGCCGGTTTGTCATGAATACATAAACATAACAAGTGTTCACATATGTTGCAGTATAAATGACTTCATTTGCAGAAAATTTGTTTATAACATGTTATAAACATATATTTTATTTAACACGTTATTAGCAAATTAGTTTCGTACTTTGCCTTGTTCATCTATAAAATCTGTTTTCTGGAGTCAGTTTAATGTTTCTGAATTTGAAAACATATATTTATGTATATAAAACAAATAAAGTTGAATGTTGTTTCTTAAGATGAACAGTCAAACTCACTTTAATGGCAAGTCTCAAGACTATACAGTGAAGTGCCTTCAGCCACTTATTTGTGCAGTTATTAACTTCTACAGTAACATTAAGAGGTTACTAGGACATAAAAACTGCAAGCACAGAATCACTGTCAAAAGTCGTGTCAGTCATGCACACTCCTTCACATAATTCAAATGTTATCATTAATTTTCCACAGACTCTGCATATCATAAAGAACTGAGACTCATCCTGGTCGGTAAAACAGGATCAGGAAAGAGTGCGTCTGGAAACACCATTCTGGGGGATACAAATGCTTTCAAAGAGGACATTTCACCTGAGTCTGTTACTGACAGCTGTCTCAGAAAAGAGGTAGACAAAAGTGGAAGAAAAATTGTTGTGATTGACACTCTGGGACTGTTTGGCACAAGCAAAACACAAGATGAAGTGAAAGCAAAAATTGAGGAGTGCATTGAACAGTCAGTTCCTGGACCCCATGCTTTCCTTTTAGTCATCAGCCTGAAGTCAAGGTTCACACAAGAGGAACAGGATGCTGTCACGTGGATTGAAGATAACTTTGGTTCCGAAGCTTCCCTATACATCATAGTTCTGTTTACACATGGTGACCTGCTGCAGGATAAATCAGTGGAAGACTATTATAAAGAAAGCATACATCTTAGAACACTGATAAACAAGTGTGGAGGAAGGTACCATTCACTCATCAATAATCAGAAAGAAAGCAGAAAACAGGTCAAAAATCTTCTAGATAAAATAGAGGAAATGGTGGAATTGAATGGAGGAAGTCACTACACCAATGAGATGTATGAGACAGCCCAGAAGAGGCTTGAAGAAGAAAGGTAAACGAGGAGGAGGGAGGAAGAGCAAAGAAAAAGGGAAGAAGAGGAGAGGATCAAATTAAAAGAGTGGTGTAAAATGATATTATATACATCTGCAGCACTTTTGGGTGCAGGGCTGTTTTATACCTCACCTTTTCTCGTGGCAGTAGCTTCAGGACTTGGCTTTAATTGCATAATAAGTATGCTTACTCGGGCCTTACACCTTTACAAAACAAAAAGGCCAATATATAATGGCTAACACACTGGGCATCAAATCTTTGTCATTTGGGATTAGGTGGTTTTAAATTACGTTTCAATTCACTTTATATTTACTTTATGTTGTGTTTATTTCTAATCTAATGTGACTGTTTTTTAATAGAGTATTTTTTGTCAAATCACAATTTAAGAATATGTGAAACAACTGTGAAACAGATTTGTAGATATATTAATATTTTAAATTCATCGCACCGTAACAATGTACCACAGTAGAACCATCCTCATTTAGTTCAGTTCAAATTTATGTATATAGTGCCAATTCAAAACCGCATTTTCCTCCAGGTGGTGTATATTCTAAGACAGTGTTTCCCAACCATTTGGAGCCACTGCACATATTTCACATTAGAAAAATCACACGGCACACCACCAAACAAATATGTAATTTTTCTCTGCACACCAGGCATAGTGAAATTGGCTTGATTTGAAAAAATAAGCTTTTATTTGTATATTTTGAAATAGGAATAGATATTAAATAATATTATTGTATATTATCTTACATTAAATCTGAAACATAATGCTACAAAATGTCTTTAGCTTTACTGTACATTTTTGCTGTGTGAAACAAACAGCGGTGGTAGGGAGCTGGAGTAAAGAGGATAACAGTGGAGGAATTATATCCTTGAACTTAATTATAGCACTTTCAGAAAGACCTCTAATGTCTCCGCCACTCATTTGTACTAGTTAGGGCACACTGAGCTACTTTTTATTAAGATGATTCATAAGCTTACACTCTTTGTAAGTGATGATATCTATTTAATTCTAGATTATATTTGGTTGGTTTTTTAAGTGTATCAGTTCAACAGTAGAGTTGCAGACTTTCTGAATTATTCTGTAGCACACCATTCAGTGGCAAAGATGAAGTGACAGTAAACACTGAGGAGTGTATTGAGCAATCAGTTCTTGGACATCACACTTTCCTTTTAGTGATCAGTCTGAACTGAGGTTCAGACAAGAGTAGCAGGACACTGTGAAGCGGATTCAGGATACTGTTGTTGCAGATGCTTCCACATAAACCATAGTCCTGCTTACAGATGCTGTTTTGCTTGAGGGTAAATCCTTTGATGGTTATGTGAAAGAGAACAAAAATTTAAAGAAACTAATATGTGACTCAGAGAAGATATTCTCTCTTTAATGACCCGAGTTAGAATCGATTCCAAGTCAGGGAAATTCTAGGTTAAACAGAGAACATAGTAATATTCAATGGATGGTATTACTACATCAATAAGATAGGAAACCTAGAGTAAATGTGCAGGGGGAAGCAAAGACTAGAGCGAGGACTTGCCAGGGACCTTTTGGTGTAGAAGCATGTTGCCCCTCATATGTTCTGGTGACATTAGTTGAAGCACTTGGACACATTCAATTAAATGGCACAATGGACCTTTTTCCTTAGGTATGAGTTCTATGATGGAAAAAAGTGAAAATAATGGCTAAGAATGTGGCAAATAATAACTTTCAATAACATGTACTTTTAAAATGTTTGTGCATTCCATCCATCCGCATGAAAGTAATTTTTGAATACACTTGTTTTCCATTCTTATTTACCTATTGACTGTTTGTTTATAGTTTCGCTTTTTTTGTCAATTAAAATGGGAAACAAAAAAGAGACTGATCGTGGCTCAAGAGTTGGCAGTTCATCTTGTAATCGGAAGGTTGCCAGTTCGAGCCCCGGCTCGCACAGTCTCGGTCGTTGTGTCCTTGGGCAAGACACTTCACCTACTGCCTACTGGTGATGACCAGAGGGGCCGATGGCGTGATATGGCAGCCTACCCCAGGGCAGCTGTGGCTACAACTGTAGCTTGTCTTCACCAGTGTGTGAATGAATAGTGGAATTGTAAAGTGCTTTGAGGGTCTTGAAAAGCGCTACATAAATGCAATCTGTCATTATTATTACTTCAAATACCAAACATCTACCAAAGTAAAACCATTTTCATCTGTACTGACCTACAACTCTAGGCTCAGACAGATCCTTTTCTTTTATTTTAAATTTCTTTACATTTATATTTTAAAAAGAATAAGATGCACTTGAGAGATATTCTTGACCCCCTCATGCTCCTTTAAAAAGAGAGCAAAGTCATTATAGAGTTATTGTAAAATATATACATTTTATATAAATAATAAAATATTCTTATGCGATTAAATGAGAAACCTTAATATTTTTGTTGGTTTGCTATGAAAACTTCTCAGCAATGTCTAAACACAAACCTGTTAACCATATTTAGAGGGCTGCGGACAGCCTACACAGACAGTTTTCACATTTCAAACTGAAGACAATACAAGGAAATGGGAAGCCCCCAGTGCCTAGGCTTCCAGAAGTTTCCCACAAAACTAATGTGAAATGTGTCGAGACACAGTCTACGTTTGTCTTGTCTAAGTTCAGAACTCAGGTCTGAAAAAACTGACTTGGCCACCTGGGACATATAAAGGAAGATTTGAAGTAATGGCTGAAGGTAAGATCATCTCTCTGAACTAGTTTAAAAATGCACTAATTATTTAATTAGTCTAGGATGTGATATTGATACACTGAAAAGGGCAAAAGAGGCAAAGTCAAAAAGATACAGACCTTCTTAAAGATGTCAGTGACTAATCTTACCTTTTTTCTCTCTCAATGGTGTAACTTGTGACAGAAATACAACTCAGAGAAAAGAAGCAGAAAACTCTACCTCGGTCTGATGGGTGTGGTCTGAAAAACTTTGATGGTATGCTCCTTCATTTTCTCTCTAGTCACTCGACTCTACTAGTAGCTGTTCTACTCTAATTTCAGTAATTATGTATCAGAATCAGAATACTTTACTAATCCCAGGGGAAATTATTTTGTCACAGATCACAGGAGCTCCAAGACAGTAAGAACAGTAACTAACAACAATATATAAATGTTGTTTTGTTTACTATTATTATTTTTTTAAAAACAACAACAACAAATGAATGACTAGTATATTTCAAGGAAAATATGCTAAAGGCTTTTTTTTCTCCAGACAGTCCAGAGATTAAATTAAAAAAACAACAAAAAAAAACAAAAAAACCCACACTAACTTAAGACTAACAAGGCAGAAAAGAAAGGATTCATTTTTTTTTTGTAAATGCCAGTAATTCTGTGTCTGTTGTTTCTACCACAGGTCTGGATTTGTCTGGAGGTTTGAGGATAGTCTTAGTGGGAAAGACTGGATCAGGGAAGAGTGCAACAGGAAACACTATCCTTGGAAGAATTGCCTTCAAAGAGGATCCCAGCCCTGTGTCTGTGACCAAACACTGTGAGATGCAGAGTGGGGAAGTGGATGGGACTTTGGTGCAGGTTATTGACACTCCGGGTCTGTTTGATACAGGCATCTCAGAGGAAGAATTAAAAGTCAGAATAGAGGAGTGTGTCAAAATGTCAGTTCCTGGCCCTCATGGTTTCCTACTGGTAATCCGGCTTGGAGTAAGGTTCACGGAGGAGGAAAGAAATGCTGTTAAGTGGATCCAAGATAACTTTGGAGACGATGCTTCCATGTACACAATCATGCTGTTTACGTGTAAAGACCAAGCTAAAGCTGACAATGCTCTGAAGGAGTGCAAGGAGCTGCGGAGACTCTCGATCACATTTGGACGCAGATATCATGCTTTCAACAACACTGACGTGGATGACCGCGTACAGGTAAAAGAGCTGATCAACATGATCAAGGAAATGGTACAGGATAACGGCGGTAAGCACTACACGAATGAAATGTATGAGAAAGCCCAGAGGAAACTGAGAGAGGAGGAGGAGCGGAGGAAGCAAGAGGAGGAACAGAAGAAAGAGGAGGAAAGGAAAATATGGGATGCAGAGAGACAGAAGCAGGAGGAAAAGAAAATCAGGAAGAAAAAGGTTCAAAGAAAGAATATACGTGTGGCCGCAGCTTCTGCTGTTGTCTTGGTGTTTGCTGGGGTGGTCATTGCAGTGGGAGCTAACACCACAGTGGCCCTGGCTCTAGGCGCCCCTGCACTTGTCCTGGGAATCTTATGCGGTTTATCTGCCATTTTCATTTGGAAAGGCATAAAATGCAAGGCTAAAGCAAGCGTGCCTGTATAACAAGATGGAGGGTAGTGGCAAGGATATGGTTTGGCTACAGTTTGTGTCACTGAATAAAAAACAGAAATATTCCATATACAGTATTAGTATCCCACACATTATGGTTTGGAACGATGCGTAAGTGACTTGTTTAGGTTCTGTTTCTGTTTCAAAACAAGTATGTGAATTTAAAGCTAATAGTAAACAAATGGTATGAAATGTACTTGTTTGTCTTTTTTATCGTTTAAATCTTATATATGAATGTGAGTATCACTTCTTTTGGCTCATTAGTAGGATTCAAAATAATTAATATTAAAACCCAAATGTAAAAAGATTTTTCACCTATGGATTATACCTTGGTAACTTATAACTGTTAAAATGCACAGACACTGACACACTGCTTCCTTTACTTTTTATTAGTAGCATTCTGAGCTCATTTCCCCAAAGGAAATGAGAAACAATGGTAGACGTCCATTGACCCATCACGTCTGCGGAAACAAAGCAAGTCCTCATTGTCCTGCCACTACAACAATGTCAGTGCATACCATCAGTACAAACATGACCAGCACAGATGTTAAATGAATGGTAGTCAGTTTCTGTCAGCCATAAAAGGATCAAAGTAAGGACACTGCTACTTGTTCTGCAATTAAGAACAAAACACACTGAAGCTGAACATTATTTATTTAAAATTACAAATGAAAGGAGGCTCAGTATCAAATAACGGGTGTGTTCAGATGTGAAAAGGTTGTAAACTGAGTTGTGGTGCTTCAAATGTACAGGTTATATTTTAAATGCCAACTACACCTACAACCTGTATTACAGGTTAGATTGGTCTATTTAGAATAGAATAGAATAGAATAGAATAGAATAGAATAATCCTTTAATTGTCCCACAAGGGGGAAATTTGGTTGTAACAGCAGCCAGAAAGACACATATACAAACAAACAGTACACAGGACACAGAACAGAAACATACACAATTTTTCTTACATATTTACATTAAGGACAATGGTTACTATATACAGAGAGTACTGTACAGTTATTAAATTAAATAAAAATAACTACCGATAAGAGGCAAACCAGGTTGTAGAGCGAATCGGTTAATTAACTTATTGCAGTTACAGCGCAGATGTAAACATCTATGATTGTTGGGAGCAGTTCTGATTGTACAGTCTGACAGCTGCAGGGAGGAAGGACCTGCGGAAACGCTCCTTCATGCATCTAGGATGCAGCAGTCTGTTTGAGTCTGGTCTGTTTGAGTAATACCTGCAATGGAAAGAGTGTTATGTATTATTTGCTAATGAATCTTACAAGAAAACTTGTACCAAGAATCATTTCTTGTTTCAGTTTCATTTGTCATAAGTGCGGTTTGTTTAGTTATTATGCATTTTGTGTCTATTTCCATCCATTTATGCCAAGAAGACCATATGACCTTTCATATAGCCTAAACCAGACATAGTGTAAAATCAAATTATTTTAATGCTGTTTGAATGTGATATCATAACACGGTAATTTAGCTGTCAGCCAGTGTATGATTAGTGTTGTATATCGGCAAGACTGATGAATTTCAACTTGGAGGTTTTTGCACAGTCTTGGCGGTGGGGCATGAGCAAAAAAGAACTAATGACATTCTGGTACAGAGTGGATGACTTTATTTAAAACAATGAAAGAAGGCATTAGCACAAGAAATGGCATTGATTTTAGTGGAAAATGTACTTTCAAATGCCCTTTTATAGTAAAATGAAATATAAAACTGTAAATCAGATCATACATTAAATTTAAAAACAAAAAACCCAATCCCGACAAGAATTTACAGTAAATATCTATAATGAACCGTAAGTATCAGATGACTTCAGATGACTTCAGGTACATAGTCCAGCTGTCTATCATTACACAACAGATGATTTGAATAAGTCGCACCCTTCAAGAAAAACAAATTGAAAAAAGAAAAAGAAAAACTATTTAAAAAGTGCTGTAAATGTTGTAATACAATACAAAGATGAGAGAGTAGTGACAATGCAGATTAAAATATGATTAAGTGATGTTGAATCATTTTCTTTTTGCTTCACCTCTACATAACTATATGTTTTTAATAAATATTCTCTTTTTTTTGATTATCTATGGAAACAAACTATTGCATGATAAAAAAAAAAAAAGCATTATGAAATAAACCATACACTAAACCTGATGATCTTCATAAAGTTTAAAACAGCAGGTATAATATCAAGCGTGAATTTGTCCTTGTATACAAAAAGCCTCTTCTTCATAAAGAGACTTCATAAAGGTCATGGCTTGGCATAACTTAGCTGTTCTCTATTTTAGGTCTGATCCAGCCCCCAATGCCTTTAACAATCCCTGCTCCTACAAACATTAATAGAGGCCGAACGGATGCGACTGCTGCTTCCTCTGCAATTACAGCAGCACCAACTGCAGGTGCAGCAGCTGCTGCTCCTGCCGCTCCAGCCACAAGCAAATAATTACCTGCAGAGTTCAATGTGTCTCCACATTTGCGCCACCATTTGTTCCAATTCATCTGTTCCTGGGCCTTTTCGTATTTGCTGCCGGTGTAATGGTTCCCATTTAATTGCACTGTCTGATCTATCTTTTCAAACAGATCAGCTACCTGAGTGCGATTTTTCTTGCATGTGTTGTCAAATACAACATACCCAGCTTTACACTCAGCGATGAGCTCCTTCAGATCAGGACTTTGCTCTAAGTAGTTTTCAATGGATGTTTCTTTTAACTGATCACCCCTTGTGAAAAGCACTGCTGTATACTTTGAGGCTTCATCCCCAAAGTTTTCTTTGATCCATTTAACAGCACTCTTCTCTTCTTTTGTGAAGCGCACATCCAATCTGATCACTAGCAGAAACATATGGGGTCCTGGGACAGACAGCATTATACATTTTTCTATTTCCTTTTTCAGTTCCTCTTCTTTAATTGATGTGTCAAAGATTCCAGGGGTGTCAACAACACTCACAGTTCTTTCATCAAAATGTCCAGTCTCTTTCTTACACATCTTTGTTACAGAAGATGGAGATATTTCTTCGTCAAAAGCTTTGTAACCCAGGATAGTATTCCCTGTTGCACTCTTTCCTGAGCCAGTTTTCCCCAGCAGAACAATCCTCAAGTCGCAGATCACTGGAGAGGAGTCTGTGGGGATAAATTTTAAAAATCAAAACAACTCATGGGTTCCAGATCAGGTTACATAAGCAGTGTTAGAAAATGCATGCATGCATAAAAGTAAAAATAGCAACCTTCTGTTATGGTTAAACCCATCTTGCTGTAGGGAAAAAGAGGAAAAAGAAAAACCACAAAACCTTTCTTCTACAGCAGGTATGTTTGTACTGAGGCGTGCCAGTCACCCTCTATAGTTCTTTGTCTCTGGCTTTTTCCAACACAGTGTTTTCCAGTAAAATGAAACTCTTGCTCACCACAGTGGGTTTCAGTGAAACGAAACTATTCAGCTATGACAAACATGTTTAAAGAAGATCTGGAAACTCATTTCCATTTTTTTCACTTATGTGTCCAGTCATTGATTGACAAAATGATGAAATAAAATAAATAAAAACAAAAATACATGGATGTGCAAATAAAACAGAAACATATTACAGGCACTGAACTAAAATTACAACTCAAACAATGCCTGCAGTTTTTCATGTCCAGGAGCTCAAAGGAATAAGCTTTTCTGGAATCTGCTGATAAAACAGCATAAAAACCTCTGAAGAAAGGTCAGCAACAGAGTAGCCCCAATTCTTGGCTTCTCTCTCTATCCATAGAATTGCAAAACATATATCATAATCTATGTTATTATATTTTATGCTATTTAATTACATTTCACATCATGGTAAAGCTACTTTTTTATGTGTGCAAGTGGTTTTATGGTGTTCTTAGTATATTTTAATTATAATTTAATGTTAAGTATACCTTTACAACTTCAACTGCACCAAGCAGGAGGAACACACCTAATCCCATTGTATCCTGAATACAATGACGACAAAAGGCTTTCATTTCTGTACTAAACACTGTTTCCCAGGCTGTGGGCGGTAGTGATCTTTATTATTGAGGGAGCTCTTTGCAGACACCTTGCATTGTCAATATTAATGATATTTGGTACAAATATAAAAAACAAACATAACAAAGTAAATGTTATAAAAGCTGAGACTTATATGTCTAAATGTCAACAATTTGCTCTTAAATGTGGCCCTTTTTACCATTTTTTCTGATATTGTGGGAATTAAGTATGAACCAACCAAATGCAAAAGGGCCACTTTCACTCAAATAATAGAACAAGACAACTGTGTCATGTAAAACCTTTACATCAACACTGATTATTAACTGGGGTAATGGGTTATTCCTATAAGTAATTTCTGTATACTGGTAGGTGGAAATCTGTTCTGAATATGGAGTCAGATTTTCACATCTTAAATGTTTTTTTTTTTCAAAAGTGTTAGCAAACATTTCTCTGCTAACACATGTGACATGTGTACCTGTTATTTGTATGTGTCTTTATTGCTGTGAGACACGTCAAATATGGATTTAGTTTAGTTTTTCCTATCATCAGTGTGCAGTTTACCCTCATAGCAGGCACTGCACACTGTCAGCTCATACAAACATTACCAGACACAGCATTACTCTAATTTCATACTAAAATTTAAATTAAACAAATAACTAAATTAAACTGCACTAAATTACCTGTTACATGGTGTATTAAATTGCCTTCGTTATCACTCATTTTGTCACTTTAACACTAATTTTATGTAGAGTTATAACTGCACCAAAGGTCTAAAAGCTGATTCGATTTTAAGGTAATTAATTCAGAGACAGTGATTATACTCGCAGAAAGTGTGGCGTTATTTAGCAGGTTTAATTTGAGCTGGTAAAGGAGTTTGTGAAAAGATGGGTGAAGAAGCAGTGACAACAAACACAGGACCTCATGTTGAAACAATGAAACCAGCTGTGTCAGAAGGAGTATAAGTCTGTGGTCGGCATGAAGCTGGACACTCTGGTGACAGTGGCAGAGAAGAGGACCTTAAAGAAACTGATGGACATTATGAACAATGCCGGGCATCCTCTGCACACGGTCGTAAACAATCAGAGGAGCCTATTCAGCGACAGGCTGCTTCTCCCAAAGTCAAAAACCAACAGACTTAAAAACTCCTTTGTCCCACACGCTATCAGACTGTTTAACTCCTCACTGGAGGGGAGAGGGAGGAGAAACAGGGGGACAAGGGAGGGTGGGAACAACTGAGTTGTAGGTGCTTTTCTACACTGTGCAATATTTGTTTTTTGTTTTGTCTTTTTTCTTATATTTGACTGTGCAATAATCACTGTGCAATATACTCACTCAAATGAGCAATCCTATTTATCCATATTGTATATTCTGTATCTATATATGTGTATATGTGTATATATGGTGTATTTATGCTTATATCCTTACTCTCATTCCCCTTAATGTATCTGTAACATGCAACTTCTTTCGGTGCTTTGCTACTGGAAACTGAATTTCCCGGAGGAACCCACCCGAGGGATAAATAAAGTTTCATCTAATCTAATCTAATCTAATCTAATCTAATCTAATCTAATCTAATCTAAAGTCAGTGCGAAAAGGATGCTGTTAAAACTGTTAATAGGATGTCACCATCAGGAAAGCCTGCGAAGCACGGAAATGATTAGAACATAGGCCTCAAATGGACCTTATGCCAGTGTGGTAGTGTTAGCAGTGTCTCTAATGCCATCTAGTGGCTGGCTGATCATAGAAAAACTTATAATTTAAACTCCCATAAAAAACAAAACTAGTGCTCAAAAAACATCTTTTTGTTTTTTAAAAATATAAAAACATTTTGTTACAAAATATATAATTTAATATGACACTTTTAGTTCTTATTAGAGTTTTTCCATTTCTGTAGTATCCCACTACAGTCAGTTTGGCATATGCTAATGAGCTTCAAACTACTCCCTGACTTCATCCTCCGCCTCATTCTGCCCACTCAAACTCAAAGAGATGAGAACATAGTAGCAAGCAACAATGTCTGTAACAAAGTGTCCTAGTGTCCTCGTGCTGTTATTTCATTTTTTGCATAACCAGCTCTGTGTCTGTGGTGTGTATTTAGTATGCACTATTACACTGCTGCCCTCCTACATCTCTGTGTGTGAGATCTAGTGAGACAAACTCGTCAGTCACAACAGAAGAAAGACATCAACTACTTCCATCATATAGCTACTCTGTATCACTAGAAACACACAAATGATTATGAAACCATCACATCGTCTGTGGACAAAAGATTAAAGTAAGTGTTGAAGAAATTTGTGTAAAATATGTTACTGACAGGACTAATTTTTGACTGCTGTACAAATTTTCTGATGCTGTTTTATGTCTTAGCAAATTTTAAATGTGTCTCTATGAAATTAATTTCCTGAAGTTGATTTCATCTTTGCAGCATACCTATTGGAAGAAAAAGAAAGGACACTGAGTAGAAGAAGTGCTTTTGAGGCAACTGCTGTTGTGATTTGGAGCTATATGAATACAATTCAATTGAACTGAACTGAATTGAAGGGACCCATTCGAACAGCTTAAAATCCCTTTAAATGACTGGAATATAGTGGAGAAGAAAAGAAAAAAAACTGGACCAGGATATTTCATAGAAAATATCACTTTGAGGCATTTTTCTAAAAGAAAAGTAACAATGGCATCAACAGGTCTTCAGCTGATGGGTTTGGTGCTGGCTCTGCTGGGTTGGGTTTGCGGGGCGCTGGTGTGTGCTGCTCCTCTGTGGCGTGTATCTGCATTCGTAGGTGGAGAGATAGTCATTGCCCAGGTGTTGTGGGAAGGACTGTGGATGAACTGTCTGTCTCAGACCACAGGACAGATCCAGTGCAAGACCTATGACTCCACCCTGGCACTGCCTATGTTTACCCAAGCAGCCCGGAGCCTCACAGTTCTGTCTTTACTTCTCTGTCTTCTGGCCATCATCCTCGGGGTGTCAGGAGCCAAGTGTACTCACTGCATGGGAGACAATAACCAGGACTCCAAGGCAAGACTGGGAAGGATAGCAGGGGTGCTCTTCATTGTGGCTGGGCTTGCCTACTTGATACCCATCTGTGGAACTGCCTATGCAATCATCAGGGACTTCTATGATCCTAATGTTGCTGCGCCTTTGAAAAGAGAACTGGGGCCGGCATTGTACCTGGGTTGGGGGGCCAGCATACTGCTCCTGGTGGGGGGAGCTCTGCTGCACATCGGCTCTCCTCCACCAGGAGCAAGAGCTCTGCCCATTATCGGAAGACCAGCAAAAGACAACCAACAAACAGTAGCAACAGGAGAGGTAAAGCAACAAGAGAAATCCTTTGTATGAAACCAGTGGGTATTTGAACAGATACAGAGGTCACAACTTTATTATTTAAGTTTCTGGAAACTGCAAGGTCATTATCTACAAGGGGATATTCAGAACATAATAGGTTTCATAGTATTATAAAGTTAAGTTTGGTTTGTTAAATTAAGTTTATTTAATAAGGTGGAAGGCTTATGACTTTTTTTTACCCTCAAAAATGATATAAATTGCATGACAAATATTTAATGACTAAATTGCAAAAATATGGCTTATGTAACAAATGTGATACAAATTAAAACTCATATATGCAGATTAAAATTTGAAATAATGTTATATTGTCTAAAAGTTCAACAAACACTCCATTATCAAAAAAAAAAAAAGATTTCTGGCAGTTATTTCATGATTCAGGTTTTAAAGAACTAATTAATCCTAATTTGAACAAGCTGCTAAGGAAATGGATAGAAGGGTTTTTTAAAAGAGTAGAAAGTGAAATGAGTTGTGGGTGGATTGCAGATGTTTACTAATGCATGCGACTTACATTTGTCAGATTCCAATCAGCCTCTGCTTGTGTTAGTGCGTGTGTGTGGGGGCTGTCTGTGTACAGAAGACCAGTGTGCATATTGTAGCTGTGTGAGCTGGTGTTTGCACTGAAAATATGTGTGGGCAGTTGGAGCAATGCCATTTACTTTTAACACACACAAAGAAATTGTTAAATTTCATTTTAGTCTGCTATTATTATATATACATTTTATAGCTTGATGACAGTTGGGACTTTTTCCACTAGTAATAATTATTGATCTAAATGTTATTTCCAGTAAACACAGTTTTTCTAATTTAGTATAATAAAACAAATACATTTTTACTTGTGTTTTTTCTGATTGTGTTTTAATACTGCATTTTTTTTCTGTCAAGTCAGCAAATGCAATGAATATAATACAATATACTTTACTAAGAATTGTTTTATTCCTATTGTTTTTAATTAATTATTTTATTTGGATTGTAATAACCTATGCACAGCAATAAATGTGTTTGCCATCACAACAGCTGGTTGTCCTGTTCATATTTGATATCTAACGAAACTGAGTAAACATGTATTGAATGTAACCATCCCAGAAAAAGACGTTCACAAAATTCTATTCCCAGTGCTCTTTATTGTCAAGACTTTACCACACATTGTACATTTCCTAATCTAATAAATAAATTCCAAGCTGGGTTTGATTTAAAAAAAAAAAGGCTTCAAGAGCAACACACATTCTCGCTGAAGTACAGCTGCAATGATATGTTAATGATTACCTCACGTGTCACCGATTATGAACACAGAACAAAATTTGTCCTTTGAGGCCTTTTCAGTCTAAACTTGAAAATTATGCAGAATCTAGATTATCATTTAAGCATTTGGCTCACATTGTTCTTGTTAACCATTTCCTGTTTACTGCATGTTTGTTCTACCACGTGTGTGTGTGTGTGTGTGTGTGTGTGTGTGTGTGTGTGTGTGTGTGTGTGTGTTTAACCATACAGAGTATGAGTAAGAGAAGAATGAAATGAACAGTGAGTCAACCGCTGCTGGATCTTAAAGCACTTTGAGTAGTAATAGCACCCAAAAAACACAAGGGGGCAGTAAACTGTAAGGAAACAATGCACTATTCCAACAACAACCTTTATATATTACTTTTGGGACCGGTTTAGGTGTCATTATGTGTTATGTGATCATTTTTAGTTTTCCATCAGAAAGAAACAAAGCACACATTACCTGAGAAGATGTGTCTCTATGTAGTGTTTCCTTTATGCTGCCCTCACAGCAACATATTGAACTTTTGTTAAAAAGTTTTTTTTAAAAAGGTAGGCCTGTTTTGTGCAATTGGGCAATATATTGACGAGGAGTTCTTCCTTCTTGGAAAGGAACAAACAGTGAGTTTATTTTCAGTCACCCTTATCGCTTTTGTATTGACAAAACATAATTCACAGTCTAATTATTTCCAAGCACCCTCAGCTGCAATATGATACAATTTGTCAGAGGAAAAATTGTATATAATGTGATCAGCTTCATGAGATGTGCTCTTTTTATTGATCACTAAGCAATCTACATGTCTACGTGACTTTTCACCTAATAACTTTTGTGACTATGAACTTATTCAGCTACTAACCGCTTCCTGTCTTCAGAGAACATTCAGATGTAGAGAAGAGAAACCTCAGCTCTTTTACGAGAACATACAGATGTAGAAAAGGGAAAAACCCGTTGCTCTGAGTGACGTTGTTATCTTTGTACACACACACACACACACACACAGACAATCTTGTATAAATAAAGAACGCAGACAGTGATGGGGCGCAAGTCTTGCGTTCCATGACTGCCCTCGCGAGTGAAAAACTTCTGCAGTGTTTGTGTTTTCTAACTCAGGTGTCTCAGCTGAAGAACTGCGGGGTGATTTTTAGAAATCCCCTGTCACAATTTAAAGAGTAAATGGAGAAGAAAAAATACAAAAGAAACATTTAAAAAAATGCAATTCAGTTCAGTTTGGCTCAAATTACACTCATTGCATGTTATTGTTTGATTTGAGGCACACTGTAAAATGTATGTCTCATAAATTAGTTTCAATGCCTCTAACAATCCTCCCTCTCAGCAAACAACTCGTGTAAGAAGCTATTAGCCTCATTGCAATCACAACAGATAGTTTGGGAAAGCATGGGAACAAGGAGTTAAGGTGAAATGTAAACATAAAAAATGTTAAAGTCATTTTAAAACTGAAAACTACCTGAATTCTAGTCAACTTTTTTCACACCTTTCTAAAGCTTCTTTTCTCACAAGACTAGAAGAATAAGTTCTCTGCTAAACTCGGGGTCAGCTCTGGAGCCTCAGCATAAAAAGTTAAACATCAAGCTGCAAAGCTAGAGTGGCCTCAGTCATGATTACCTCTCCACAGGTAATTCATTAAGAGTGTTCTCACCAGTGGATTTGACAACAACACGCTAAATGCAAGGAAATCTTTACAATTAGTCATTAAATAGCATGTAGCATGTGTGGTTGTCTATCTATGTTATGGACTGTTATGGACTCAAAGCATGTACAACCCTGTCATACTGTCAAAGCTCTTTCCTGTGCCTGTACAAACAAATATATTCTGAAATGGAGATTATGTTTTAAAAAATCAGGTTCATGTTCAATATATGGGAATAATTAACAAAACCAAAGGTAATATTTATCTGTCTAGGGATTAAATATTTATGTTAAGGCCTGCTATTACCCACACTACGCCTCACTTATATTTCGTTTATTTTACAGTCCTTTAAACGTATTCTTTCTCTAAATATTAATATTTAATTGCCTGAAAAACAAACAAACACCAAACAACCATTCAGAGACACGTGTTTGGACATGCTACCCCCTCCTGCATGACTAAATTACACTTTTTAATCACCTGAAGTGGTCTCGCGTGATAAAACGCTGTCTTATATGAACACATATCCATCACCAAACTCTTTTTTTTTTCATGGCTCGTTACCGCTCGAGTGAGAATGTCGACAGTTGTCTTCTTAAAGGGACAGTGCGACACTTCGTCTTGTTTGCAGCTGCGCAGAGGACGCCTGTCGCTTTAAAAAGCGTGACAGCTCATAGATGTAAAAGTGGGCTATGTGAGTTTTTGCTGTGTCGGGGCTGTAGCGTTCTCATACCGCTGTCGACCTTTGGATCTCGACCCCCGGGGACAGTAGGCAGATCCGCCGTCCTCACTGACAATTGGCTGTGCTCCTCTTCTCTTGAGAACTGCTGCTTCCTATTACGCTTCAGCTCGAGACCAAAACACAGAAGAGATGTGGCGCGAGTGTGCGCGATGCTGCCAAAGTCCCCGGTCCTTAGCGCAGGCCCTTATCGCAATGTTTGAAGATTAACGAGGTTATCCGTGTCCTCTAGACCACCAGAGATACAGCAGCTGTTCCCAGCAGGCCACGAAGCCACCCTAGCAGCCGGACAGCGTGTCGAGTCGGACTGACAGGAAGGAAGTAACCGCTGTATCTGCACGGGACAAGCAGAGCCTGGTAGCATGACTGAAAAACGAATGTCGCGGTGGTATTTCGGTGGGCTGGCATCATGTGGAGCCGCCTGCTGCACGCATCCTCTGGATCTCCTTAAGGTGAGCGGCGTAAGGGGCACAGTAACCTTCCGCCGCGTGTGCAGGCCTTGACACATGGGTACAGCTGTTCCCAGAGGCAGTACTGGGGAACATGACAGATTAGTTATTCGCGGATAGCTCATCACAGAGTGGTTTTCAGATATAATCTGTGCTTTCTAAAGCTGCACACCTTCAGCCTTTATTAAAGACAGACAGACTTCGAGGTACCATGGTCGAAGACAGGTGTGTTAAACATCCGGTCTGGGAGCCCGAACTGGGCCGTCGGATTGTTTGCCCCATCGAATGAGTCTTTAAAGTGTGAAACCTGCAGTTAAGGCATCGATTACCCCAATGTTTCATTTAAATACACTGCTAACCCTTCAGTGGTGATGTTGGGCTTAATTACAGGAGTAAAATGGGATGAAAATTAAAGTATTACAATATTTAAACAACTTGATTAAAATAAAATAAAAATGTACTATTGATTAGCTACGAAAACTACACGTGAAGATGTTGTTCCTGTCATCTGTAAACTGTAAGCATTGTGCTGTGACAGTAGTCTCATTAAATGCGGAAAACTGAAATATATTTTGGAAATTGTATTTATCTCAAGCTGCTAATTGTTTTGTAAATGGATAAATTATACTTTTTGTTTTTATGACAAATTTTAGAAGAGTGGCGTTATTGTTCAGGCCCACTCATGACACATATGTAACTTATGAATTAAGATAAGTTGGCACTAGACTTCCAGTCTAGGATATACAGGTCTAATTAGCAAAATGTGTTGATTACTTGAGTAAAATTATAAAAAAGCGGTGTTACGACAGGGTGGCATTAAGTCCAGGGGATACTCCTGCCTCTCGCTTTATGGTAGCTGAGTTAGGCTCCAGCTGCCCCAACTGTGAAATGGATAAGTGGAAGAGAATGTATGTTCGGATATCAATAGATTAATTGCAATTTAAATCACACTGAGAAATAAAAAAAAAACAACTTTTGCCACATACTCTCCTTGGTGGAGAATGCAGATCTGTGAGTGTTTGCAGGGACATGCTTGTTCACTCTTGTTGATTTCGTCACATTGCTGCATAGAGAAGTAAATTTGTACATCTCTAACAGATTACTCAAATTCTTTCTTATGTTACTCCCTTTTGATTGCACAGAAAAAAGCAGCATGTGACCCTAATAAGGCCAACTGGTCCTCAGGAAGTCCTTTGGTGTGTAATTATGTAGTTAAGGCTTGCAATTACCCCACTGCAGAAAATGCCCTGAAGTGCTCTATGTGTGATAGCTTGTGAACTGGTCGGAGATGTTTTTGAAGTGTAGCTTCATTTTCGTAGTTGGTACACAAATTATGGGAAAGATTAAAATACAAGTTTATGGCAGAGGAAACATCAAGGCACCTTTCATGACAGTGATGAACCTTTGACCTCTAAAAGTATTATTTAAAAGATAAATTATAGATGCTTCTGTTCAGTTCAGTTCAGTTCAATTGTATTTATATAGTGCTAAACCAAAATAAAAGTTGCCTCAAGGACTAGTTTTCAGGAAATGATAAAGCCCCCATTCCTCCATGGGGTTTTTGTTAGTAACCTGATTTTAGTTAGTTTAAGGTGATTTTGAGATTTATTACTGACAAGCTATTCTTGCCTAATATGATAGTCTACATTAGTGAACTACAAAGTGATTTCACTGTGAGACAATAGAGTGACTGTGCAAGTTTTTATTGTGTTGTATACAGTACTGTGGTTATTTCCATAAACTGAGGGCAAGTAAGGGCAGCTTATTTCCTTGTTGTGGAAATGAAAGGGTGTGTTCTGAAAGCTAATGGTGATGCTGTTTTGCTCCATTGTTATTCTTTGTGTCAGAGTGAATTGGATCCCATGTGGGAGAATTGTTTGTTTACTTAACAAAAGTGAATTTCACTGAATCTGTTTACTTTTGATATACGGTTGAATTGAGTCGCGTTCCATGTTTGCTTGTCACTGCTTGTCTTGCTATCTTTTAGCATAAAAACAGATTTAAAGTATTCAGTCTGTTGTTCAGAGCATTGAGCGGTGTTCCACTGCAGCCTAAATATGTCATCTTTACTCCTCTGTAATAACCTTCATTCCCCCACGAATTAAATACCATAATAACAACTTTATAGGTTTTCTGGGGAGCTGTCATTGGATAAAGAAAAGAAAGGATACACTTATAATTAGAGCATATCATTCACAAAAGAACTGGGGGTTTATTCTGTAGTTTGTAACCCAACATTAAGGCAGTTTGTGACTTTGCAACTTACAAAGCCAACGCATACCAACAAACCGCATTTCCATAAACGTTAACAGCAGGACATCTGCATTTAGGAATGACGTGTATCACCAAACCCACGTCAAATAAGAAAACTGCCTGGTCATGCCCTATCAGCATACTTTTTTTGTATGTGTGTTAATCAGGAGATCTATTACACCATCAGATAAACTGTTTTTTGTTTTCTGAACCTGTACTGGAGAGTTGCTAAACAAGATTTTTCTGACCTCACCTAAAAAGACAATAATTTAGCCAGACTCTTATCACCTCATCCTGGTGTAATATTTCAACACGATGAGTGTGCACAAGTGTTTCTTGGCTTGTGAATGCGTGTTGATTCACTGATAGCTTAAGTATAGTAACCACTGAGGACAAAGCACGTACAGCAGTGTTGGCATAAACAAGGAACAGAATGGAAAAGTTCCTCAAGTGCAGCCATGCTTAAAAAAATTAAAATAAGATTCCAGAAACATGCAAAATGTTGTCGAGTCCAGTTTAACTCAGCTTAAGTCGGGGTAGTGATTGTGCAGTTAACACCCCAATACTACACCGTATTACCAAAAGTTTTCACTTACAAGTCATTGAATTCAGGTGTTCCAATCACTTCCATGGTCACAGGTGTATAAAATCAAGCACCTAGTCAGGCAAACTGCTTCTACAAATGGTTGTGAAAGAATGGGTTGCTCTCAGGAGCTCAGAGACTTCCAGGGTGATACAGTGATAAGCTGCCACCTGTGGAACAAGTCCAGTCAAAAAATAAATAAATATTTCATGTTCAACTTCTAGTGGTATTGTAAGAAAGTGGAAGCTATTTGGAATTGCACCAACTCAGGCCACAAAGTGGTAGGTCACGTAAAATCACAGAGCCAGATCAATGGATACCGAGATGCATAGTATACAGAGGTCTGTAATTTTCTGTAGAGTCGATAGCTACAGACCTCCAAACTTCATGTGGCCCTCAGATTAGCTCAAGAACAGTGCGTAGAGATCTTTGTGGAATGGGTTTCCCTGGCTGAGCAGCATGGAATGGAGTGATGTAAAGCATGCTGCCAATGGACTCTAGAGCAATGGAGATATGTTCTCTGGAGAGACTAATCGTTCTTCTCCATCTGGCAATCTGATGGACAACTCTGGGTTTGGCTACTGCTAGGAGAACGGTATTTGTCTGACTGCATTGTGTCAAGTGTAAAGTTTGGCGGAAGGGGGATTATTGTGTGAGGTTGCCTTTCAGGAGTGGAGCTCGGCCCTTTAGTTCCAGTGAAAGAAATTGTTAATGCTTCACCATAACGAGACAATTTTGAGAATTTCATGCTCCCAACTTTGTGGGAAGAGTTTAGAACAGCAAGACATGACTGCGCACCAGTGCACAAAGCAAGGTCCACAAAGACATGGATGAGAGAGTTTGTGGTGGAAGAACTTGGCTGTCTTGCAGAGAGTCCTAAACCCAACCCAACAGAATTCAGTACAGACTGTCAGTAGTTCTCCATGTCACTGCTGATACTTTGAAAAGCAGTGGCCTGTGATAAAGGAGATACTGAGAGCGCCAAAGTAAAACTAGGAAATGAATATTAAATTTCCCATTTCACTTAAACTGTGCTAAAAACAGTCTGTCAGTGTAAACCAGCAGGATGGTGATTAAACAAAAAAGTGACTCAAAGAATCATAACTATTTATACATCTATTTTACTGCAGTAGACACTGACAACAGTTTCATTTGAAGGCTCGGTGACCTTCATGCTGTAATCTTGGTAATAACATAGGACGCCACATTTTGGACCATTGACCTTCTCTGATAAGAAAAATAAAACAAGTACATCTTGGTAACGCATTTGGAAAACTTCTTTATGATTGCCTAAATTGCACATATTATCATGACTTATCCTCCTCTTACGACTGTCTCATCAGAGCTTGGTGAGTGTTTTAGAGCTTTACTAATACCAGAGAATTCAGATTATATAGAGTCACACCTTGTGGTACAAGTTGTTCTGTAAAACTAAAAGTTTGTGAGGTTGCTGTATCAGCCACAATAAACACACATTATATCAGTTTCTTCATTATTTGCTGTGTATTTACTGTGTGATCTTCATGACTGTCTGTCCAGGTACACTTACAGACGCAGCAGGAGGTAAAGAAGAGGATGATTGGAATGGCTGTTCATGTGGTGAAGAACGACGGAGTCCTGGCTCTATACAGTGGTCTATCTGCTTCACTATGTAGACAGGTATGGGTGCCTGTGTGCATACCATAGGATTTCGTGTGTTTGTGTGTGTTGTTTTCTTCATTGGTTGTTTCTCTCACTAAAACAGAGTGAGACATTTACTTTAAGCACCTAATTTGGTACCTGTAGCACATGCATAGTACTGAGATTAAAATGTTACTCTTTAAACTTACTACACTGTAGTGCTGAATATTATGTGAAGTTAACTGTGGTTGATGAATAAAATAACTGGTTTATTGCAGCAGGATATGATCAAATACGTCACTGGTGAATTGCAAGTCTATAAATGTTGCAGAGGTGTGACCGCGGTGAGAACGAACAGTTGTCAATAAAGGGTTGTTAAAGTTTGATCCTGTTAGACCGTAAATGAACTAAACTCTCCTCTCAACCACCCTGTAATTAAAGGCGCACGCACCTAAGCCATACCAAATACACCCAAATGTTTAAATGAATTAGTAATTATGAAGTTCAAGACAATTTTGAAAATGTTTTATGTAAGTAAAATAAAATATAATATCTGTATTCATTACAAATAAAGAGAAATATTTCAAATATTTTTGTTTTAACTTTAATTATTATGGCTAGAGGCTCATAAAAATCAGAAATCCAAATTATCTCAAATTATTAGCGTATTTTATTTAGAGTTTGTGTAAATTTAAACAGTAGTAGTACTGTGCACTCTATCACATTCAGCCACAGCCATGGGAAACCTGCTGACTTGACAGTTGTCCAGTTGACAAAGGTGACAAAGCCTGGCTGCAGAATGCTGTGTCGATGCATTGATCAATAGAAGGTCAATAGAAAGTTGACTAGAAGGGGAAAGTGTGGTATCAAAAGGTCAACAAGCAGCCCGAATGACCACAACTGCGAGAGGATTGCCAGGAAAAGTAATTTCAGGAACTTGGAAAAGCTTCAGAAGGAGTGGACTGAGTCTCGTGTCAATGCATCAAGGGCCACCACGGACAAACATCTTCAGGAATGGAGCTGCAGTTCATCCTGAACCAGAGACAGTGTCAAAAACATCTTACTTGGGATAAAGAAAAAAGAGCTGGACTTCGGTTTAACGGTCCAAAGTCCTCCTTACAGATGAAAGTGATTTTCATTTTATTTCCTTGTTTTATGTCAAGGTCATACAGTCTGGAGAAAGTGCAGAGGGACAGAATCTAAAGTGTTTGAAGTCCAGTGTGTAGTTTTTGCAGTCTGTGGTGGTTTGGGGTGCCATGTCATCTGCTGGTGTTGCTCGTGGTTTTATCAGCAGAAAGACTTGAGAGGACTTCATGCTTCCTTCTGTTGCCAAACTTCATGGAGATGTCAGTATAATTTTCCCACAGGTCTTAGCACCTCTCTGTACTGTCAAAACTCTTAAATGGTGGTCTGACCATGTGATTACTGATTGACTCGCCTGATATCAGTCCTATGTGAATCCTGAAAATGAAAAAAACAAAACAAACTAAAGGTTTGAAATATTTTACTTGGGACATAATAAATGAAGAATATATGAAAGTTCACTAATGTAAAGGCTGCTTTTAAAACTACTTTGCTTTAGGTAGGTAGGTCTGTCTGTCTGTCCGTCCGTCCGTACTAGTCGATTTACAAAAGAAAACAGGAAAGAAAAAGGGGGGAAAAGAACCAGAATACAAAATTTTCAATAATTAAATAAATTGAAATAAATTCTTTCTCTTCTTGTCTTTTTCTTTCTTTTCTTTCTCTTGTCAGATGTCATATTCCCTCACCAGATTTGCCATCTATGAAACAGTGAGGGACATGATGGGCAGCACGAACCAGGGCCCCATGCCTTTTTACCAGAAGGTCCTGCTGGGAGCCTTTGGAGGTTGGGACGGACACACACACACACACACACACACACACACACACACACACACACTTTGTTACTTTTTTCTATAACTCAGGCTTTCACAAACACTCATTCCAACAAGGTTTCTCTGCCAACAGGTTTCACTGGTGGGTTTGTTGGGACCCCTGCAGACATGGTGAATGTCAGGTAACTTACAGTTCTGTATCCAAATGACTGCAATCACTAGTTATTGAAATCAGAATATATGAAATGTGCTTGTCCCTAGGATGCAGAATGACATGAAACTACCACCAGAACTGAGAAGAAAGTGAGTGTTGTAATTCGTAGTCTAAAAAGTTCGGCTTGAATGTTTTTTATTAATTTAATGCTTTTTCTTTTTTCTTTTCTTCCAGCTACAAACATGCCATTGATGGACTTTTTAGAGTCTTCAGAGAAGGTAAATACCAAATAGGATATACTATAGCTTCATGTTTAGCTCTCACAGGTATCACGTGTGACTTCTGATTTCTATCCTGTCATGCAGAGGGCATCAGGAAACTCTTTTCAGGAGCCTCCATGGCCTCCAGCAGAGGAGCAATGGTTACTGTGGGACAGGCAAGTTACGGTAGTACAAATGTGCTCGCAGGCTACAATTTCTTATCAGGAAACATTGTCTGTATTTTTTTTAACAATACCAATTTTAAACAATTATCACAATGTCTGAAAATGTTAGAGACCTTAATAGTTCTCAGGTCAATGATGGGCGATTTGCATCTATTTTATTTTTTATTCTAATATTGTTGGGTTATTGATGTGATATTCTTATTTCCTGATAGAGGACATTATTTGTATTTAAAATCATTCAGTCATTCGTGATCTGAAGAGTGTATTATGTAAAATTCAGTTTAAATGTATTTTCACTGCATTTAATTAATATTCTTTCACAGTCAAGGGACTAAAAAAACTGTTAAGATTGGTGCTTAATTGATCAAAAATTTTAAATGAATTATTCAGACATGACTTAAATTGTTGGAATAATCAAAATCGGTAACTATGAAAAGTTTGATAGTTGTTTAGATACCTGAAATAATTTTGTCCAGCAATTTGCATGCATTCTAATGTCAGAGTAGCACAACCATAAACATTTCTGAATTATTTTAATTAAAAGTAACAAGGTAAAAAGGATATTTCGTCATACAGTGGACCCAATTTGTTCTTTTCTGGCTGAAAAGGTTTGTAACTCTCACTTAAATAACATTCAAAAAGCAATGTAGCGCTGTTCTAACTGCTCACATCTAATTATTCTAAAAGTGTAATCAGAAAAATGTAAACTGTAAGTCACAAAATGAGTATAAAGTACATTTTATGTTCGAGACAGATCATTGAAGGTCTGCAGCAGCAAAACATCAAGCAGTATTTCTGTTGTATAGAGTGTAAGAAGAAAGCAAGAATATTTTGACAACATGCTGTGCTTGTTACATTACATTCTCCAAGCATGACTGATCGCTGTGTAACTGTTACAGCCAGCTGTCTTAATATTTTTACTCAACACTCCCACCTGTTGACATCGTCTTTTTTTCCTGTACTACCACTAGGAGGAGCCAAACTCAAAATGTTAATTTTTGACTGTATTTTGGACTTGTTTGTTTGTTTTTTGTAAAACTAAATTATAGGATGTCACTATCTTTTGGGCAAACAGTGTTTTAAATAATCCAAATTGCAGCCAACTATTTAATTTGAAAGTTGTAGGAAATTCAGAAGGGGGACATTATTTCTTTTTACCACTAACACTCATTTTCTTCCTCTTATTTTCTTCTTCTGTAGTTGGCATGTTATGACCAAGCCAAGCAGCTGGTGTTAGGAACAGGCATGATGGGAGATAACATATTCACACACTTTCTTTCCAGCTTCATTGCGGTAAGTATCTGGTTTTATTTTAGTCTAATTCAGTTGGTATAAAGTCTTGAGAGCTTTAATAAGTAAGTGGACTTTTTAGGTTTTGTCAGTTTTTAGAACTGAACGAGCCTTTATCTTAAGATGCAAAATGTCTTCATCCAAGAAGTGAAGTGTCTTCACAAAGTTAAAGTTCAGTGGCTTCCTTTTCCAAGCTCTCAAGACTACCATGACTGATCACACAAACATTTTGCAGATGTTTTGCACTTACATTTTTGTTGATTGATCTTCACTCATATGAACTGCATCTACATCATTTGCAGGGAGGCTGTGCTACATTCCTGTGTCAGCCTCTAGACGTACTGAAGACGAGGCTGATGAATTCAAAAGGAGAGTATACAGTGAGTGGATCATTCATTATCACTTTTTAATTTCTCATACTTTCATCCCTCAATCCTGGTATTTGCTGGTATTCAGTTTTAACTAATGTCTCTGTCTTCAGGGGGTGATGCATTGCTTACGAGAAACAGCCAAACTGGGTCCACTGGCATTTTACAAGGTAAAAGACACACAAAACAAAATACATTTAAAACCTAAATGTATCACTTCAGTTATTTTACTCTCTTTTAAAACAAACATTTTAGAGGTGGTTGTATGACCTGAAATAAACTTTATCAACCGCAGAAATGTCTCCGTTTTTAATTTTTCAGAAATCCCTCAGTCACAACATGGTATATTATTTAATCTTATTTTTTGGGGGGATACTTCCCGCGTACCACTAGAGGGAGCACATGTACAACCGGTGGTACGCATACCACAGTTTGGGAACCACTGACCTACAGCAGCTGAGGTTAACAATGGCTGCTACCAGAGGATATAGAGACATGACAGACTTTCAGGTTTCTACTTGCTGTACTTCCGTGCATTTCATCATTTCAGGGCCTTGTATTGATTATGTTGCTGAGATCTGGTGGATGCGGGGGCAGATAATCTTTTACAGTACTGCTTATTCTTGTTGTTGCTGGAGATAATTGTTGATGACATTGGCATTATGCATAAACACAAACTGCAACATTTTTATGTATTAGTTTATTCAACAGGGCAGCAAAGATGAATAAAGATTGCTGCAAATGACTGAGATCACCAAGAAGCTATTTTTCATCTACAGCCTCATCTGTACCTGTGACCTCCATGAAATTAAAATACGAAAAAAGAAATACCCTTACAAAAATAATAAATAAAATATTTAAAGCATTGTTTAGTTTATTGCCTAATTTCATGAAGGAGCTCTAATTGAATAGATTTGTTAGAGGAAACTTGCAAATAGTAATCTCTTGGTAACTTTTGTTTACAGGGACTTGTTCCTGCAGGAATCCGCTTGATTCCCCACACAGTGCTCACCTTCATCTTCCTTGAGCAGCTCAAGAAACACTTTGGCATTCGTATCATCTCCTGATTGCCCTCTGACCAGCCACTCTTAAGCCACCCTTACTGCCTATCACTACACCCACAATCACTCTGCTGTTCATCAAAGGAAAGAAGGGAAGGAAGGAAGACACACACAGTTTGATATGGCTTGTGTATGCTTTCCCTCTCCTTTAGCTCTACCTCTACATTACAGCTAGTAGTTAAATTGTTTTTTTTATTTGGAGCACCAACTTCCAGTAAGGAGCTAATCCTCTTCTGATTATTCATAAATGCTAATGATATGATATTAGTTAGAAATGATTTAATCAAAAAGGTCTGTAATGGGTTATTAGAATGACAGATAATAAAATTAATGGATATCCATGATCATTTTAGCTACAGATGGGTACGTGATTGTAATAATTGAATTAATAATTGTTGCTTAAATAAGTCCTTTTCTAACCTTTGATTGTTATCATATTATACCAAGACATGTTTAGGATTTATAGAATTGTAAAATCTACTTATGAAGCTTAAAAACAAACCCAGCATGGCCTTGTCCTCAGTGTAACTCTGATAGACAGTAACAGTAAATACCAAAGCCATTACTGAAGCATGACTAAACAAGCTGTTACGTAATTCCATAATAACCATTCCAACCAACGTTAACCATGTGGGCTGTACTCTTGGTACTGATTTATTTGTTATCTTCCTTGTTGATTAATTTATATTTTAGAACTGGAAATCGACTTTTCGCAGGTTAAAGTTACATTATCGTTTACCAGATATTTTGTATTTTACTTCGTTCCTCTGTTAGCATTTCACTCTCAGATCAAGAGAAGATAAGGACCAGTCTTGCTAATGCTGCATTTTCTAAGTGAGAAGGAAATTAGTGGAGAAAGTGTGAACCAGAGGAGGAGGCTGTTAAAATCCTAATGAAGATAGAGGCTGTTTTGTGCAGAAGCCCTCGTGGCAAATTGAGGGCTTTGCACATTATCTAAAGTCTTAACTCTCCTGTATTTGACTAATTGGAATTTCTTTTGCCAGAGTAATCTTTCTTAATTTGTTATTTTACTGGGGGAAAAAAGTGTTTTGCAGTACTAATTTTGGCCACTAGAGGTATCTCTATTCCATGTTATAAATAAAACTAAAGGCCCTCATGTTAATTTCAGCATTTAGTATAAACATGAGGCACTTACATTGTGTGTTGGCACATTTCTAACATTACTTTTATGAATTTCCTTTGGATAGAAATGTATCATAGCTCGTTAGGGGTGTGTTGGGTTTAACTTGAAGTAAAATGGGTCTAAATCACCACCTTTTCTCATCTGATACAGTCATCAGTGTTACTGTTCTTTGCACTCATTCTCACATAAGAGTTTATATTCCATTCAAAACACAGGGACAACCTCTTGACCAAAAATCAAACACATTGTGAATTTGGGGCAGATTTAAAAAAAACAACCCAAAAACCCCAAAACAGTTTTACCTTCTAACACAGTCTGTTTTCTTTCATCTGTTCTCCCATATGAATAATATTAAATATAGAATATCATTCTTTTTTTCCTGCCTGTTCTTAAGTCATAAATCAATACATTCTCATTCACAGGTGTCAGATAAAGCATTTATGGGAGATACTGCTAGTGCTGCAGAGATACCCATAAAGTGTCCTTTTGGCATCTGTCCCTTGATGCACTGGCTGAGGCAATATTAGGTGCTGAGACATAATGGGTCCTCTTTTAAAAGGCGACAAAATACGCTTTCTGAGGTTAGAGGGGATGTGAAAGAAGTCATGAGTTTGTCACCCAGTAGATTGCAGTTCGTGCCACATTTCAGAGCTTGGTGTCTTCCACTTCCTTCTTCACATTTCAAAAGAAAATACATTTCTAAGCTTTTGCTTTTTTTCTAAATGCTATCACCCACTGGTTACATCTAACCATCAAAAACTACTTGCTTTGGAATGATCACAGTTTTTACAAGATGACCCTTCACATCATTAACACTCTACATTCAAGAATAAAACTTACCAAGTACATTCAGATGTGAAAGGAGTAGTTTGTTCATCCTTATGTGACAAGCTGGGAACGACAGCCACTAACTAATGCCATAATCAGTGTGTCAGTACATCAATGCCAACGGACACTTTGTGCGTATTGTGTAAAATGACTGCATTTGAAGCCTTGGGAATGAGTTGCTTTAACACAGGAGTGACAAAAAAGAAATAGACCACCCTTTTAAAAGATCACTAGATTTTTTCTTTATTTCTGTCTGACTGGCTTCTCAGAGCTTCTGTAGTAAATTTTTCAATAACCACTTGATATCTTACAATTCTTTTTAAATCTATAAAGATGCCTGTGAAGAACTGCTGTAGCATTCTTTAATTCTTGTGTTTTGTCTAATTAGATGCATGTCAGAGTTTGTCTCAGGATGCTTCTCTGTTTTATGAGATGACCCTTGAAATCATTATGATTGACCTGCTGCTTAGAAACACATGCTGTATGTTAAAGCATGTTCTAAAAGTAAAGTTCTAGTTAGCAACGTTAATGTCTTATCCCAGTTACTGTTCTGTCACATCTTTGACTTCGGTTCAGAGAAATGATGCATCTGAAGTGCTGTGCCTGCTCTGTTAACAGAACTTGTAAAGTCATGTTGCCTTAAAGTGTCTGTCCTGCAGAGGGCAGCATAGAAACGTGTGAAGCGTCATCCAAGTGTGCATCCAAGTAACCCTGCATCTTCATCCTAGGATGAACTGTGAAAAAATGAAACTGGAGGAACAGTGTGATGAGTTCTGATTTAGATTTTAACAAATGTTTTTTGGAATTAAAGTACTAATTTAAAATTGGTGTTTTGTATTGATTACATTATAGTAAAGCTTTATTTTGGAACAAAATTAAGGTGCTGTTAGTCATGCCGTATTTTTTGTGATTATTATTTTTGACATTTGATAAATTAGCTGCAGACCCACTGGGCTATATTAAGTCTATGTCATAAAACAAACAGGGTAGTCTTTGTGTTGATGCTTTTTCTTGTGCCATAGGCTCACACTGTGAAATAGCAGTGGCTGTGATTGTAAAATAACTTCATCTTCAGGGATTTGTCCTCATTAGAACAAGGACATAGTTTAATGCCTCTCAACACCCCCACCCCGAGGCTTTAGATCACTACTTATTTTGCACAATTATGTGGTTAAGTTATTATATTCGGACATACTCATTAACGAACGAATGAATCTAGGTGCCCTTTACATTAATAATACCATCCTTCACAGTAGTGATTATGATCTTTAACCTCTGCGTTCTCCCTGCTCACGTACATATTCAAGAGTGTTACTTTTCCACAGCTGTGTAAGCCACCTGTGTGTACAGTGGTGACAAAAATCCTTATTTATTTTCAGGAGGCCCATCACTTCATTAGCTCTCAGTCAATAAACACTGTTCCTCACAAATGTATTTGTTCAAAAAAAAAGATTCAACATTTTGACTAAAGTACATTTTGTACAGGACATTCAGTACTTTCAGCATCACCCAGTGATTCGATTGGTTATTTTTCTCTTTGGGGGACAGCAGATACTTGTGATAAATGAGTCTTTCTAAACAGTCAGTTTATATTTTTTTAGCAATTCACTCATTTGTATTCTGTATTTCTGGCTTTTCATTCGTGTCCAATTTATTATACTGTTGTGTTATGTACCTTCTAGGAACATTTCCCCAATTGGAGGACATAAAGTACAGCATCTATTTTTCTAGCAACAGAGAAACTTGATGGAAGCTACACAGGGCGAGAGGCAGGGTACACCGTGAACAAGTCGTCAACCTGACACGGGACTAACAGAGAAACAGGCTGACATTTACACTCACGTTCACAACTACGGGCATTTTAGAACCACCAATTAACCCAAATCTCAGTAACTGCATGTCTTTGGACTGTGGGAGGAAGAGGAAGCCGGAGTACATAGATGGAGCATATAAAATGAAAATTAAAAAAGGATCTAAAATGGATCCTTGAGGGTCGCCACAGTGAATGGAAGCTGAGGATGATGAGCAGTTTCCTATTTGGACAATAAAGGTTCTATCTTTAAGCTAAGTTGGAAATTGGTGTCGAGCGTAACCATCAACAGTACAAGAGTCAGAATCAACAATGCACAGATAGATTCATTCAGCTAGGAGGGTTGGTTTTCTGGAATTTAAGTGGAGCTATGTTGTTGATTATAATGGAGCAAGACATGTTTTTTTGGGGGGTTTTTTGTGTCCCGTTTGGATCTTTAGCCATCAGAATTGTTGTCTTAAGGCCAAGAAAGATGCCAAGCGGATTTATTTTACCAAGTGGATCATCATGGCCTTGCCATATTGGTCCATTTGATTGACCTTTATTATAATTATGAATTTATTTTATTTTCGGTTGCTACAAACGGGACAGACATGACTGGGGGATAGGACAGGGAGAAAGAATGAAAGAAAGAGGGAGAGAAAGAAAACCAAAGGGGAGAAGAGACGGTGAGAAGGGGGGGAAGAAAGAAAAAAAAAACAAACAAAACACCTGGATCACCTGTATGGAGAAAAAAAAAACAGAAGAGAAAGCAAACAAAAAAAAGAGCAACATAATAAAAAAACAGCACCATCACAATAAACTAGCTAGCAGTAGATAACGTTAGATACTAAATAATAAACGATATTGTGCAGCACGCAAGATAGACAGCGCACAATGTGCTTTGAGGCAGCAGCCAAGAAAGGTGTAGTCCGCGTCTGTGAACACCCGTGTGTACACCTGTGTGCATATCTGTGTGCATATCTGTGTGGATCAGCATGCTTGTATTCCAAAGGTTTCTCCATGTAACGATCTGCTAGGGAGTGTGGGGAGCCATAGCCCCGTCCACCAGGGTATGAAGCAGGTATGGAGGAGATCCAGGCCCCAGATATCCAGAGGCCCCAGAGTACAAGGACCCGAGGAGGACCACCAAAGGGGGGGGAACCGTGCCACCCTCCTGGGAAGAGCTGGGTAGAGCCCCAAACGAGAGGTCACCCCGCAGCTACGGAGCAGAGGCCAGAGGGGGTTGCAGTGGCGTGCCCGCGGGCTCTGCCGGCAGCTAGCTGTGCCAGAGAGGACCGAGCTTCAGGCCCAGAGGCCAGAGGCCTGAGGGCATCCCACCCCCCGGAAGGAGCCCAGCCGGGCCACAGGTGCCCGGCCCCGCCAATCGGCCACCAGGAGTGAGCCGGTACATACATGAGCGCCCAGCCCCAGACGACAAGGACCACCAACACACCAACGTCTGAGGGCATCAGCCACCGGCAGGGAGTGTGGTGAGGGGAGATAGGCCTCCGTACTTTAGAGGGCCTGAGATGTACCCAGAGAGGTTGAGTCTAAGACCCAACCTGACATATAGACACAGACGAACAGGCACACGCGGACACAAACGTGCATTCCCACCCCATATGCACAACCAAATACTCGGCACTCACCCAACGTGTAGACAGACACAAATAGACACTGCACAGACAGTCGCACTCCCCAAACATACTCTATATCCCAGGTCCAGGTACCCCCGCCCTCAGAGGGGCAAGCTGCACCTAGACCCAGGAGATGTAACCCTTCTTTCTGGGGTGGAGGCAAGCGGACCACCTCCTTATCTGCAGTAGCAGGGAGGCCCCGCATCCCAGACCCCAGTCTGACGGCCAGCACCTCCTCCCAGCCCCCCAGCCCTGACGGCTAACAGAACCGGGGTGAGTGAAGACCTCAAACCTCCCTACGCCCGCTCATATGTAGTGTTGCTGTGTGCTGTTCTAAAGTGCATTTAAAACTCAGGAGAGCATGGTACTAGCTTCCTCTCAGAGAGCAGCACGGCTCCTCCCAAAAACCCTTAGTGTCTAAATGCATTTAAAATTGAGGGTAGGGCACCAGCGCCAGAGGTGGGTTGGAGTACACCGACCATCCTCTGGATGCTGTAAAACGTGCCCACCCCCAAGGCCCTATATGTATGTGTTATGTGAGAGTGTGAGTAATGTGGGTGTCTAGGTTGCAGAATAAAATTGAGGCACAGGTGGCCAGAAGGGGACAGAGGGGGAGTGCCTCCCTTGCACCCTGGTGACATACCTGCACCCCAAGCCCTGCGTGTGTGGGTGGGTGTGGTAGAGCGGGAATAGGGAGGCAGCTGAGGATGGGGAGGGAAGAAAGGGAGGGGCAAGCGGCCCCTCCCTGGGGCCAGCTCCCCCGCTGACCCCAGTAGGCACCCCCACACTCTGGAACCCACCAGGGCAAGGGGGCCCAGGCCCATCCGGACCGGGGCTCGCAGCAGCAGCACCGCCCAGCCCCACAGAGTCCGGGGCAGCCCACCCGACTCCACCCCAGAGAAAACTGCACCCACCCCA
This sequence comes from Perissodus microlepis, assembly GCF_051167445.1. Lineage (NCBI taxonomy): Eukaryota > Metazoa > Chordata > Actinopteri > Cichliformes > Cichlidae > Perissodus > Perissodus microlepis. The sequence goes on from NC_140466.1 coordinate 10,568,018, forward strand.
TCATCCAATCATCTCCCAAACTACACAAGACAATAGACACCCAGGTTGAGTTCATTCTCCACCTCTCCTATATCTCTCCCCCCACCTGCAGAGTGAGCTCCTGTAGTGAGGAGACCACCTGCAAAGATATAACAACCTCCCCACCAGTTAGAGAGCCCCCTAGTTGGGCCGATGCACCAGAGGTCCCCTGCACTGGGGCTGAGCCCCCCTGCACCCACCCGCCCACTGCTCTGGCGACACAACAGCCAGGACCCAAGCCCCCAAGGCCCGGCCAGCACCCCAGACCGGGGGGCGGAGCACCCCCAGACCCCCAAGCCTCCACGCCCGTCCCGGACCCTCCCAGGGGCAGCCAGGCTACCAGGCCAGTAACCAACGTCCGCCAGCACAGACCCTCCCCCATCTCCGCTGTACGCAGCCACAAGGAAAACACCATCTAAGAGCCCCCAGAGCTCCTAACCAGGTCATGGCCACATCCCCCAGGTTAGGCCCTCTAGGGAAACGTCCCTAGGGACTCCCCAGATGCCCTAAGGCCGTCCCTACCCCCATATCAACCACAATAGCGAAGGCAGGACCAAACCATGACCCCCCACCCCCACTAGGTGATGAAGCCAATCAAAAGAGCCCAAAGGGATTGATCAAATGTGATGGCAGAGGTTGTAGCAAGACTAATGTGATCTATTAGATGGTTTTTATATTGGTTAGAATTATGATTATTTTTATTTTTCCAGTTAATGAGGACCATTTTCTTGGCAATGCATAGGGCCGTAAAAACAACGTGGGCTGTGTTTATTTCTGCAGTGACCTCATCCAAGTTGCCCAGCAAGCATACTAAAGGGGAGGCTGGAATGTTACATTTCAGACACTTTGATAAGTCTTCACATATCTCACGCCAAAATTTCTGAACTGGTGGACAGAACCAAAGAGCGTGGATGTAATTGTCCGGTGTATTTGCTGTGCAGTGTGAGCAGTTGTTGGAAGGCGTATAGCCCATCTTGAACATCCTATGACCAGTATAGTGCACTCTGTGTAATATTTTGCAACTGCATTTCGTTGCCCTGTACCTGTGCATGTGCAATGACAATAAAGTTGAATTCTATTCTATTCTATTCTATTTTGTATTGTATTAATTGCAAACTGGGATTTCTGATCCATTGAAAGGTTTTTAAGCATATCTGAGACCAAAGGTTTGGGTCTAAGTTGATTGATAAATCTGCTTCCCATTTTGCAATAGGAAGTGATATTGATTCATCTATTTTAGAAAGTGTTCTGTATATTTTAGACAATAATTTGGGGGGTTTTAGACTAAAAAATTGTACCACACTTGGTGGTGTTTGTAATTCAGCTTCACTAGGATTAAATTTATTTTTTACTATGGATTTAATTTGTTGATATTCCAAAAATCGTTTCTTGTTGATCCCATATTGTGTAACTAGTCTGTCAAACAAAATAAAGTCTGTTCCTTCCAACATATGTTCCAAGTATTTAATTCCTTTGCAACTCCAATCTGGAAAGTTTATCATATTATTCTTTTGTCATATGTCCGGATTGTTCCAGATAGGTGTACGTTTGCATGGGATTAATGAAGACTCTGTCATTTTTAGAAACTCCCACCATGCTGTCAGAGAAGAGCTAATATTGATGCTTTTAAAGCATTCATGTCGTTTGATGTTTGAGCTGATAAATGGTAGGTCTGAAATTTCTAGGTTATTACATAGTGCCTGTTCTACATCTATCCAAGGTTCATCTAAGAGGGTGTGTTTAAACCATCTAGAGATGAACTGAAGCCTGTTGGCTAAAAAATAGTGATTAAAGTTAGGCAGATCTAATCCTCCTTTATCCTTGGTCCTTTGTAGTGTTTTTAAGCTGATACGTGGGGGTTTATCTTTCCAAAGGAATTTAGAAATATACGAGTCTAGAGATCTGAACCAATCTTGTGATGGCTTATTTGGGATCATTGAAAATAAATAGTTTATTTTTGGCAAGACCATCATTTTTATAGCGGCGACCCTTCCCATGAGTGATATGGGTAAAGATTTCCATCTAGCCAGGTCGCCTTCTACTGTCTTTAAAAGTGGGATGTGGTTTAATTTAGTTAATTCTGAAAGTGTAGGAGAGACATTAATACCTAAATATTTTATATTTCCACATTGCAGTGGGGAAGGAGAAGAATTATGGAAGGAGCAATTAATCGGAAGAACTGTTGATTTCGACCAGTTAATTGAATAATCTGAGACACTTGAGAAAGAATTTATCAATGTAATTACCCCAGAGATATTGGTTTGTGAGTTTTGGAGAAAAAGTAACACATCATCTGCATAAAGGCTGATTTTATGTTCTATATTCTTACATTTTATGCCCTTAATTGTTGTAGCCTGTCTAATTGCTGCTGCTAGTGGCTCAATAAAAATTGCAAACAGTGAAGGGGAGAGTGGGCATCCCTGCCTGGTGCCCCTCAGAAGAGAGAAGCTGGAGGATGTTTGGTCATTTGTTCTGACACAAGCTGTTGAGGAGTTATCTAATATTTTTAACCAGTTTATGAAAGAGGGTCCAAAACCAAATTTATGTAAAGTTGCAAATAGAAATTTCCAGTTAACTCTGTCAAATGCTTTTTCTGCATCTAAAGAAAATATTATGATTTCAATGTTTTTACTGCATGAGTAGTCTATTAAATTAAGTAATCTACGTGTATTTGTTGATGAGTGCCTACCTTTTATAAAACCAGTTTGGTCAGGATGAATTAAAAGGGGGGTTATTTTCTCTAATCTCTTTGAGAGAGCTTTGCAGATTATTTTAAGGTCTACATTAATAAGGGATATTGGACGATAGCTTGAAGGAAATACAGGGTCTTTGCCTGGTTTTTGTAAGAGACTGATATTTGCAGAGTTCATATTTGGTGGTAGTCTACCATTTTCTTTGATTTCCTGCAACATCCTGTGAAAAACTGGTGCCAGAATTGTCCAGAATTCTTTGTAAAAATCTGTTGGAAAACCGTCTGGACCTGGAGCCTTATTATTGGGCATACTTATCAGAGCTTCCTGGAGTTCACCTGGCGTCAGTGGCGAATCCAGTGCCATTGCTTGGGTGTCTAATAATTTTGGAAGAGTTATGTTGTCGAGAAATTGATCAATTTCGTTTTTAGATGGGTTTATTTGTGGTGTATATAAAGTTTCGTAGAAATCCCTAAAAATTTTGTTTATTTTTTTAGGATCATATATTGTATTCCCAGATAAATCTTTAACAGCACATATAGTTGTTTTTTCTTTATTGATTTTTAACTGGTTAGCAAGAAATTGTCCGGATTTGTTACCGTGTTCATAATTTTGCAGGCGAAGTCTTTGTACTAAGAATTTAGTCTTTTTATTAATAATTTCATTTAATTCTAGTTTTGTCTTGCGTATTTTGTTTAATATTTCTTGATCTTGGTGTGACACATAGGCTTTTTCTAAGGATTTGATGTTTTTCTCTAGTTCCTGAATTTTTTTGTTTTCTTCTTTCTTCTTATGTGATGAGAAAGAGATTATTTTACCTCTCATCACGGCTTTCCCTGCTTCCCAGAGGACAGATCCTGATGTTCCAGGAATGTCATTAAAGCCTAAATATAGAGTCCATTCTTTTTTAAAGTATTTGATAAACTCTTCGTCTTTGAGCAGTGATGTATTAAATCTCCAGTTTTTTCTTGGTGTAGTATTATTCATCTGTATTAGTGTTAAAGATACAGGAGCATGATCGCTGACAGCTATAGGATGAATCTCAGTGTCTGTAATGTTACTCAGCAGTGAGCTGCTGACCAGAAAATAATCCAGACGAGAGTAGGAGTGATGGACATGTGAGAAGAAAGAATATTCCTTACTGTTGGGGTGAAGGGAGCGCCATGCATCGCAAAGACCAAAGTCGCTCATATACTGTTTGATTATATTTGTGGACTGCCAATTACGCTGAGTTCCTGCTGTATTGAGCCTGTCCATTTCTTCATTTAGTCCCAGGTTGAGGTCTCCCCCAAGAACAATTGTGCAGTCTAGGTGTTCGGAGAGTGTACTAAAAAAACCGTGGAAGAATGAGGGGTCATCAACATTTGGACCATATATACTTACAATACCTAGCTTTTGGTTAAGTATAGATAGTTTGACGATTAGGAATCTGCCCTCTGGATCTATAACTGTATCGAGTACTGTGAAATTAATATTTTTATGTATTAGAATTGCTACTCCTCTTTGTCTAGAATTATAACAGGCTGAGAACACATTAGGAAACTCAGGTGTTTTAAGTTTATTCAAACCTGTGACAGGCATGTGGGTTTCTTGTAATAAAACAACGTCTGCCTGTAATTTTTTAAGTTGGTTAAGTATTTTTAACCTTTTTTCCCTAGAGCCAGCTCCATGCACATTCCATGTGACAAATCTTAGCATGCCCATAGTTGTGTGTTTGTGGCTAATGATGTACGCTATGTGTCTCGCTTAGACGGGTGAGGAAAATGGAAACACATCATTTTTTTTTTTTTGTAAGTAAAGAGAAGAAAATGCGCGGCAAGAAGCTCCATAGGTCTGACTATGTGTGTGCATAATAACTAATATGAGCAAATGTGTGCATGTGTCCTATATCTGTGTGCGCTGTGTGGCTGTTGTAAATGTGTTGCCTTTAAACGCATGTGTGTGCGTGATCGTGCAGAGTAAGCATGTAGAAATAGACAGTGTCGTTTGTGGATGGATAGGGAAACAGGTGATTGACATAGTGATAGAAAAGAGAAGCAAATAAACCAAAGAGCAAGGTGCGCGACAAGAGAGAGAGAGGAAAAAAGAAATAAAAACGGAAACATTCCAATTAAAGCATTGGCAGAGAGTGACGGTGACGTTATACTAAATTAGCAAACTGAAATTACATAGTTAAGCAAAAGTTAATACAAGAGAGTGTGAGTGAAGAGAATAGTGTAGCGGATTCTTATCTGGTGTGCGGTCAATACAGCCATGGAGTGGTGCCAGGGTCGCGGTAGAGCTGTCCGTCCACGTAGAGCCGGTCCACGGCGATGACAGCCCGGGAGCCTTTCTGGATAAAACTACGTCGGACTGGGAAGAGGACCCTGCGTCGTTCCAGGATCTCTGTGGGGAACTGGTCGTTCACGCTGAAATCCGTTCCTTTCAACTCTCTGCCGCGACTCTTCACCTGCTCCTTCTGCTTGAAGTGGCCGAATTTGGCTACAATAGCACGTGGTCTCCCGCTTTCTGTCTTCGGAGCCCCTATGCGATGCACTCTTTCGAACCCTATGTTTTTCACCGTGTCCTCCGGCAGCTTCAGGTGGATTTTAATGAAGCTTCTCCCGGTCGTTTCCGGGTCCTCTCCGGCAGACTCTGGAATACCAGAAAACACCAGATTATCTCTCATGCTACGGGCTTGTAAATCTATAACGGTCTCTTTTATTTTTTTATTTTCTATGTTTAATTGGGTCACATTTTCGGTTAGAGATTTGACCGAGTCCCGTAGCGTGGCGTTTTCCGCAGCAAGTGTTTCCACCTGCCGCTGGCTGAACTCCAGGGATTCTTTGAGAGATTTAAATTCCCGGTGTAAGATCTCCACCAGGGACAGCCTTGCATCAAAACTGGACAATCGCTTATCGATTGACTCCAGGATGTCGACGATATCTTTGCCGGTGTCATGCCAAAGTAGGTATCCCCGACAGAATTTGTTTCCCCTGTGCTGGGAGCACGCAGGAAGTACTGATGTTTTCATTTTGTGAAAAAGGGAAAAATTAGTATCGTTACATTACCATTCAGTTTGGGGGTTACAACAGAAAAATTATATATTTATTGCTCAGATGGGATTATTTTAATAAACCATTAACATTTTGGCTGATAACTATTTTTATTCTCCTGTAACTTTACTATATAAAGAGCTAAATCCTCCAAAGTTTCAGGAGTAATGCGTCATAATAAGAAGTGTTTGTGAACGAAAAATCAGCAATGTGGGATACTGTTTGTCCTGATTTGGACAGGGGGAACAAATTGTGGCAGGATCAGCCTGATATTATTTGTATCCCACTATAACTTCGTTGTATAAAGAGCTAACATCTCAAAAATGTCGGGAGTAATGCGTCATTACAAGAAGTGTTTGTAAACTAAAAATCAACAATGTGGGATACTGTTTGTCCGTGATTTGGACAGTCCAGCGTGTGCTCCCGACGCAGGGGAAACAAATTCTGTCGGGGATACCTAGTTTGGCACGACACCGGCAGGCGATGTTGTGCCGAGGGAGTCTGCCGGGCGATATCTTTTAGATGACGGCGTCTCAGCTTTGGCCGGGGAAGACGCGCTCTGGGCCTTCTTCATTACTAAATCTTCGAAGCACCGGTCGATGTATTCTTGGAGAGCGTCTAAACTCTCCTCGTTGTCCTCCAGGGTGTTAGAGATGATAGGACAGATGTTGTTAGTTATATGACAGTTGGTTAGTTTATTTGGCAATACTGAAGTTTAAAGAAACTTTGTTAAATTCTATGCTACCATTCGCTTTTTTTTTTCCCGCCAAATCTCTGGCGTCTGACGTCACCTACAACATGGGTCGCTTACCTTTCCCCGTCACTTCCGTCACTTACCTCTCCCATGACAAGCAAGACATGTTAAAGAGAGTCATGAGATACTGCCTGATTGTGTAAGAGGCATCTATGCTAGATTTTTGAAGGCACTACAGAAACTTAAGAGTAAAAGCAGCTGGAATAATGAAACAATAAAGGGATTGTGGCTGGAATGTGGCACAAGCGTAGACTCACATGCAATAGCCAGAGATACAGATATCAACAGTTTCAAAGTTAACAGAAATGCCAATAAAACAAGATCTGCTGTGTGGCTCTGCTGATAGATGGGACAAATCTACTAAACATACTGTGAACCACAGTATTAGCAAATATTAAAATCCACTAAAATTAAAAGACTACGGTGGCCCCTAGAGACAAAGCACGTACAAACTCCAAAACACTTGCAAACTCCAAAACACTTGCAAACTCCAAAACACAACGGAAGTGCTCCAGGACGCTAGGGGCAGTGTTGAGCTTTTGTTACCTAGTAACTACACAAGCCAGGAAGTACCAATGACCGGATTTGGGCTGTATCCCAATTCAGGGTCTGCAGCCTTAAAGGCCGCATTTTAAGGCCGATTACGTCACAGCGACACGACGAAGGCTGTCCCAATTCGAAGGCTGCTCGAAATGCGGCCCTCAAATGCGTCCTTAATTTCCCTGAATTTTAAGGATGCGCCCAACATATCCCAGTTTCATAGCGCGGCGGTGGTGTGGATAATTTTGCCGAAAAAAACGGCGGAAGCGGAGCCGCCGAAGAGTAAACTTTCGGAAGTAAGTACTGAATATTATGTCACTTATTTATGCGCAAATGTTTTTATAATGAAGAACATTAAAACATTACTGTTGGCCACATGTCGGGAAAGTTATGTGACATTAGCGATGTTTGTACTAACTTGGTTTTAAAGCCTTTACTTCAAAATATACACCGTTCAATAGTTGACTTTAATCTTACAGAGAATGTGATGATTTTATGGATAATTAAAGTCAGTCATATATCCACAAACACAACAAGCTGAAAGTCAGTGATGCTGCTCGGTTTGCAGTCCTGAATATCACGGCACCAGCAGGATTCACTGCACTGTTAATGTTAGCTATGTTATATTGCTGCCTCTGTTCGGTGGTGTCGAGCCAAACGGACTTTAACGTGTGTTTGAACGAGCTGACGGTTCACTTGTTAAGCTGAAAGAAAGATGCTTTAATCACAGGAGTCACACATGTGTCCACTGTACCATCTGGGAACTCTTTTTGTTTCGTAATAACACAAACACTAAATCCTCCTTCTTTTGTGCTGTTTTGTAGCAGTTTATACACCTGAGACTGTCACCTGTCTGTCTGTCCTGCACTCTCTTTCTTTTTCTTTCTCTCTGATTGTGTAATAAAAGTATGAACATGTATTTATAAGTTACACTTGTGTTTGAATCCTGCAGCTTATCACACATTTGATTTCCATGTGTGACAACTCCAAGTGTCCAGAGTGAGGACAGACTGAGGGACCCACTGCTGCACATCATCTGTGAGGCTTTGCACCCCTGATGATCCACCAGGACAAACTCAGCAGTGTGTGAGGAAGAGGAGGAGGAAGAGCCAGCAGCAGCTGGCAGATGGAGAGAATAGACAGACTGTTCCCTGTTTGTGAAGGACTGCTAGAAAAGTTTAGAATCACTAATTGTCTGTCCTGAATCAGTCTTATTAGGTAATGTTCAAATAATTTTATCCTCCCAGTGTTTTCAGTGTGGGAGAAAGTACTCAGGGCCTTCAAGTTAAACACTATGAAAGGCAGCAACAAGTTTAACATTCAGAAACCTAAAGTATGTACCAGCAGCAGAATGGACCTAAAAATAGATGTTTGTTTCAGTTCTATGAAGCTTTGAGTATTTTGGATTAGTAGTACTGCTGTGTTTATTGCATCATATTGCTGTAATTGTTTATATGCTTTATATATTCTGAGGTAAGTTGATCTATAGTGTTACATCATATTTTATAAGGATGTTATGTGTTTGTATACTTTCTGCCCAGTTTGACCCATTTAGCAGAAGTCAGCCTGTTTAAGGCTCTGATATCTATTCTGTATGACGTAAAGCAGTTATGACATGGTATGATTTTCTCACCCAATAAAGGAATATTCAATATATCAGTCTACTCTTCATTTTATCAGAAACAGTTATCACAGCTTGTACATTTTCTTTTTATAAATATATGTAAGCAATGAGCCAAATTTAGTAATGCCAACATACTGAAGGAACAACATTTGTCTCTTATATATGATACACCTATATATGCACTGTCAAAGATACTTGTCTTTGAGTGAAGATTTAAGGTGATAAGACATATAAATAACTGCAACTTGAATCTGTACTGAGGCTCAGTATTTGACACAGAGTTCATGTTCACTGCTGTAATAGCTAATAATGATTAATATAATAACTATAATATTGCCCATATTATATTTACATTACCAAAGTGATATGACTTTAGTCTCATGAACAACATTAGCTAATTGTTATTTACTAACTAATCTTAAATGACTGTTCAGTACAGAAATGAAGCCCAAAAATCATGTTTTACTGTCCTGTGGTCTCAGCCTCAGATACTTATCAAATCACACAAAGCTCTTGTAGAAACAAACAAACAAATGAACAAAATATGTTCTCCTTCATTTCTGTCAAACAAAGTTGTATGACACGTTTCCAGCGGTTAGTATCATGGTTGCTAGGCAACCTGGGAAGCGCGACGGAGACTAGACCGTCCCATACAGACAAACTTGCCGTTTATTTTGCAAATCGAGCTCAACACTGCCCCTAGCGTCCTGGACCACTTCCGTTGTGTTTTGGAATTTGCATGTGTTTTGGAGTTTGCAAGTGTTTTAGAGTTTGCAAGTGTTTTGGATTTTGCAAGTGTTTTGGAGTTTGCAAGTGTTTTGGATTTTGCAAGTGTTTTAGAGTTTGCAAGTGTTTTGGAGTTTGCAAGTGTTTTGGATTTTGCAAGTGTTTTGGAGTTTGCAAGTGTTTTGGAGTTTGCAAGTGTTTTGGAGTTTGCAAGTGTTTTGGAATTTGCATGTGTTTTGGAGTTTGCAAGTGTTTTGGATTTTGCAAGTGTTTTGGAGTTTGCAAGTGTTTTGGAGTTTGCATGTGTTTTGGAGTTTGCATGTGGTTTGGAGTTTGCAAGTGTTTTGGAGTTTGCAAGTGTTTTGGATTTTGCAAGTGTTTTAGAGTTTGCAAGTGTTTTGGAGTTTGCAAGTGTTTTGGATTTTGCAAGTGTTTTGGAGTTTGCAAGTGTTTTGGAGTTTGCAAGTGTTTTGGATTTTGCAAGTGTTTTGGAGTTTGCAAGTGTTTTGGAATTTGCATGTGTTTTGGAGTTTGCAAGTGTTTTGGATTTTGCAAGTGTTTTGGAGTTTGCAAGTGTTTTGGAGTTTGCATGTGTTTTGGAGTTTGCATGTGGTTTGGAGTTTGCAAGTGTTTTGGAGTTTGCATGTGTTTTGGAGTTTGTACGTGCTTTGTCTCTAGGGGCCACCGTAAAAGACTGAGTGAGAAATCATCCAAGATAAATGCTCTGAAAGCTCTTGAATAAAGTAACTATTCCCTTTCATTTCCATAAAAGAAAATAAGCTAAGGATAAAAGACTGATTTAGATTCTGTGACAGTAAACGCATCACTTTTTTAAAAATGAAAATTTGAAGAACAGTTTTGAATTTTGTTTTCATAAGATTTCAATTCACTTTGGACCAGTAAGTAAAATTATTCATATGCAAAAGACTTTGAAAGAGGTGACAAAGCTACAGAGGATTGTCACTAATTTAAGAGCTGCAGAAACTTAGTGAACAGCAGTTTTCAACAAACACATTAAATACATTCCATTCAACCATAGGCAGTATGAAAAAAGACGGACATAGCTTGTGGGACTGAAAAATGAAGCCAATGCAGGACTGCCTTAAACTTGCATTCTTTCTAATGGCCTGGAGAGGTTGACTCCTCTGGTTCAAATAGAGATCAATCTATATAGAATCTTTTGCTGTATGTCCTCAGTAAATACTTTCCTGATATGATTTCATAATTTGAAATTTTATTGAATACGCTGTAGAAGTCATTTTAATTTTGTTGTGTCCAACATTAGAGTAAATAAAAGAGGATAAAATAGGGGATGTTTTTGAGCAGGCCTACCTTGTGACTGAGAAGTTTCCTCCATATCATTATGAAGCACCTGCTGGTTTTCTCCATGAGATTAAAAAGCAAAGCTTGAGTCTTAACGAGACTTCACTAACAAACGAGGGCAACACACATAGCAAAATTTTAACTTTAGCTAATACAAAGTTAAATGCAACTGTCAAAGGAATAAAAATCCAGTGCTACTTTTATTTACTCACCTCTGTTTATCACGTGCATCATCTGATTTCATTCAGCAGTGATTTGGCTTATGGACCGTTATGATAGTTTTAGAACTCTGAGGAAGGATGAGACAATAATTACCCACTTCGCTGACCACTATGTTGCTTTAAAGGCCAGCTGCGGTTCAGTTTAATCTCAGCATGGTCAAGAGCTCAGTGAAAAGTGATTGCGGGCTCTGGGCTGAGTCTAGATGGAGGAACAGCAGGAAATGATATTAACTCAAAGGTCACGGTGAAACTCTGGTGACAGTGAAAGTGAGCTAAGAATGAAAGTTTTTCTTCCATGTTACTTGGCACTCGGTAACTCATCTGGTAACACAGTCCACACCACAAATATTCATCCCTCAACCTTTGTGGCTCTACAGGGTTAGCGGTTCAGTAAAAGTAGATTGTAAAATGATGGTTATCTACTGATTGTTATAAATTTAATCATGTTTTCTGACTAGATCACTTGAGGATATTGCTTGTCTTCATCCTAAAAAACCTCTTTGGTTACACTGGGCTTATATTTTCAACCATTACTGATGATATCATGCACTGAGTTTTGTTGCATTTGGTTCAGTCTGAGCACACAGAAGTCTCCTGCACCACTGCATTCATGTTTCTTCCACCGGCACTGAAATCATCAATAAATGTCAGCGTACTGGTTCCACCAGCAAACCATACACACTCAGTAACAGAAGCACCACCATATTTGACAGATGAGGTGTTACTTTGGGTCATGAGTTGATCCTTTTTTCTTACTCTTTCTTCTTTCTGTCATTTTGATAGAAATTTAAAATTTTGGTTCAATCCACAGGACTTTGTTCCACAACTCTACTGCTTTCTCTCTGGTTTTTGTTATTTTCAACACCTTGGCCTTCATGTAACCTTTCATTCATCTGCATTGCACTAATGATTTTTTTTCTTTTTCCCTCAGTGTCATTCACAAGGAAACATGAATGCTTACATTCAGCATCAGGTACAGATACAGGTCTTTAATGCCCACGTTTCTAATTGCCTTATTGAAAGATAACAAAACAAATAATTAAATAAATAAGCAGAAACAAGAGGCAGTAACTATAGATTAATAATTACAGGTCACAGCTAAATAAATGTCAGTAAGGGATATGTCCCTCCTGATAACTTTCATCCTCACAAGTCCTTTCACTAACACACTGTGACCCTCCCCATAGTTATGTAATAACTTTAATTCCCATCGCAATCAAGAAAGTTCATTTAAGTCTGCAAAGACTACTCGTATAATGAACAAGAAATCCATAAACCAGTGATGCCGACTGTATAATAACACTGAGATAATAATGAACCTTTTTTCCCCTCAGTCACAGTCAGTGATGTGTTGCTTTAAGATGCTCTGATTAGACATACCAACATCAGGATTAGCGTTCAGTAAGTCCAGTCTGTTTAGCTGTAGATACAGTGGATTTGTCTTTTTGTGAGCACATCCACAAAAGGCTTTTTAGATTTTGTTACTAAAGAGAAAGGCAAGCCAAAAACCAATGGTGAAAAACAGATTAAAGTTGTCTTCAAAGCACAGTGCTGTTCTGCTTACAGTAAGAATTGTGTTCATTTTATTTTTCTTGTTAATTTTTTTCTTACTCTGTTTTCTTTATTCTTCCATTTCAGGTTTGAAATTATAATGCATTACGCAAAGCATAACTTTATTGCTTTATTTCTGAAGTTCAGTGGTTTAGCACACCTCCAAATGTCTACCATTTTTAATGCCATTTACCATTTGAAAATATATCCCCTCAGTTCACATTATTTAAGTTGCAAGGTCATAACATCTTCACCACAAACACTCTGTAGGAGTACCTGATCAATAGATTGGATGACAGATGTTTCAGTTCTTTGGTCATATTTCCTTTTACATTAGCAAGATGGAATGAGGTGCTTTGCACATACGAGCCATCAGGCTCTAACAACATTCATCTCAAGACTTCTGCCACTGGCCGTTGGATACAATGAGGTCCTTGCAGCTCAGCAGCAGCTAAGATCACACACCAATTAAAATAGATAGCACACGCTATCGCGTTAGTAATATTTTTAGAGAAGGAAACAGCACTACCCCAAGAGCTTCCTACACTTTAAACTGCACGCTAAAACTCATGCTCTCCAGTCCAGGAGATAGCATGTATTAACTGTAACATCAGTAAGTAAAAGGTCTTACATTACTTCAGCTCTATTTTAATGCCTTAGGACATGTAAAGTACTTCATCATATAGTAAAAAGAAATAATATTAAAACATTAGAAATACAGAATATTCCTGTGAAGAACACAAATCTTGGATGGCACATACTTAAAACCTCTCTATGATTGAAAATGATGCTACTGACCTTGGTGAAGGCAGATGGCCAAACACTCATACTTTAAGGTTCATTTAGTATGTTATGTATCACATGATGTTAAATGTACATAGTTGATCATGCAGGTTGACAGTTTTTTGAATGATGAATGTGACCTTCTCCTGGCTTTTAGCAGTTTACTAGGTTTATTTTGCTGTCTGGTTATCTTTCTCTCTCTGTCTTATAACTTGGTTTTCAGCAGTTGTAGCAGACACCTGCTTTTAAATGAAAAGCTCAAAAACCCAGTATGCAATACCTACGCTGCTAAACAGAATTTAAGCACTGAACAGATACTTCCCCAGGTCTTATTAGACATCAACTGAGCTAAAAGAGAAATAACATTCAGTAACACAACTTAGTGTATAATCATCAGGTATATCTATGCAGCTATTCATTTGTTTGGATCCAGATGATTTTTTTTACCTAGCTATCCAGCTCCACGGGTTCATTTGGAAAATGACATCTTTCATGGTTCTGCCTGAATTGTGAAAACATGATCATGCTGCACAGAGTCGCTCTCCACCACACCTCCTCTGTAATGTTGACCCAGACTCACTCTGCATTCCTGCCACAGATCAAAAACAGCGTCAAGGGTTTCAAGACAAATTGTCTGAGTTTGGTGTTACTATGCGTCTTCTCTTACGTGACACATTTAACTCTGACTGTGTGTGTGCATAAGGAGGAACTGCTGGTGAATCATATTGATGGTGGTGGGGGTGAGTGAGAGCCTCAGGAAGGATTAGAGGGATTGTGAGAAAAGACAAAAAGGGAATCCATCTCTTGTGGGTGTGCTATATATGTGCATGTCTGCTGGTTGTTTAAAAGAATACTGAGGATTGATCGATGCATATTTCTGACTATGCTATTAGAATTAAAGGTAGCTGAAACTATTTGTGTCTGTCAAAAGTCAATCATTAACTTTTTGATTTTGGATCTGTGCTTTGCTTCTTCCACAGCACATTTCCTTTATCTCTACATTTCCTCCTCAGAGTTCAGGATTTTACTTTCATGTAGTCAGTGTGGCTGTAAAGTGAGCTGTGGTAAAGGAAATGTGCGCTTGCGGAATATCATAACATTCTAGGGCATTAATTCAATAAACCGGATTCCTCATTCATGCAGAAAAATATGCACAGGCAAGAAAAGAGATCACAGACAATTTCCATACATGCATATGATGAGTTTGTTTGGGTTATATTCATCACAAGCAAATTTAATTGGAACTCCATAGTAATAATAATACATTTAGTAACTCAATTAGTTTTTAATGTATTTCAAGAAACTTCCAGGAGAGCTGGAAGTTGGGCTCATATTTCAGGAGGGTTAAAGCCCAAAAAAATTAGTTGCAGGACTTTAAAAACATGAAATCAAGCAGCCATCTTGGTGGGAAATATGGTTCATTGATGCCTTGGAAGTTTGAAACAAAATTGAATAGAATCACTTAAAATGAAAATGCAAAAGATATATGGAGCATTTTATATGCTTATATTGGCTTTAACACTTTGATATATTTCATCAGTATAATTTCTTTGATAAACCACTTACGCTTACACACCAAATACAAAAGGAAAATGTGCTATAACCTCAAAGTGCCTTAAAATGATTTAATGCAGGTTTTACCACATACATCTTTTTGAACAGCACTGTATTGATTACTTGCAGAGGTGAAGATAGTGCATAATGAAGTTAACACAAAGATGCTAGAGAGTCACTGCATCAACTGCAGTAGCTACAGACATTACAAATGGGGCAAAGCGTAGAAGGGCAGAATACAACTTAAAGTCATGTGCCAAACACAAGAAAATAACTGTGCCAGTCACAAGATCCTCACTGCCTACGACTGAAGGAAAGTTTTATCAACACCTCAAAACACAGCAAAAAAGAAAACCAGCTGACTCGACACCTCTGGCTGTCCCAGTTTATGTTAATTGATGTGGTACTGTATGACATTAAAGTCATGAAGACCCAAAGTCTTTTTTTTTCTTTTCTTTTTTAAATTTGACATTAGGTGCTCATAAAAAGCACAAACCCATAATCCATAATCCATAACAGCAATCCCATACTGAGGATGTGTTTTAGTAGGATGCTATTAGATAAGCTGTAATATATCACAGACATTATTAATTTATATCTTCTTTATCTTTTCAGAAGAAAATGTTTTCATTGCTACAAACACATAGACTTAAGGGGCAGCATGATGGTCTGGTAGGTAGTGTAACTGCCTTACAGTAAGACGGACCTGGGTTCAACTCCACCATCTTCCTTGGCTTTTCTGTGTGTTTGTGTGGGTTCTCTCGGGGTGCTCTGGCTTCCTCCCACAGTCCAAAGACATACAGTTAGTGTGGTTAATCTGTGATTTTAAATTGACCATAGGTGTGAAATTAAGTATGAATGATTGTCAGTTTCTCTGTGTTGAGCCCTGTGACAGCCTGGAGACCTCTTCGGGGTGTACCCTGCCTCTTACCTAAGGCAGCTGGGTTAGGTGGCCTTTAGAAAAGAAAATGGATGGATGGATGAACAGCAACATGGTGGTGCAGTGGTTAGGACTGTTGCCTCACAGCAAAAAAGGCCAGGGTTGAGTGGAGCCTTTCTGTGTGGACATGTTCTCCCCATGTGTGTCTAAATTGGAGAAGAAGATCGAAATTATTATTTTTCCCCCAAGCTAATTAAAATTTAAAAAAAGGAAAAAGATAATCAGGTAGCGAAATGGGGAAACCTTGGTCAAGTGCTAATCAATGAAGAAAGTCCAGAGGCTTCACTGAGTTAGAATTGTGGTGAGATGTTAGTCTTGAATGGACAGTTTAGTTTAGCCAAGACCTGAGTTACTGAAGTATGATGATGAGAGCTTGCAATAAAGTTAATCACTTTAGAATTTTAAGATAGCTTAAAGAACTACATCCAACAATAACGTAATCAAAAAATACCAGCAGCTTAATTTTTACATAAGCACAGTCTCTCCTTGTTAAAACATGCATGTCTTTTGCAGACTGTTCAGTGAGATGACTTTCATTTCAACCTGCTTTGTAGCTTTTATTTGAAAACCAATGCCCAGACAAACAGCAGTCTCATGCTCCTTCACTATTCCATAACAGCCCACAGGTCATATACTGATGCAGTATAGCCTGATGTGAGCAGGATAATAGTTACAAGTGAGTTTGGAGTAAAGTGGTCTTCATTTTCTGCAAAGGCCCAAACCTTTAAGGTCTCTCCAATAAAAAATATATTTTCACACTTTCACACTTTCTAAGTATTGCAATTAAATTGCAATTAAATTTTCTGTCATCCTTAATCCAAGCGCTTTCAGAGTTTTTCAGCGCCTTGTGGTCCTAACACTGGTTTGGAAGCCAATTAGTTACTAATAGTCAAGTGGAAATTTGACTTTTCCGCACCACATACATGGAGAATGGATTATCTAAGTGACCTCAAATAGTGGTTTCCACGAATTGGTTAAACTTTTGAAAGTCATAATATTTTCCTAGTAACTGAATAAGGAAGGGGGGGGGGGAAGTTATCCTTTTGTTATGTTCTCTCTTATAACTTAACTGGTAAAGTAACAACACTGTTTTGGTTGTTAGTAACTTACTTTAATAACCATGTTGTGGGAAGGCACAGGCATATCAATGCGCACATACACCACACTTGGTGTTCTCTACTTTACACAGAAAGTAGTACCACAAAACTATAAACTGATTTTACTAAATACATAACAGTTCCTCCCATCCAGCTTTGATGAACACCATAGGTATCAAAAAATCAAGATATTTTCAGATAAATGCTGTAAACCAATAATTTTACTTGAACTGAAATATGACACCTATTCAGTGATTTACAACATGGAGGTAGGTTGTTTCCTCTTAAACATTTGAACTGCCTTCCTACAAAATTAACTTGAAACCTTTAAGTTCAGTCTCTGAGGTGCTCTGCGATTTCTCTCAGGGTAACGTCTGCCTGTTTGGTCAGACTCCATAGTGCTCTGTGTGGGAAGTTCAGGTGTTTGAGCATTGGTCGTTTCACGTAAACCCTGAACCTCAGGTGGTGAAGCGAGGGCAAACTCTTCTGAATCTTGAGTTGTAGATATGCTCTCAGGTTGCTGTGGAACTATGTGACTTTCTGCATCTAGAATCTGATCAACATGTCTACGCCAGACTAAGTTGGCTCCAACATTTACAGTGTATGTCAGCGGTCCAGTCCGTGACAGAATCGTGCCAGACTGCCATCTCTGACTTGGGTCTCTGTAGACCCTGGCGAGAACTTTTTGTCCAACATTGAAAAATCTGGTTTTGTTTCTTGTTGCTTCCACCATGGAAGACTGTTTATCTTGGACATCCTTGCGAATGTCTGGTTTCAGCAAATCTAGACGTGATCTCAGATTCTGTCCCATGAAGAGCATTGCAGGTGTGTGTCCAGTGGTTGCATGAATGGTGTTCCTGTAAGCCAGTAAGAAACTGTCTATTTTCTGTTGTAGCAGCTTCCCCTTTGTGCGACTGGCTTTCATTGACCGCTTGAAGGACTGGATGAACCGTTCGGCTTGTCCATTTGTTGCAGGATGATAGGGAGCTGAAGTGATATGTCGTATGCCGTTACTCTGAAGGAAACACTGGAACTCCTCTCCAGTAAACTGACGACCATTGTCGCTTACGAGCTGTTGTGGCAGACCTGTGCGTGCAAACAGTGACCGAAGACTATTGATCGTGCTGGCAGCAATTGCTTGCTTTATGGGGAAGAATTTTGGCCATTTTGAGTGAGCATCAACCACAACCAGGAACATTTGGTCCATAAATGGGCCAGCATAGTCTATATGAATGCGTTGCCATGGAGCGGATGGCCACTCCCACGCGTGTACAGGTGCTGTTTGAGGCTGACGCAGCGTCTGCTGACAACCAGTGCAGGATTTAGCCATATTCTCTATTTCACAGTCAAGGCCTGGCCACCAAACATAGCTTCTAGCAAGACTTTTCATCTTAACCACACCTAAATGTCCATTGTGCAGTGAGTCCAGTACCTTTGTACGTAGTTTGGGTGGCAGGATGACACGAGTTCCCCACATGACACATCCTTGGCAAACGGATAGTTGGTCTTTGCGGGTGGAGTACGCAGAGAACTGAGAACTGCAGGACAGCCAACCATTCACAGTAAAATCGTATACTTTGGACAAGATTGTGTCTCGGCTCGTTTCTCTTTTCACCTGAGCACTTGTGACAGGTAGGGGTTCCATTTGTGTAACGTAAAACACAGTAGCTGGATCAGTCATTTCTTCAGTGGGTTACATGTGTGGAAGACGTGAAACTCCATCTGCATTTCCATGTAACTTTGTCCCTTTGAACTCAATGGTGTAGGTGTGTGCACCCAGGAACAAAGCCCATCGCTGCAAGCGTGCCGCAGCCATGGTTGGAATACCTTTCTGAGGGTTAAAGATGGACACCAGCGGTCGGTGGTCTGTGATCAGGGTGAAGTGTCGTCCATATAAATACTGATTAAACTTCTTCACTCCCCACACTAGACTGAGTGCTTCTCTGTCTATCTGCGCATAGTTGCGCTCGGCTGCATTTAGGGACCTTGAAGCAAAGGCAACTGGGCGTTCTGATCCATCAGGCATTTTGTGAGATAGCACAGCACCAATGCCATATGGTGAGGCATCACAGGCGAGGCGAAGTGGTAGATTGAAGTCAAAGTGTGTCAGAACCTCCTCTGATGTAATGAGCTGCTTAGCGCCATTAAATGCCTCTTCGCAGTTTTTTGTCCATTTCCATTTGACATTTTGTTGCAGCAGAGAGTTCAGCGGGTGCAGGACTGTTGAAAGGTTTGGTAGAAACTTGTGGTAATAATTAATTAAGCACAAGAATGAGCGTAGCTGACTCACATTTTTAGGTTTTGGTGCCTTCAGGACTGCTTCCACTTTGTCCTTGGTTTTGTGGAGCCCATGTCTGTCGATCTTGTGTCCACAATACTCAATGGCATCCTTAAAGAACTCACATTTGTTTTTGTTTGCTCTCAGTCAGTATTTTTCTAGCCTGGCCAGGACTGCTGTTAGGTTAGCCAGATAAGTCTCCTCATCAACACCAGTGACGATTATGTCATCCAGAAAACACTGTGTTCCTGGAATGCCTTGTAGGACCTGATCCATGGCACGTTGCCATACTGCTGGGGCACTGGCGATACCAAATACCAGTCTGTTGTACTGATATAGGCCTTTGTGACTGTTTATTACCAGATATTTCCTGGATGTCTCTTCTACTTCCATCTGGAGATAAGCCTGGGCAAGGTCAATTTTTGAAAAGTGTTTTCCACCTGCTACTGCTGTGAATATGTCTTCTATCCGTGGAAGTGGGTACTGATCTATGCGGAGAACTAGGTTCACTGAAACCTTAAAATCACCACAGATCCGCACACTGTCACATGCTTTCTTGCTTACTGATACTATTGGTGTAGCCCAATCTGACCATTCCACCTTGGTGAGTATTCCTTGCTCTTCCAAGCATTGGAGCTCTGCTTCGACTTTGGGGCGTAAAGCATAAGGTACAGGGCGTGCCTTGTGAAATCTTGGTTTTGCATTGTCCTCCTGTATGATCTGTGCTTTAATATTTTTCAGGGTGCCGATTCCATCTTTGAACACCTGGGCACGGTTATTAAGTATCTGTTTCAGTCTTTCATCCACAGAATGTGCACTCAGGCCTCGTTCCAGTCTCATTGACTTTATTTCTTTCCAGTTGAAGTGGATGTGTTTCAACCAGTCACGCCCAAATAATGGCACACCTCCATTTTTCAGAACATAAAGTTCCAGGTTGCATTTCTTTTTCTCATATTCCACTTTCACTTTTAGTTTTCCCAGAGGAGTTATTCTTTCACCTGTGTATGTTTTCAGTTTCACTGAGGTGTGTTTCAGTTTCAGATTGGGGAATTTGTCTCTGTAATCTTCATATGAAATCAGTGAGAGGGCAGACCCAGTGTCCAGTTCCATCTGTAACTCAACCCCTTGTACTTTTGGTGTGAGCCATATTGCATCATTATCTTTCTCTTGCATTGTGTACAGCTCCAGGCATGCCAAATCCTCCTCAGAATCATTTGACTCTGTGTCATTCACTTCATGCAGCTTTCTGTCTCTTTTCCACATTTTGTTTTTCTTTTTATCATACTGCTTTGATTTGCACATTTTCCGTATATGCACTTTTTTGTTACATTGCAGACATTCTTTCTCTTTAAACCAGCAATTAGCAGCGTCATGTGACTTTTTGCCGCATCTGTAGCACATCTGTAATTTATTATTGCGCTGCTATTTTATTTACAGAACACGGCTCCGTGCATTTTCCCTGGAGCTCGCTTGCATCTTTTGCCGCTGTCTCCATCGATATAGCTATCTCTAATGCACGGTGCAACGTGAGGTTATCCTCTGTGAGGAGTCGTTTCTGTGTGCTTTCATTGTGGATGCCGCAGACGAAACGGTCTCTCAGCGGATCTGACAGCCCCTCCCCGAACTGACAGTGTTCCGACAGCCGCCGAAGTTCCGCGATGTACTCGATGTGAACTCATTCTTTAGTTGATTTCGTTTATGAAATCGGAAACGTTCGGCTATAACCAGTGGCTTCGGTTGGAAATGTTTTTGGAGCACTTCTGTGATCTCCTTGAAACTTTTGTCAGCTGGTTTGGCCGGTGTGATGAGGCTGCGCAACAAGTTGTATGTTTTCGCTCCCATCACACTCAGTAACACTGCGACTTTCCTCTCAATATTGTTCAACTCTCTCCACATATGTTGTCCAATCCTCTGTGCCATTATCAAAAACGTCCATCTGTCCAACGCCTCCTGACATTTTCTCTGTATTTTTATAAGCCTCCTTCACTTAAAAGTATTAATGTTACTCACGTCCTCTCTGCGGCGCTTTAACCAGGCAGGTGAGTTAGCATCCACACCTGGGGTTAGTTGTTTTGGCCCTAACCTTGTTCGTGTCTTTTGGCCACTTTCACAAGGATTTACCCCCTCTTTGTCGTCCAATGCACATCGGGGATCCGTTTTAATCCTCGTCGCCAGTCTGTTATGTTCTCTCTTATAACTTAACTGGTAAAGTAACAACACAGTTTTGGTTGTTAGTAACTTACTTTAATAACCATGTTGTGGGAAGGCACAGGCATATCAATGCGCACATACACCACACTGGTGTTCTCTACTTTACACAGAAAGTAGTACCACAAAACTATAAACTGATTTTACTAAATACATAACACCTTTTTTGTGGAAAAAGTGTATGAGACAAATTTTGATTCAACACAGAGCATGTCTGGAAGGGGGGGGGCAGAGAGAGACCGATGTCATAAATAAATGATTCTTTGTTCATTGATTAAACTGCTCTCAGCTAACTGGAAACTAGATGTTTCTGGGAAATATTTTTTACACGTTAATTATTCAGCTTCCAACTCTCTGTGAACCTAAGCATTCAATTCAATTTCACAGCTTGAATAACAGTTTTTTTTTATCGTTCGTATTGCAAAAAATAAAACGTAAAACACTGCTGACATTCGCTCGTATGCTAGCAGTATTCGTCCTTGCCCAGCATACGTTTGAGAATCGTGCTTTAAGATGAAGCTTTAGCAGCTCAAGGTCAGAAGCAGCACTTACTGATTTGCACCACCTACAATACGAGGAAAGAGGAGGCAGACTGAGGGAGGCAGAGGAGAAAGACAATAATGTCTAACATGAAATAAGAGGCTAACTCAGAAAAAAAAAATTCAGACATATCTGACAGATTTATGAAGCTTTTTTGTGACTTGCATGCAAAGGCTGTGGCAGCTGACGGCAGGCTTCTGAGCTCAAGGTCCTGCCATGTGATTTAAAAAATAAGCCTCATCACTCAAACCCATTCCAGAATGATGAATCGTGATGTGACTGGGCTGGATTTCATTCCTCAGCTCTTATCATGGTTAATTAATTACCACGAGGAATTAAAGTGACAATCATTAGAAAACAAACGCTTTTAATGGCATAATGTGGAAAAGAAAATTCAGGGAGTAGATTAAACTGCCAGATAGTCAGACATTTTTAAAATCTCTGTGTTTAAACCACTCATTTGGAAGAAGAAGTGCGCTTCAGTGCACTGTAAATGCTTTTGTATGCACAACAACATTTCGATTCGATATGTCTTCCTTCTGACGTACTTATTACTCTGCCAAGCAATGTTTTCGCTGCTGTTTGTCTGTTTCTCTTGAAAATTGATAGGTAGCACTCAAGCCTTCTACAGCAGACCCCTCACTGGTCAGCTAAGTTTTGGCACATTTTACTTCTTACTGCTTCATTCTCTGTACCATATTGCTTCATTCATTACTCCAGTCTAGTCGTGCCTCATGGCTCCATTCATTTTTCCCCTGAATCATTGTGCTATCAGTTTAAAATTCACATGGCGGCTCTCTCCTGACCAGCATCACCGATGCCAACGTACAGCACTCACCTCCTCTCTTTACTTTCTGTTTATCACTGTCTGTATAAAAATAAAGGGCTGCAAATGTTCAAGAGAAATGAGCAAAATTTAATGCTAATTTGTCATTTTTATGAGCATCATCTGTGACAAAAATGTCAGCAGTTGAATCTGTATGTCCTTTTTGACACAGAAGAGGCAAATTTTCTTTTAAAATGAACTGAACTTCCATTTAACCATATTTTCATTTTCCTGATGGTTGAGGACCCTGTGTTACTGCAGGCATATAGCCAGTTTACAGAGCTGAAATTGAAGAGACGGGATAATAAACATGGTTTCCAGTATCATTTCCCTCATGAATCTTGTTGCTTTATCAGCATGTGGGTTTTCAACATGACCCCCACTTTCATGCTTCAGCGGTCTCAGTCGCCTACAAGCATGTTATCTAACTTGTTTCTGTATTACCACATGGTGAAATTGTTTTTTGAAACAGCTTATTTTAAAAACTTCTGTATGATATAACATATGAAAACTGATATTGTGTCATTAACTATTCTCTACACTGCCAAACCAAAACTGCCTCATGGACATTCAGGAAGGCAGGGAAGTCAAAGGAATAGCTGCAGACATACTGTCTGTAATAAAATAATAAGAAAACATGTTCATTATTATATTAGGCTCTGGAATACCTAAATAGATTACTTTTGTTTGCTATAGTTATCAATGATGAGCTCAATATCATGAACCAAGTCTTTGAAGTCTTGTTTTATCGTATACAAACAAAACCATGTAACGTCTTCTGTGTAAAGAAACAAAGGTCAAAAAGAGAAACGAAAACCTTGCTCATATCAGACGTGCCATTGTTTGCCACAGAACCAAGCAGGAGAGCGCTGTCCTTTGATTGGTAAATGTCACATAAAAGTAAATGCTTAATTCAAAATGCAAACTGACATTTAATATTTCTTACATATAAACTTCTGTCAGAATTCTAATGTAGTGCAGATGTTTAGGTTGTTGTCTAAGGTCATTTACTCTTTCATACATCATGCAACAAAACACAAATCAAATGGCATTTTGGTTGCTTTTGATATTTGACTTTTTTCCACTCTTTTTTACTTCCTCAAGCTGTGATCAACTCCTGGGAGTAGAAAAGTCTGAGCAGTTTCTCAGCTGCTCTTATGAATGCATTGTTCTTAATAGAGAAATCAGATGAGCTATCAGAAATCTTTTGAATTGACACCCCTAATTTCTTAATATCCTATTCCTGCTGGCACCCATTGGAAAGGGCTTCCTGTGGTATTCTATATGCCATATACTTGCTATTTTCTTTTTCTTTTCTTTTTTGTTCTCTTTGATCCGTGTTGATGGGTAAATTATGCTTTGTCCCATTCAAAGTATTTCTGTGCAGGTATTTCTGAGTTGAGTTGCCTACAAACATCTATTAAACAGGATTAGAGGGGGGTAGTACCTCACACAAACACACTTTAAAAAATAAAACTCGGTTATTTTCTGACCAGTATGACTATGAAAATGACTTCCTCATTTTACAGTGTATTTTTTATTGCAATGTTGCATGTAACCATGTTTTTAATTGCATCCATGGCTAAGAGTGGACAAGATTTACTTACTTAATTATTTATTTATTTATTTATTTATTTATCAGCTAAATGCTGCCTCTTACTGACGTTTTCTGTTTTTTGTTTCCCTTTTAAGATACTGGGGGCGGAATCGTGATGGACTCCTTACTGCCAGCAAACCACTGGAGCTTCAATGTTACCAAACATTAAAAAGTGCACACAACGAATCTCTTAAGATGTGCTGACTTTGGAGTCATTTATTCGTGTTACCTCTTGAGTCTGCTGGATAGTTTTGTTTTATTTTATTTATTGCATTTATTTAATGATGTCTAGTTTCACTTCTTCCCACCCACTCCCCACTCCAATCACTGTGTGTCACTGGTAACCATCAAGTGATTATTTATTTAGTATTTTATTTTTATTATATATATTCCAGATGGAAAACTCTGCTGTGATCGCCTCTTCAGGGCCAACACTTGAGTTAGAAAGGAAAAACATTCAATCACATTCAGTTAAAAGTACCGGTGGGAACGGACCTACATAAAGTTAACCATGTTTAGGAATAACCCTCCCGGAAGTTAAGCGAATTTCGTTTCATAATAAATCAAATCATGCCAAATTAACTTTTGTATATGGATTTACGAGGGAAAGGTGTAAAATTTATAGCCTAAATAAAATATCCATCATACAGTTGTACTAAGAAAGTATCTGCAATCGAAGCATATGTTCAGAGCGAATACCAGTTTTACAGGTATCACAACATTTTGCGACATTTGGAAAAAGAAAAATGAGGAAAATTAAACACCTTTGAAATAAATGTATGACACGTTATATCGTCGGCTTTACCTAGACAGCTGAGAGCGTGGGCTCAGCCTGGGTGTCACTGGGTTTTATATTTCTGACTTTTTTTTTTTCTTTTTCTTGAGAACAGCAGGATGGCATGGTGTAGTTAGCAATGCTGCCTCATAACAAGCAGTGGGTTCAAATCCACTGTTCGGTGAAGGCTTTCTGTACGCATTTTGCATGTTCTCCATTTATCTGCGTGACTTTCTCTGGGTTCTCCAGCAACTGGTGATTCTGAATTATCCATAGTTGTGAATATTTTGTGTCTCTCTGTGTTAGCCCTGGACAGACTGGCCATATAGTAGCTGGGATAGGCTACGTTCCCATCGACCATGAACTGGATAACTGGTAGGAAATGGATAGATGGACAGTTATTTCCTGGTTTTGTCCAGTCATTTTATTTGTTATACCTGTTATTTTTTTCCTTATTGTTTTTTCTAACTTTACCTGAACAATATTTTATAATATTTTATAATATATATATATATAATATATTTTACATTTTATTCATTTTATCATATCTATCTATCTATCTATCTATCTATCTATCTATCTATCTATCTATCTATCTATCTATCTATCTATAAATTAAAGCTGAAATCAAACTTAATATACAATAGATGTGCGCTGATTTTGTGAAGTCTGCTTAGACACAATATACACAGTCCTACATGATAACTCAAGTAAACCTCTCACATAAGGCAGGAGCATATTTAACTTTTTGGAGTTGTGATATATTAGTGTAGCATTTTGCCCTGTTACTTAATAACTTTGATTCATTATAGTTTCCCTGAAAGCCTTTTTTTCTCCAGCATCTTTTTTCCTGCTCATTTTATTCGTGCACCTAATGTTAAATCACCTTCTATTGCCACATTCATTTGTTAAAGTCTAATCATTTTTATTTATATGGGTAAATAAATGTCACCACCGAAATTATTACATATTCTGATAGTGCTTGTGCTTACACAGACTGACTGAGGTATAGAAACACACATACATTGTTCCTGCCGTTCATCATGTGGAGTTGTATTTTGAAACTTGACACCGGAAGTTGGACTCCTTGTTCTACATCGCTTTCTGTGAAATACAGGAGCGTGGAGCGCCATTAAGAGCGCAGCGTTGAGTACAGCGCACAGCGGACCGCACTGCAAAGAGAGCGACATTTACTTTAAAAAGTGATTTACAGACATCAAGAGTGAAACAAACAAAAAGACCCAGTGCTGCTTAACTGGACTAGAGCTAATTTGAGAACTCACAGGTTGTTTTTTCTTTCTTACTTTATAAATCTGCCTCTGGACACTGTGATACATAGTCTGTCTGCTGTGGACCTACCTGCTGTGATGGGCCGGACGAACAGCGGGCAGTGTGGGGGTGCCAAGAGCGCAAGAGGAGGTCTGGACGCATAGGTAAAAAAAAAAAAAAAAAGAAGAAAGAAACTGGTTGGAGTTTGCACTGTTTATCTGATTTTCTGGTTTCTGTCATCACAGAAAGTGATGACTGATAATTCTGGTTGTCACATGCGAGTTTCTCTGTTGAGGGACATTGTTTAAGTGTTATTCATTTATTTTTTTGGAGCCGGCATAATTTTTCTCCGGCATCATTGACTGAAATGTGAAGCTCAGCTTTTAGACGTGTTCTACAGGCTGAGGCTTTAGGTGATTGTTTCCTTTTTGTTTTTAAAGTGTTAGGACTGTTCTTATTGAATGCCTTTACACAGTTGCAATCCTTCTTGTCATTCACAAAATCCTTCTTGTCTTCCACGCCTCTGTGCTCTTGTATGACTGATTCTCAAGGATATGTGAGTGCGCCGGGCACATGAAGGGACTGGCAAACCTTGTTAAATGTGCCTCTTCTTCCATCAGTTATCATCGGAAGCACCGATAGCCTTTAATATAAATTCGGACCAGTTAATTTGGGCTGTTTTAAAGGGATGGGACATCAGATAACTAAATAATATGAAATGCCAGTGTAAGTTTATCTCGTGTGGTTTGTTAATGTGGAACGAAAGGTCCGTGATCACTTAAATCGGATTGTGGAAAAGTTGAGTTGTGATAAATATCTCTAGCAAGGCCATGAAGTAGACAAGCTCTTCCAGCAAAGCAAGTTTTAGTGTTTTGCATTAACACAAAACTGCAAAGATGTAAGTTGTATATGAGACGTATTTATATTTCCTTTTGCTTTACGGCAATGTTACTGCTGTATGTGCCTAAAAAGTTCCAGTTTCCTAACATTTTTCATCTGCAGCTAAGGACGATGTAACATCAACAAGTAAGGTGTCTTCTCTTTAACCATAAATTTATTGTTCTTATGTAATCACTTGATTAAAAAAAGTGACAGTAAAAATCGTCAGACCTTAGCCAATATCTGCCAGGTAATTTACAGCTTTCATCGTAGCTGTCTAATGCAGCTTCAGACAGAGCTCATAGTGTAATATGTCAGTGGAGGCTAAGAGTGCCCCTGTACAGATAAATCAGTCAGTGTTGTAGTTCTGTAAGGGTCTAATGTTGTGCTTGTTGTGATCATTTCCTTGACTGTGATATTAAAAAAAGAAGAGCATTACAACTAAATAGAAAACTGTGACTGCAATTTAAATTATATAATGACCTCACAAAACAGTCAAAGATTTTTATAGCTGTAATAGGATACATTTTAGTATGGTTATGTATTGTAATTGTCTGATCCTATTTAGAAAGAAAATAGAAAGAAAGAAAGAAAAGAAAATAGTTATATAGATGCTTTTCATGGTTATTGTATTTGATGTATTTTTTATTTGTGTTTGCACCTGAACGCTCTGCACACCGATTGGTTTGCCCTTAGAGAAGCCAACTTGGACTCCTGTCCCAGGGGCATTTTAGATTACGTTATGACTGGCTACTTTCAGTCACAAGAACACTGTCTTCATTTCATCCATCCTTAACACCATATATACTATGCACAGATAGACCTGCTCTGAATTTTAGTCTTCTGAACACAAAATACCCAATGTTTGTTCTGATGCTTGCATCCAATTTCTTAAAAATTGAACCTTTTCTCTCCTCTTGTGTCTTCTTGCCCTCTTATATGTTTTTTTTTTCTTTTCAATAAAAAAGAAATGTCTTGGCTGAGGGCTCGGTGCTTTCACCCAGACATCAGACCACTCTTTTGTAATGGTATGATGGCCAGAGATTTGATTTGCCTGGTCAGGATGTATGCAAGGAAGATTTATAAAGGACAGATATTGATTCACAGACACTGATCTACAAACATGAAAGCAGGTGAAGTAAGCTAAGGATATTTATCCATTAACCATTTCCACCTGCGGCAATCATCGATGTTAAAGTCTTAGGGCTTCACTGGCAGAACTTTTTCAATCAATAGTCAAAGACAGAAAGGGTTTGCAACCCAAGACTGGGGAAATCTCATCAGTTGGATTTTACATGGACCCTTTCGAGTCATTTATGATATAAGACTGATTTTATTTAATTTAATAAACTCTTCTGTACTGCTAGAAGGTACAGTTAGGTCCATAAGCATGACAAACTTTGTGTAATTTTGCCTCTGTACAACACAACAGTGGATTTTAATTCAGACAATCAAGATGTGATCGAAGTGCAGTCTTTCAGCTTTAGATCAAAGTTGTTGTTGTTTTTAAAAAGCATTGCATTAATAATTTATGTTTGTGGGTATCTACCTTCAGTTTTCTCTTCAATATCTGAAAAGTATGTTCTTTTGGGTTGCGATCAGGTGACCAGTTTAGCTATAGATGATTATCCCATTCCTTTTCTTTGCCTTGAGCAAGTCTGGGTGTGGTTTGCTTCCGCAGTATGCTTTGGTTCATTATTCATTTTCACAGCATTTGTCTGAATCAGACCAGAGACGGCAGCTCTGTACATCATCAAAAAACACTAGTGCATTGTTTCCACTGGCAGCATTGGCGTTTGTTAATACATTATGTTTGCTAAACTCTGAAAGGCTGCCCTACAGTCACATCTTAAATGCTTAGTTTAAAATTCACTGCACAGTTGTCCAAATCTTGTCAGTGTATGGACCTCTTCATCTTTCTCAGTGGAAGTCAAGTTAAACATATTTTCAGTGTGTGACATTTAGAGGTCTAGCCCTGAAGTTGTACAAACACACTCTCTTGTACAAAGCAACACATCTCAATGACATTTTTACTATGAAAACAGTGAATGTGACTGTGAGGCTGTGAAGTGATTGTTATAAAAACTCTTCACAAACTACACCTGTGATACTCAAGTAGTATCACAATTCTTACTTGTATCTACAAGTCAATTATATTTATGTTTTTTTCCATGCTTGGAGATTTCTATGGATTCCTGGACTTTTAACAGGCTTAACATTTGTTCCTCTATTCTTCCTTTTTCTTAAGCAATGCAACCCTGTGCTCTGTTTCTCTTTAGTATGATATCCATACTAAGTGGCAGAGACCACTTTACTCACAATCCCAACTAACTACCCCAAGATATAAAGGCTGTGAAGGTTGTAAACCACAGATGTAAATTGTGCAGTTGTGGTTTGACAGAGTGACTTGTTAGGATTTGCCACTATCACCCCATGTCACAGCATGCCAATTGTGTAGAAAATCAGCGCTTACTCCCTGGAATGTCATATCCTAACCGTCATACCTTGATTGCTTTTTCTGTCTGCGTGGCAGGAACAGTGTGTGGGTGTCAGTGTTGCAACTCAAGTGATTTCATGCTTAGGGACTGCATCCAGTGAGTGATGGCTGATATGATCCTTGATATTTTCCCGGGAAGTATTCCAAGAATGAAGCTAGGGCTACATACAAAGCCGATTAAGGTTTTTAGCCATTCTAAACATGCAACTCTGAGTCAGTATCAGTGGAGCTAAATAAGACTTAAGGTTCGTTCACATTCAGTATAATCACGCCACCACCTGCACACACTGGCCATGTTACCTGCCCAGACATACATTCAGCTCCTACTTGTGTGATTTTGCTTTCTTTTCAAATCTTATTGGTTCGGGAGGTGTGATCCATATGCATACAGGTGGGACAGTCTGCCTCTTCTTAACAGTTTTAGGCATGCATCAGTTTACTTTGTGCGGTTGTGGGATGCAGTGTTTTATTGTTAAAATTTGATAAAAAATGATGGAGCGTGAAGCTTGAACTTTTCTTGTTGGACTTTTGAAAATGAGGCATGTCAGGTGTAAAAAGGTTTTAAACTGCTGTATTAGAGTAAAGCAAAAGACTGTGGAAGGACCCTGAATGTTACTGTCCTCTATGACACTGTATGCTATTATAGTTGTACTTAAGCTGAATGCTAACATTTTCATGCTGTCATGAAAGTGTTCACAAGATATTAGTTAGCTTTTGTTGGCTAAATATAAAATGCAGCTGAAGCTAATAGCTAGGGCAGGGCAATATGGCCAAAAATATTTATCATGATATACATTTGAAAATTTGCGATAACGATATAACTGACAATATAATTGATGCGAGACAAAATACTTAATAACTCATTAACTTTATTAGTGCAAAAAAACCCCCATCAATGTATTTTCACTTAAACAAGCAGCTGTTTTTTATGTGCATTAAAGTTATATAAAAATTTAACAGTGCAAATGCAAATTCCTTGCTGACAGTTTACCAATTGGCCGACATATCCTGAGCGTAACCATGCATAATACACACAAAACTTAAAAAGAGGTTATATACACACAATGCGGTAATATTATGTTAAAGCACAGTACGTATCACTCCGCGAGGCTCCTGACTACGGTAGCCGTAATGCTCCGACAATCCGGTGCGGCTTCGTAGCTTAGCAAGGCACTGCGCATGCGTTTTACCCATATTCTATCGCGATATCTCATTTTCTTATCATTGCCTAACATTATACAGGTATTACCGTAAACGGTATGATATGGCCTGGCCGTACTAATAGCAATTGCTTTTTATGACCATGCTTTATTTGCCATTATACTAAGATTTTGAATTGAATATGGACCTGGAGATATAATATTACACTACTCTTTACATTGCTTTCACATTACTTCATATGGTGATCTGAAATGTTTACCATCACTCTGGGTTCTTTACTAGCTTTCTGTGCAGATTCTTGCAAAAAGCCGGAGTTGTCTTTGCAGTAAAATCCACTTATTTCTGTCCTGGATCCAGTTTTCACTTTACCATTGTGCTCCTGTTCATTCGACTGTTCACTCCACTCCTCAAAACATGTAGGGGGAGCAGTCTACAAGTTTTTCACTCCTCAAAAGGTGTAGACTGCTCCATTATTTTCCTTCTTCTGCTCTTGAACTAAAATAAAAGATTACTGTAGCGCAAGATAAAGGCCATGTTTGAAGTTTTTTTTTCTATCCACTTGCCAAGCAGATACAGTAAATTCAGAACCTCTGTAATGCAAGTAACAACATAATTGCAGTTGTGTTGTGATTACTGAATTTAAAACAGTAGGACATTACATTACTCTGTTACTGAAAAATGTAATTTGATGAAAGTAATGCAATACTTGCATTACTTGGTGCACACAAAAGCATGGGGGCCGTAAAATTCAAAACCTGACACTTGGTTTTCCATGAATTTACAGCTGAGGCAAAACAAACAAACTGCATTTGAGGGTTTTTTTAATGTATAAATTTAAAAAAATATCTGTTATGGGATTGCTGACATTATGCACAGAGAATATTTATTAAATGCATAAAACACCAAAGTCCGTGAGGAACAGCTGAGATGTATTATGGCTGTTGATGAACTGGAAGGCTTAATTAATACTTAAATTACTCCACTCTAGAAACAGCTATAAATGAATAAATAGTAGCTCCACTGAAGGCGATAAGATGTTCTCCTGTTTGCTTGTGCAAGGATGAACTCAGCAACTGTAAAGTCTAGCAGGTAAACTACAAGGAGCTGTGTTTGACTTCTGGTTTAAGCAG
This sequence comes from Perissodus microlepis, assembly GCF_051167445.1. Classification (NCBI taxonomy): domain Eukaryota; kingdom Metazoa; phylum Chordata; class Actinopteri; order Cichliformes; family Cichlidae; genus Perissodus; species Perissodus microlepis. The sequence continues at coordinate 10,600,034 of NC_140466.1, forward strand.
AAAGGATGATATAAACACACACTGACATTTGCCGCTTAGTTGAACAGCCAGTTATTATTCTCACTGTCTTTTTTATCTGTGGCATCACGCAAGAAAAACAGAGGCTCACGATAGCATTATAAGAAGTGAATGGAAGCCCAAATTACAACATATTCAATGATGCATTTAAACCACAGGCTAGACTCGCACTCTTTTCTGAACTCCATGAGACCTAATTACCAAGATTAAATCAAACATCATAGGTTACTTCACATCAGAAAGCATAAATACACACATGCACAGGAGTGCATTATTTTCTGCATTACATTACACGTTCAAAACAAAATAACCAACTGCTTAATGCTGATTGGATGTTTGTTTTTCTTGTGTCGAACTTCAAAGTCCCTGACTGTTGTTAACATGCTGAGAAAGAGAAGGTTTATGTTAAAGCCAGCCTTGCGTATTTCATTTTTCTTTTCTTTTGTAGAGTCCTGTATTTGATCCTGCATTTGTTATTATTTCATTACAATGAGTTAAAGAACAGAGAGAGTGATTACACTCAGAATCTCTTATTAGTCATTCTCTCCTGCATACAAATGTGCACATGCACATTTCAGTCATGAGCAGTTTGGTCAAGAGAAGACTGTTCCAGTTCCTTCTGCAGTAATTTATATTTGGCGGCATGACTCTGTTCTTGGAAATAAGAGCACAGAACCCTCATCCAGGACATCGATTACGTTAGACAGCATGAAATGGATACGCTAAGGTGAAGTTGGTGGACCTGGTGGTACATTGTTAAACAAACTTAAATGGTGTGCCCAATATAATATTTGCCAATTGGATTTGTGAAGGGTAATTAGTTGAGCCATCAGGAGATACGGGCTGGCACTGAGATGGGTTGTTTCAGCTAATGTACTGGGGTTGCTGGCAGACTTGGACTTTGTGACTTGCCTGAACTAATACTGATACTTTGTGTGCCAGCTCTGTCACCACAATCCTGTCACCGTTAATACTGGAGCTCCAAACCTGATGCAGTACTCTGCTGAATGATAGGTGTCACCACTCAGTAGAAGAAATCAATTCAAAAAGCAAACAGCTTTTTTTCAGTTTTCTCCAGAACCTTTCATCTTTTCAGACTGTTCCAGCATCTCCCTCTGTGAAATCTGAAAATCTCTGGGCTCCATTAAACTGGCGACAATGACGGACACACTAGTACAATTATGTCTTTAAGTTGCCCACGCCAGCCTCCCCGCTGCTCTCAGCACTGCACATGGCAGGTTACAAAAAAGTGAGAGGTGCACAAAAAACAAAAACACCAGCAAAACTCTGGCATTGTTTACAGGGTGACAATGGTGTTACAGGCATTGCTTTCCCTCCTTGAGTTTTCTCATTACATCAAGGGTCCTGCCTTTTTGTTTTCTTCCCTCTGTTATGGTAGAACTCAGTATGAACCGTGCAAAATGTCAATTTCAGCAATGAGCTTGAAGGAAATGTACTAATCTCAGATTCTTGTGAATTTCCATTTATTTCTGAGTGGAAAATTGTACTAAGCTGATACCCATTAACATTTATTCTGTTTTAAGAGGGAACATTTGCTTTGTTTTCATTAGTTATGAAATAAAGACAGGATAGCAGAACATGCTGAAGGGTGAAACTTTGTTGATCTGTGGGTATTCTTTTTGTGCATGCGTGTTGAAAGAAGGCCTGCTATATAAACACAGTTGTTTAATTCATCAACACTGACCTAGAGTGGCTCGTGACGCATTCTGTACACACACACACACACACACACACACACACACACACACTATAAGCGCAGATTGCCCCAGCTTGCTGAAACAAAGTTGGTGTACGTCAGCTAAAATCACAATAATTTATCTCCTCAATCTGATGTCATCATCATGAGACACCCTTGTGGCTATTTAACTGGCTGCAGGGCAATGTGACATGAGGCCTTACAGATGTCTTAAATTGCTGAACTTTTAGTGTGTTTCACAAACACAGTTTGCTTACAGGGATATACGTCCTTGTGACTGTCAAAAATAAATTAATGGGAATGTGTTGGGAATGGGGGTATAAAAGAAAAAAAATGGAATTGATACAATTTTGTTGAACATATGCAATGACAATAAAAGGCTATTCTACTCTAATCTAAGTAACACACGGTGTGTGAACGCTGTCTCTGAGTTGCTAATTGTTGAATGGTACAGAGGGAAGTGTGCAAGAGTACCCATGGGATGTTTGGGAGTGTTTAGTGCATTTTTTTTTTTTTTAAAAAAGCGATTAAAGAATTATGAAAAGTTACTAACTCTTGCTACAAAGTTTGTGTTATGTGTAATGAAGCATGGCTATCATTGCTGTGAGTGAGAGGGATGTCAGGCAGACAAGCTGAAATGACAATAATAATAAAACGCTCAGCCTGTAATTACATCAAACAAAGAATCTTGGTAGATGGCCTCATGTCTAATTTTGAAATTGTGTCATTTTCTAAGAAAATTGCCACATACGAGTTAAAGATAATGGATGTGCTGTGATTTGGACTAGAGTCACATCTAAAATTATCCCTGCAATAACAAGTCAGAAACAGCAGAATATCTCTGAGGAAGTAATATTATGTGAATAGGCTGAAAATGTAAAGTTGTTGCAACAGTATTTTTTCCAAATTGAAAAGCACTGAATTGAAAATGTACACTAAAGAAATTCCTTTCTGCATTTTCTTAGCTGTTTCACCTATTTAGTCTGCTGTGAGGCAACAGTACTAACTACTGCGCCACTGTGCTGCACATGCTGAACAAACAATTATCTGACTAGTCTAATATGTGGGCACAGACCCAGACTTTAACATTACTATAGCTTAAACACAACAAAGAACAGTAAAGGATTTTCCATTTCCAACCTATTTGCATATCCTCATTATATCCCCTCCTGGAGACCACGGCGGGTCTGGGCCCACGCTGGAATAATAGCGCAGGGCAGGATGACTGCTGTGTTTCCTTCGGATTACTCCTCACCCCCTACCCAACCCTGTGGCTTGTCACGTGCTCCATAATGTTGTACTGTGGACATTTATGTGCTCTCCGTGCAGAGGAGTTTTTTTGTTTCCTGTTCTCATGCTGTCCTCCCATAGGAGCCCAGCATGAGTAGAGATCTCTTTTTCCTCTTCTACTTTCCCATTGTTGTGTACTTTTTCAGTATTTTTCTGTAACGCTGCCAATCTCCGACCTGTATTCCCATGTGATGTCTATGTTGTGCGTGTAAGTCGGGGGGGTGTTCTATTCCACTGCGGGGCAACCTGCATGTGGCCAATAAAGCCTTGATTCATTCATTCATTCATTCATAAAGGTTTTATCTTTGCAGTGAATTCATAATGACAAAAGTGGAAACGTTAAAAACTCTGTAAAACCTCATGTTTCCACCACTATACAATGTTATAAACACATGTCAAAAAAGAGAGATGTGTATATACAGTATTGTCATCAACAGTACATTACACTCCCTTTTCTCTATGAATGTCATTTTTAGAAATGTGGTGCTTAATATAGCACATACATGATAAAATTAAGACAGGGTCATCATTTCCTGCTTGTTACACTCATTATAAATATAGCTAACAGCTTGTTAACTCACAGCAATTAACAACAGTAATTTTTGATGGCGGCTATTAGCTATATTTAGTTTTATTTCTTTATTTATTTTATTCTGTGCAGCTAACTGTGACATTCATGCATGTGCCTGTGATGCCACTGTGGCTGCATTCATTAATGACTCTCTGTCCATTCTGGAAGTTTTTCTAACTGGCAGCAAAATTGAAAAGAATAGGACCTTCACATTTATCACTACCTGCGTCATCCCCTGCTCTATTATGTCAATCTTACTCTTACAGTTTCTGGACTGCATCTATTACCCTGTTCACCCTTCGGTGGTAATAACCCTCCCTTTTTAAATCTAAAGGATTGGGTTAAACACACTCCCTTTGTTGTTCGGCTGGATTTCTTCCTTTTTCAGTTTCCCCCTATTTCCGTTATCTCTTCACACTCTACAATAACCATCTCTGTAGCCTCCATTATGCTCTCCCACACCTCCCGCAAGTCTTGCTTTCAAATTACACCACTAGTATTCTTCCAATATTTTTTTCATTCTCTTTCTTGGTGCGTAAAATTGAACTTCTTCTGTCTCTAGCCATCCCACAAACGGAATTGTATGTGAGTGGGTGTTACTTAAATCCTTGCCCTTGACTTTCATTTGACCCCACAAGTGGAAGTTTTGCAGTGGGAGAATGTGTATACAATCATACAGAGCACAAGAACATTTTCACAAGACTCCATTCAGCCTTGTGAAAAACTCAGTATGCCTCATGATTTAATAGCTTGTAGAACTTTGTAGAGAGATGAAGCTTTCTTCTGACAATCCTTCCAAACAAACCATTGTTGTTCAGTCTTTTTAAATGAACTGTCATGAACTTTAATGTTTAACAAACTAACTGAGTGTGAGTTGTAGCTCTTGTTTTTTTTCTGAGCTTTGCATGCAGTGAATTTGCTGGAACATCCACTCCAGGATTGTGAGATTGCATTAACACAGACCTGAGTAAACCAGACCAGCAAACAGCCAAACATCTGCTTTTATACCAGAGTTTGTTGATGATCTCTTAATCAAGTGGATTTGTAAATGTGCACTTAATCTTTCACAGGATTGCATAGCATTCTGTGGAAATCTTCTTTTCTACATGACTGTAAAAATTATATATTAGTGTTCTCTCTCTCATGTCTAAGGTGATTGACAGAAGTAATTATCAACAACAACTTCAGCTTTTAAAACTTAAAATGTAAATATGTTTGTTTCTAAACACTACATTGTATTTATGTTATATGTAGTAATAACTCATGTTAGTGTTCAAAAAAGATGCATTTTTGGATTTCACTGCAGATTTTAATGCTACATTTATTTGGTTGCAATTATTTGTTACAATATTGTTTTTAATATTGCTTCAAATCCAGAAGCCACACAGGAAGCCTATCAGCTGGTGGATAATATAATATAATACACGAGTTCCTCTTCCACTATGTCTCTGTTAGATACTTGTTAGTACACTTTTATCAGGTACACTGTGTATATGATTCACTTACTAATGTAGTATAGTGATAGGATGGTGACGATGGAGTTGCTAGGCAGGAGGAAAAGAGGAAAACCACAGAGAAAATTCATGGATGTAGTGAAGGAGGACATGCAGAGGTTTGGTGTGACCAAGGGGCATGCTAGGGACAGGATGAAATGGAAGTAATTGGAAGGAAGGATGGAATGGAGTTACACTGCTGTATTGGAATAAATGTATCACATCCTGCCGTAACTGAATTTAGTCTTCTAGTTTGAAAAAGGCTATTTTATGACTTGTTTTATCTTATATCTTAGATATAAATAGGGAACCATGTTTAAACTGAGAGAGTCAAAGCTACAGCCAAACATTATCAAAAGATTGGCATATTTTAATGTTTATTGCGTTTACTGTATGTTTTCATTGATACTCATTGTCAAACGTTTCAGTGTAGCAGAGTCTCTTTACTTATCTTTGTCAAGAAACCATTGAGATATCCTTTGAGCAGAAATATAGAGGAAAGAGTTTCTTATTCTAAGTCTGTGTTAACTAAATCCTCAGTGCAGACAGTTTTTCCTGCAGCGATGTATCACTCTGTAGTTTTTTAGTTGTGCAGCAACTGGACCAGAAATATGCTGGAGAAAAAGTGGAATGAAGATATAGAGAATTCATCGCTTCAGAACTTATCCATTTTACATGAAGAGCTAATATACATCATAATGTGATCTATCATACATAGCTAAGGGGGAAAGACAGAAGAAGATGGGGAAGAGAAAGATAGACAGGAAATTGTGAAGAAAAATAGATGAGGTTTGCCTGTGCTCTCCGGCACTTGGCTGAGTCAAGTCGGACATTTTGACACAATCAACACAGATCTGCTGTCACTGCTGTTTCCTGTCAGGAATGAATCCCAATAGACAATCCCCCAGTGCCACTTACTCATTAATTACTGTATATAAATAGGCAGTAAACAAAGGCTGATGAATTAATTCACTGCCAGATGCTTTTCCAAACCAGTGTGGGCACATAAACATTTTTATGTAACTCTATCTCTAAGATATGCACACATGCCTGCAACTCAAAAAATGAACTGTGATGTGTCCAGGTTTATCGGTGCTGAGATCGCGCAGGTGTTGTGGTTCTGTCCATCTGAGCTTTACTGAATGAGGTTTTATTTGGCTCGTGCACTCACCCGTGCATTCTCTGCATTGTCTCCGCGCGGTTATGTAAAAGATAGTAGTGCTCGTGGAAACAGTATTTAGACTCAGATGGGCGACCATTTACCTTCCAGGATATCACTTACCCCTCTGCGTCTTTCACAGACACCTAATGTTTTAGTCATGCTCCATGTCTGTCGTCATGACTCCTGTTGTTGGGACAACCAATATCCCAGCTCTCTACAGGACACACAGGGCAGCTAAAGTTTAAGCCATCTACTCTGGTACATGGAAAGTGATGTTAGGTTAAATAAATTGCTAAATTACTTTAATGCTGATGAACAGCCAACAATATTAAGTTGCAAGTTCTTTTTTGTAAGAATAAACTGATAATTATAGATACATATAGAAACCACAACAATAATATGACCTAAATTCCCATCTCTAAAACTACATTCATGTCTAATAGGAGGAGCAGCATATCAAAGACATTACATGCATGAATGTAATGAATATGTACTATATTATTGCACATTTTAGTGGATTACCCAGTTACTTCCAGATGAAATTAATTTGTTATCCAACTTGTTACAGAACTTTCATGTTACTCTGTAACATGAAAGTTAGCTTTCTGTTTTAGCTAAAGAGTCCGCACCATCTTGGAAATGTCCTCTGAGCACCCTGCATTCCTTTACACATAACTGTTTCTGTACAGAAAACATGCCCTCTACCCTCTGGAAACATGGGACTGCAGTGCCTATAGAAGCAATATAAAAACAGTGTCTATAATGAGTTTGACATTGAAAAGATGTCCACAATAAGCACATTTTAGCCCGCACAGGGAGGCTGTACAACAACAACACTAAACGTTCAGTAGATGTTAAACAAAAAGACGTCGCCAGTGTACCAAAACTGAACATACATAACTGACGTGTAAAAGACGTCACTTTGACGTCAGTTTGCACAGTGGGAAACTTTATGTGGCCTTCAGATTAGCTCAAAAAGAGTGTGTAGAGAGTTTCATGCAATGGGTTTCCATGATCAATCAGTCATATCCAAGCACAATGCAAGGCATTGGATGCAGAGGTGTAAAATACACCACTGGACTCTACAGCAGCGTTCTCTAAAGTGACAAATCACTCTTCACCATGTGGTAATCAAAGGTCAAATCTGGATTTGGTGGTTGTGAGGCGAACGGTACATGTTTGACTGCATTGTGCCAAGTGTAAAGTTTGGTGGATTATGGTCTGGAGCTATTTTTCAAGAGTTGGCTTGGTCTGGTGTTCTCAGCATACCAAGACATTTTGGACAATTTCATACTCCCACCTTTGATGGAACAGTGGTGGAAGGTCCCTTCCTGTTCCAACATGGCTGCCCACCAGAGCACAAAGCAAGTGCCTAAAATCCTGAATGAGCAAGTTTAGTCCAGAAGAACTTGAGTGCCCTGCAGAGAGTCCTGACCTCAATGTGGTAGAACACCTTTGGGATGAATAAGAGCAGAGACTGTGAAAAGGAATTAAAAATTCCCATAAACACACTCCTAAGCCTCTTGGAAAGCGTTCCCAGAACAGTTGAAGCTGTTATAACTGCAAAAGTTGGGCCAACATCACATTAAACCTATGGATCAAGAATGGGATATCGATCAAGTTCACATGCATGTGAAGAAGACGAGTGAATACTTTGGCTAATAAAGTGTATGTATTCACAGTCAATCAACAAGCCATAATTGACCACGTATTTTGTTGCCTTGTTGAAGGACTGCACAGTGTGTTTCTGCATTCCCTGTGATTGAATTCCCACAATCCCTCTTGTTGTATAGGTTGAGAGCTTAACTTAGAGATGTAACTTTTTTCGCAGTAGTTCAGAAAAATCGTTTTCTTTTGGTAAAATTTATGAAAGTAAGAGAAAATATTACAGTTTTGTTATACAAATGATCATTTGTCATGACAATTTTCACCAAGCTCAAATCTTTTGATGAAATAATTACAGCTTTTTGTATTCTGTGTCATTTTGGCTGATGTGGGTACTTGATCAGATGCAATCATACTGTCAGATAAGCGGAATCATTTCAACAAATTTTTGTTCTGATAATTCGGTTAAACAAAATGGGCGTTATTTCACGCAGCCTGTTTGTGATTCATCTAGCAGATGGTGACAAGGAGGGAAGACAGAGTAGTGGCAGGGAGAACGCTGTCAGGTCAATAGAAATTTATGAATGATATCTCAGTATCAGACTTGAGAGGTTTGAACATCTGTTTGACTGAACACAGATGTCCCTGTAGCATTATTACACTGATTGCTCTGTTGCTCTGATTACATTCCAGATAACATGGAACTTGGAATTCAGCTGCATTTTTTTTACTTCCAAGAAATGCAATACATAGACATTATCTAGTTATGGCTGAAATGTAAAGTGGGTAATGTTTTCATAATGAAGAAGAATGTATGAAATAAAAAATAATATCTGTAGTTATGCTGTTCTGACTGCAATGTCATAAAAGTGCAATGGTGCAATAATATTTTAGATGCTTCATCACATCACTGGAATGTGCTAGAGCCCTCCAAACTTGAATTTTGCAGATACTTCTGTCAGTAAACTTTCACATAGTACACTCTGTACACTTCTTGCTTAGGTGATTTTTTTCAAAGTGTAGTTTTGTCATAAATTAACACAACTAGCTGTATGTTTACTGGAAATGACTTTCATGGTTAACATTGGCCATTTGCCTCTGACCAAAGTTGTGGGAAGGTCCTTTGGGGTGTTGAACTGCATCCCTGGAGGGGTGTCTAGGTTCTAAGATATAAAATGGATATAGTATCCTTTTCACTTTTCACATTTTAATATAATTCTACAAAGCTATGTCATTCTTGCAACTACCAGAAGTACATACAGCCAAAACTTAACTGAAATGGTCCACACAGCCAAGAAAAATATTCTGGCTTACAGAAAATACTTTAACACTAATGACAATAATTAAACCCCACAGGGCACACATGTCAGGCACAAAAAAGGGTGAGCAAATCCATAAAGAAACCTTTAAAACATATCTCAGTCTTATAAGGCAGACACAGCAGTCAAGGCATACAGTCAACCGATTTGCACACAACATAGATAACATTTTACTTGACCCAAAAGACAGATTTACACAGATAATCTGGTAACTTTTTGCAAGAAATTTAGGACTGGGAAATTACTGATTAATTACAATGTTAAACTGCATGGTGCCAACTCATAATAAGAGTTACTTTCATCTGTGTGCAGGTCATAAGACTCCAAATGTGACTTGGACATCAGATCTTTAGGCGATAAATACCCTCACGAGTGACATCGATGCCCAAAGTGTTAAAGTCTGTGAGGACATTTAACTAGTGATAGGTATTGGGTGATAGCTCATTTTGAAAAAAGGCACCACTTCTACTGATGTCTACTATGTAACGTCATTTGACCATGATGCTTTACATGGGGCTTTACTCACACATTTCTACAATGAAAGCCATATGGCACGGCTATGTAGTGGGTAGCATTGTTGACTCATAGCATGAGGGCTCGTGATTTGAATCCACTGGCTGGCATGTTTTAATGTTCTCTCCCGGTACTACAGCTTCCTCCCATAGTCCAAAGACATGCATGTTAGGTTGATGTTAGGTTGACTGGTGTTTCTAATTTGGCTGTGGATATAAATGTGTGAGTGAATGGTTGTCTGTCCCTTCAATAGACTGACAACCTGTTTGTGGTGGTTGTCCATTAAGGGTTATAAGTGTACAGTATTCCACATTGAATGTTTTGACTGTCACGGAAAGCATTGCTGCTCAGTATCAGCCGATGCCTAAAGCCAATAATTGTATTATATTGAAACTAGAAAAAGTGGGATTGGTTGATCCCTAGCTTTTTTTTGCCTGTCCCGTTTGGTTCTTTTGCCATTAGAATTATTGTCTAAAGGCGAAGAAAGATGCCCAACGGATTTACTTTACCAAATTGACCATCCCAGCCTTGCCGTAATGATCTATTTGATTCACCTTTTATTGTTTATTTTATTTTTTATTTTCACTTGTTAGATATGGGACAGACTTGAATGAGGAAAAGAAAAGGGAGAAAGAAAGAGGGAAAGAAAAACAGCAGAGAAGAGGGACGGGGATAAAGGCCAAAAAACAAAAACCAACAAAATAAGCAGACAAAAAAAATACATATATCAATCACCTGGATCATCTGTTGAGAAAGAAAGCAGAAGAAAACGAGAGCAATAGAATAAACAACATCACAATGATCTATGGGAATATAACAGTAAATACTAAATATTAAACATTATTGTGCAGCATGCAAGATCGACAGCGCACAGTGTGCTTTGAGGTAGGAGCCAAAAAGGGTGTAGTTTGTGTGTGTGAGCACCCGTGTGTACACCTGTGAGCATGGACGCGCTTGTTTTTAAAAGGTTCCTTCATGTAATGATCTGCTAGAGGGTGTGGGGAGCCACAGCCCCGTCCTCCAGGGCATGAAGCAGGTATGGAGGAGATCAAAACTCCAGACATCCAGAGGCCCTCAGAACACAAGAGACCAAGGAAGACCAACAGAGGGGCAGCTGCGCCACTATCCCAGAAAGAGCTGACGAGAGTCCCAGATGAGGGGTCTCTCAGCAGCCGCGGAGCAGAAGCCAGGGGGGGGGGTTGCAGTGACGTGCCCGTGAGCTCCGCCGGCAGCCAGCTGTGCCAGAGTGACCGAGCCCCAGGCCGAGAGGCCGAGGGCACCCCAACCCCGAAGTGGCCCGAGCGAGCCCCAGGCTCCAGGCCCCGACAAGTAGCCACCAAGGAGTGAGCCGGTGTGTACCTGGACGCCCATCCCCGGACACAAAGAACCACCAACGCACCGATGTCTGAGGGCGTCTGCCACTGGCAGGGGAAGTGGTGGGGGAGATAGGCCTCCATACCTCGGAGGGCCCGAGATGTCCCCAGAGAGGTGGCGTCTGATACCCGACCTGACATATGGACACAGACAAACAGGCACACACAGATACAAACATCCATTCCCACCCTCATGCTCTCATATGCAATTACTCAACACTCACCCAACGTGGAGACAGACATAGAGAGACACTGTACACACAATCCCTAGCTTCATGTTATCTAACAGGATGCTTATGGCTTTCCTGATTAAACTGTATCCACACCAGAACTGTAAAATGGAAAAAGGAAGTTACAATAATAGTTAAAGGAAGTGGATTATATTTAGCATCTGTTGTATCTGGGGATTAGAGCAGCGCATTGAGGCGTGAATGATGGAGTGGAACATTATCTGACAAAAATTGAAAAGATTTATCTAAATCTTTCTGAATTAAATCAAAGAGGCTCTTAAACATTAAGTGCCCATTTTAGAAGTGCTAGTGTTAAAGTGAATATTTAAAATTTCAATTTAATGTCCTTTCTACAAAAAGTCTGACAGAAATGGTAAGATTAAGCTTTCATTCCCACAATAGCTGCTGCTGTGTGCGCAGGTTTGGCTTTCTTTATGTATGACTAAACTCACAGATGCTGGAATAAGTGTTCAAGGACAGCAACACACAGAGCAGCAACTCTCTAATTCCAACCTTGAATCACACTTGAGGTCTTTTGTGAATCACTGATATTTCACTTTATTGCACTCTTAAAACACAGTTTCTCCCAATTCCAAACATGTAATCAGCCGACACGTTCACAAGTGACTCTTCTCAATCACTGTGTGGAACACCTGTCCAGCTCATGTCATTATGCTGCGGAGCTGAAGCATGCCAGTTTAAGAGGCTGATTCACACGGGCGTACAGCCACCTCCTGTCACCGCAACCACAGCGAACAAAGAGACACTCAGTAAAATGAGTACACAATGTTCCATGACATTTAGTCCAGACTACTGCTAAAATCACCCAATTAAGAAAACGATTGAGAAAATAGATTACAAAAATGTCAAAAACAAGCTGTTCTGCCGTCTGAACTGAGCTTTTAACCAAATACCTTCAGGATATCACTGTCCAAGAAACATGCAATAGTTTCTGACGAGCCTAAAACAAAACGAGAAAGCAATATTGAATGCACCCAAAAGGTAGTGTGAGTTGTCTGTAAGAAGCATGTCACTTGACTGATGCTTCTTTTAAAGCAGCTGTCACGGTGCTTTCACAAACTATGACGTCAGGAGAGTGCCATAACCATTTGTGCCCACTCCTGAGGCACACTTGACTCACCGAGCTGTTCTAAACTACAGATGTTGCTGCACAAGATAAATAAATGAAAAATTACTTCACAGTCGGAATAGGAATAGAAGATGTTAAAACAGAAAACAAATTCATAAAGTCACAAAGGTTTTTCCATGGTTTTCTGCCAGACGTCTGTAGCCACCACCCACTATGCTGTCTTGCCCATACTTTCATTTTATCCATCAGAGAGACTGATGTTGTAATGTTTTGAGCAAGATGATCCACTGTGGTGACCCCTAAAGGGAGCAGGTGAAAGAAGAAAATAAAGAGACTGATTTTCTGTAGCCGTGTTAGGCGCCAGGTCACAAAAATTACATTGCAGGGTGCATTGTCAGCCTAAACAGTACCAAAGTTTACTCAATTCCACCAGTGATGGCATTAATTCTGGTATTTGCCACAGTTTGCAGGAAAAGCAATTCCTACTTCTGTACATCTTTTGTGTCATAAGAAAGCAGAATTAATATTGCAAATCCAACTTGTACTGCTTCATATACACTTTCAAGCTATAGGAAGCTCACTCTCACATTTTGGCACTCTATTAGAGCTCAGAGTTTCCCATCTCTCCTTCTAACATGCATGACTGGATGTCGTTTCAGCCGCTTCAGCCCCTGGGGAGCTATTTACTCATCATGTCCCAATTTCTCAATGGAACTTATTGGGTTAACTTTTGGGGAAGCTGATGAGCTCTGGCCATAGACAAATAGAATTTGGCTTTCTTTGCATTTCTGTATTTTGCTCCTGTAATAAATAATTTTGGGTTGTCTGAATGAATTGTGGACATGGTTACAATGAGCTGTATCACAAGAACAGAGTTTTTACTACAATGGAAACATGATGTCAGTGTGATATTTACTCATACAATCATGTGAGTCTTTAACTCTTAAAAATCCATTTGATGAACAAACACACGCTTGCCGTCTGCATTTTTTTTGAAGGACGTTATCCTTCATTTACTACAATGAAACTCTGATATTCATGTTTTTTCTCTGCTGAGTACCCAAAGGTAAACAGGTAACACTTGAAGGAAAAACTTAAGGAAAAAGTCAAGAAATTTCAGTTTCACTTGTTTATTAATTTCTGTCTTTTGGGCTTCATTGGAGCATATATCTCCATTATAGAACTTGTTCAGCAAAGATATTTGAAGCCAAACTCACCACTCAGCACTAAACACAATGGCACCACAACAGTGTTGTGTGTAGTGCTGTCATCTAACTGATCTCTGGGACAGGGACATAGACTGCTGCCTCTGGCTGGGTGAGCTTCATGTTCAAGTTCAAAGAATACCAGATTGGCAAGAGAGCCATGTTTAGCTTCATGAAAGTGTTTGGCTGTGCAACATACCTAGAGTGCTGATGTTGTACTTCAATTTATGAAATGTTGGACCGGAAACTTCTTACCAGTATGTGGATGGGTGAAAAATATGACTTCGGATCGGTTGTCTGCATTGACTTCATATTTGAAGTTTCCTTTTAAATGAAGCCAAGTATGCTTGTTTGTAGTATGCACAAGGTTGTCTCGGACTGTTTGAGCCCATAGAAATGATGAAGGACTTACTTTCAGTGATGCTTCTGCTTTTTACGATCTAACAGTGTCTATTAAATTAATGACCGTTGTTCAATTCAGTGGTAAAAGGTTTTTTAAAACATTGTTTTATATATATATATTTATGTCAGAGAATTAACGACTTTACGTCTGAAAATTGGTTGTCAGCCACAGCTCAAAAGGTCCTTAATTTAGAAGGTCGCTAATTTAGAAAAAAATATTTAATTTAATTTAAGAATTAATTTTCAGATGTCATAATCTACTTTTTAAAAAAAACAGCAGTGGTTTTAAACCAAAATTAAATATTTTTTAAGGTAAAAAGAACAAAAAAGTATGTAAGCACAGAACTTTACCATCTCCTGTTTTATATTTTTGCAGCCTCTTTCTTTTTGTGTCTGTGTGGATTTCCTTCTTATTCTTTCTTCTTAATCTGGCAATGAAAAGATCAAAAGGCTGGTTGAAAAAAATGGGTGAGGCATCATGTTGATATCTTAATGAAGCCACTCATCTAAGCTCCTCTGTTTTGACACCGATGGTCTAATGTTATGAATGACATCCATCGCAGGCACAGGAGCTCTCCACTTTGTTTTTTTTTTACTTACTTTCTTATCTGTTATTTTTCATCTGAAGCAGAAAGACATCAGATGATTGGATTTGTTGTCAAAGCAAAACTCCTGCTGAGTTAGTCTACAGGTATCAGTGCCCTGCACACACAAACATATACACGAGCAACACTCTCACAAAGTCTTGCTGTTTTCACCTCATGTGTTTGAGGCAGGTCTGTGTTGGTAATTCACACAGCTTTCTTTACTCTGATACACAGAACACACTATGGACTCCAGCAGGTACATCCTTAAGTCTGTTGTGTGTAAATATTTGTGTGTGGTTGATTCTCTGCAGAGCACTTTTAGTGCCATTGATAATGGACAGTATGATGAACCCTGGATAAGAGAAAGTAGTCCATGCAGGGTGATTATGGAGGATGACAACAGATTAAGCATAAAGTGTATCCTTGTATGCATCTTGCATCAGGATTTCCTTTTCTGTCACTTTGACATTGCATGAAGTTCAGTTCAGTTCTATTTGAATCAATCTCAGTGTTTTTGCAGTGCAGGAAACTGTGGGACTCGCATCAAAACACTGAGAACTTAGTAGAGAGCAATAGGACAGAGCCAAGGTTTTGTCACTGTGCTCACACCTTTGAGGCATCCAGGGAGAGATTTTATCAGAATACACTGATTCTAACATTTTCCCTTCGTGTTCCAAATAATTAAACACTCCTAGCGGCAACAATCACACACATATCAGATGCAAAATAAGACATGCTTTTCTGTGTTAAATTTAGAGTGCAATTTACAATAAACTGCCTGCCACAAATCTTAGTTACTCAGGTTTGTGTGATTCATTACATTGTATCCTTACTTGGAGAAATAAATGAAGGAGCAGATGAGTTGCTCAGCAGCACAAATTCTGACTGATTATAACGTGTTAGCAATTTGTTGGAGGGCAAGTGCAGTCAGTCTGAGGTAGGATTCCTCCCACCAAGTGACCTGTGCAATTGTCTTGTGACCAAAAGTGGTTTCCAAGAGGTTGAGAGTGCCGCATGCTCAACCTCTAGGTAACCAGTTGGAGGTTGCCATCCTATTTTTACACTAGTGTGATGGTAATCATGTACAAGACTGTTTCTCACATATTGCAAAAATAGTGGATACTGGATTTTGGGCCATTTTGTTAGTTAATAGGGCAACAGTAATTTATAAAATCCCAATGATGGAGAACACCAACAGCTCTGTAAGAGCTGGGTTGAGGTTTATTTATTTTCCCCTATAGTTTTTCCTGCATTAAATCAGAAAGTAGAATATATGCAATATAAAAACACAGGAAGCCAAGTTGTACATTTAATGGGACTTTTGTATTGGACAAAGGTTTTGATTCACCCCTCATTTCTCTATGTTTTGTTTCCAAAGAGTCAGACTTGTAATTTTTAAAGGAGTTTTGAGCAGTAGTTCTCTAGGCTTTCTGAATGTCTTTCAAAAAATGTCCTTTGAACATTGGCTGCTTTTTCGCTCTTTATAGAATCCCAGTGTTTTGAGTTTTTATCTACCTTGCATATTTGCTGGCTTTACTACATTTTGATATTCAAAACTTTTGTTTCTCATGAAGTTTTGTTCTGGGTTTTATGTTTATATTGTATCCCTTGAGTCTTTTATGTATTTCTGCCTCCTTTGTGTTCCTGTGTCGGGTTTAGTCCCATCTCTGAATTTTGTCTCTTGTCCTTTTGTGTCAGTTTAGTGGTAATTTCTCAGTGTTTAGTGTTTCTAGTTTTACTCATTTGGGTTCTATTCTGGGTTGTTAGGTTGTGCTCCATTCATAGTTTTCATTATCATGTTTCCCCTGTGTTTTGTCTTTAACTTGTAATTGTCTGCATGTGATTCCAGGTTTAGTTACTTCATGTTGTACATTAGTGGTTATTTGTCTGCTGTGTTTGTATATAATTTAAAGCCTGTTGTCTTATCATTCTTAATTTGTTTCCTTCTGTGTTCCTTCGTGTCCCAGTCTCATCTGCTCTTGTCCTTTTATCTTCCCATGTTCCCCTGTCTTGTCATCTTGTTCTCCTCTATGCTGAATTGCCTCCATTCACTGTTCAGATAACTGTCTTTTCTCTTTGTGCCAGTTAGTCATGTCTTCATGCTTGTTTACCTTTTTGTCTGGGTCAGACATGTGCATTGTAGTCCTGGTCTTTGTCGTAGTTACTTCCTGTTTTTTATTGTTGTCGTTGTTTTATTTATCTTGATAATCCCTCATCTCATGGAGTCACTTAACACTGACCTGCATATAAAGGCAGTCAACTCAAGGTATGAACCTGTGTTGTGTCGGCACATAACAGACAGCTTAACACCCAATTTAAAATTTTATCTCCTGTTACTAGCAGCTTGTCACAAAATATATGGGTACATTAGCAGTAGCATTTTGCGACAACAAGTTAATTCCACAAGAAAACTTGCCATATCTCAGGACAAAAGATGGACAGAAGAAGGTAGGGGCAGGCCTACAAGGCAGATAAACAGTACCTGAAAGTTATGACCTTAAGAAATAAGAAAAAATCTAATAAAGACCTGACATAGGAACTGAAAGTCGCATCTGGCCCTTCAGCTGGTTAATCTACGGTTCCCTAAAGCTTCATCAGGTCACAGTAGAAAAGTAGCTGTTAAGAACACATTCTTAAGGAAGGGAAATGGGCAGAAAAGACTGGTGTATGCCAAATATTCAATTCAGTTCATTTCAAATCAGTTTTATTTATATAGCACCAAATCACAAGAACAGTCGCCACAAGATGGTTTCTATTGTAAGGTAAAGACCCTACAATAATAAATATTAATAATATAAAAATTATATCAATAGTAAATATCAGGGTTTTTTATGTATGTGGCCAAACTCTATGGGTTTACACTTTATTAAAGTTGACGAGGAGTAAAATTGAATATTACCTGAGCAAATGTGAACAGTTATCTACAACAGCTGAACCTCCTCTCTTTGACACTGTATCACCAAACACCTCATGTTACCAGCTTCGAGAGCCCAACATACGCTGGCTAATGTGGCCAGTGTTTGGAAAGCTGCTAGTTTGATTTTCTAATTTATTCACTTGTTTTCACTTTTATAGAACTCAGAAAGAAATAACAGTTGGTAATACTGCAGAAGGCATGTGTGCATCTGTTACTGTGCGTGTGAGTCTGATGAGCTGCCATGTTCAAAATGAAAATGAGAATATTAGCAGAAGAAACCAGATCATATTTACTTAAGGTCACTATTTAAATGCAAATAGAAAACCAACAGCGGTTGAAACACTGTTGATAAATGAAAAAAATGGCAATGTAGAGACATGGATCAAAGGTTAAAATAGAAGTACATACAGTTTTAAAGCTTTAGATACAATTTATATACTGCTTTTTAATACTTTTCTCCAAGAGCCAAGTTCAGTGTCCTCTAATTCCAACTGCAGTCACAAAATTTCAGTATTTGGTTATTATTTGGCATTTTTTATGACTTTGCAGCATGTCAACTCACTTTGTAACGTGACGTCCGCTCTGGTGCGTGAAAATACCTACTAATCATGGCTGGAGTTCCACTCCTGTTTCCTTGTTTTGGTCATAATAACAGCTGTCATTCTCAGGTTGTACAGGATCGTTTTCTTTTTATTGTGTCATTATTAAACAGTGTTGTGTGGCATGCAGCTGAAAACCACCCATAACTCTAAAATACACAATTGTGTATGTTATGTGCTGCGATGTGCTCTCAAGTACCACAAAGAATTGGTTAGTTAAGCTCTTTGAATGACATTATAAAATACCTTAATTACAGCTTTCTCGACATTGAAAATATGCCCGTTTCTTTGTGGGTTCTGCTGCTTTACTGCTTCAAAGCAAACATTTACAGGAATTTTATGTTATTTTACATTTGACATGTAAAATCAGTCTATTTATGTAAATTTTATGATATTCTAAAAAAGCAGAAAAAAACTGTAAAATACGCAGTAAAATCCTTTTATATTACAATTTTCTTACAGTATGCTCCAAACACAGAACAGATTTTAAGCAATAAACCTGGATATGTACAACATTATTATTTTTAGCTTTCGTTTTACTGTCAGTCTGTGCTCATATCTGTCTCATATACTTCTCATATTTGTAAATCCAAACATTCATGCGAGAGTCTGACAAAGATTTTTAGCTTGTGCTTTGTAACTGCAGTCAGTTAGAAGCTTCACGTTAAGTGAACTGCAGATGAAGCAAATACTCCCAGGGTGCAGGTGAAATGTGATAATAACTTAATACCTTACAGACCTTGTCTTCGCTGAAGGCATTTTAACTGTAGATGATGACATTAATTATAACTGCATTCCATTTAGTTGTGCCAGCGGCAAGGTCCTGGTATTGCTAATGGTGTGGACTAGGACACCCGAGCTCTTGAAATGCGATCACCTGACATGTAAACTGTGAAAAAATGAGCCAGCTTCATCCTTAGCTCTAATCAGACCAATAACTGTACAGATACACTTGTTGCTTTCTTATAGCCAGTATGTGTCAGCTTTGATATCACCATGTGCTGTCTTTAATTGTTTTTAGGTTTAATTTCTATATTTGAAAGGCAATTATCAGATTCAGAAGAGCTATCTGGTTGACGCAAACTTTTTTTATGCCTTCCCTAGATTCTGCATGATTATGCATAGCATAATGGCCTTCAATGGAACATTTAACTGCATTTTAAATAATAGTCATTTTCTATTGCATTATGTGTTATCATACAAAAATCAAAATTATTTAAATACCTTAAAGGATGAGGAGGATCAGCTAGATCAGAGACTGGTCCTACTGCATTCAGATTTGAGGATAGCACAGTCATGGTTGTCAAACACGTGCTAGAGGTAATTTTTCTGAGCCAGGATGTTCTTGTTTGATCAAAAAAAGGACCTGTTAAACTTGTTTTTGTGATTTTCTGCAGATTTTTATTTGTGATTTGCATCACATAACAGCACCGTCTCATTGTGTCAGCACTGACGCAGCGCTGACTCATTTGGCTATCATCCTTGGTGACAAGAGTTAGGACGTCACACAGTCCTTGGCAGTAGAATAGCCCAAAGAAGGGTGCAAGTCACTTGTGTCATTACAGGAAGGCTCTGAGATTTCTTCAATGTTCACCAAGTTTTGCACCAAGTTTTTGTTGTAACGTAGGGAGTTTGAGGGAGAGCATTAACAAATGACCTGTTGAGATTTTGTTGTGTCAATGCACCCCCTTATGACACGTTGAAAACATGCTTGTTTTTGGCTGCACTAACAAAATCATCATTATTCATTTTGCACTCTTTGTAAAAATACATTTGACACCGTGAAGCTTCCAGTGAAGCATCATGTGATGCACGTGGTGCTACACGCACTGAGACAATGGGACTACTAAGTAGCATTCCAAGTTTGGGAGGAGTTCTGGGTGCTGGATAAGGCAACTGCTTTAAAGCTATAGGTAACAAACTTTAAGTCAGGTACACTTGTTGCTTTCTTACAGCCAACATGTTTCAACTTTGATGTCACCTTGTGTTATCGGTATTGCCGCTTTTTGCTGCTACTTGTAAAAGAAAAAGTCAAAGCTGGTGTTTTTTGTTTTTTGTCACATTAATACTCATTTTTGAAGGGAGTCTGGTTAAGGTGTTGCTTCTGTAAGTACCCCACACTCTTATTTAGGAAACACATAATTTAATTGAAGCAGTAATTTAGTTTTGAAAATATACTGGAAAAGAAAAGATTACTATATTCATGTAGAGTTGCCAGGAGAAGATGTATTTATCATTAGAATTTGATGGCATAGTTCATTCATTTAGATAAATGTGCAGCGGTAAAAATTACATGGCTGACACAGATTGATACATCTTTTTTCTCAAATAAAATTCCTTCGCAGAAAACTGATTTGTGCCTTTATTATCTTTAATTTAACAGAATTTGTCGCTGAGTTTTTAATGCACTTTTTTTTTTTAACCCTTTGAGCTTTTCTCAAGCCAGTTCATTGAATCAGATTCCCTGTAATGTAATTTAAGAGGAATGGGACTGCTCCAAACAAACTAGGTTGAGTTATGGGCTGGCCCCTCAGGATGCAAATTCATGCACATACAGTATAAACACACTCTTTGTATCTTTCTGGCTTGCACGTCAGCAGTTAAACTGCATTTTGTGTCTTGTGATGCCTGTGGTGCTTATGGGTCTGTTTAGTTTTAACATAATTATGTTTCCTCGTTAAATCCAAAATGTATCTAATCTGACAGAGATGAATGGAGCCACTTACTTCACTTACTTTTCACAGTTACTGGTTGAGCCCATCAGAGAGCACTGAGAACATTTAGTGATGGTTTTTTTCATGGGTTTACCATTAATTATAGTAATACTTTAAACATATTTAATTGAAGGACAGTCTTATTTACTGTGATCAGAAACGGGCATGCTGAATGAATACTTTCAAGGACCAACATGCAGCATGTAAATTAGTATTTTTTTCCCTAAGAGCGGATTAAGACATTATGTATGCATCATTCTTCGCTACTTTGTAATTTACATCTCAACAGCTTAAGTCGCTGATGCAGCTATAGAGCAGTATTTTATACCATGAAATCACTCAATCTAAAGATGTTTTTTTTCTGTAGCAACTGAAAACTTGGTCTTATGCTAACTCGGTTAGAAATATTACCATATGTGAATGTGAGTATTTTATTGAAAATAACTCTCTTTGATATTTAATGAGACTCGTAAAAGCTTAGACTTAGCAGAGTGCATTTTATAGACTTTGAAGGAGGAATGAATAATTGAAGCAGTACAACAAAATACAACATCCAACACTGACATGAACAGTCCCCTGTCTCTGGATCTGGCAGCAAAGATTGAAGGATTTAAAGATAACCAGACCAGGCTAAGCTATTTTTCTACTAACAAATATAATAAAGAAATGTCAGCTGAATTAATTGAGGGGGGGGAAGAAAACTGTTTCAGGACCTCCTGTGTATCAGATGTGGTGATTTTCCTGTTTTGTTATATTATTTTTACTACTAAACTGCCACAATCAGTATCTAACACTGTGTAAACCAGAGCATTCCTCCTAGGATGACATATTTTATAATATAAAATGCTTTGATTTTTGTGATTTGGTTGTATAAATATAGAAAAACAGAGACTGAAGCATTTCAACAACTCTTCTGTCCTTTTTCTGGCGTAAACTGAAGAGCATCTGTCAAAATTATAACCTGTATTCAAGAAAAAGATGAATTTGGGATACATTCTTAAGGAGCCATGAACAAAATCAAGGATTTTAAGATGGGCAGACTCTATTTTTCCATTTACTTTAAAAAAACAACAACCATGTGGTAACAAAGTTGCTTACCATCAGTCGGGTCGCAATTTAAACTCGGAATCTGACCAAGTTGTTCTTGCCTGAACCTAACCAAAAATGTGATCATTTAAATTTAAAAGATGTCAGACTCAGTGGGATACGCTTGTGGGAAAGTAAAACATGAAAGACACTCATCTCTTTGTTCGTGTCTGGATGTGAGTAGAACAGCTTGTTTGTGTGAAGAAGTAAAAATTCATTGAGTTTAGGCTCAGGAACAACAACTCAACTCAAAACCAGTGATATACTGACTGTTTCCTACTGATACGAAAAAAGGGATCGACAACAGAAACTTTTAGGGAAAACATTTTTAATACTGCACATTTTGAAGTACCAAGAAACAAAACACAGATCTGTGAAAGAAATTCTCAAATACTTAAACACATCATCAGGCATTTATCCAATGGGGTCATCTAGCAGGTGATGGTGTGAGCTTCTGCAGAAGACAACCTCACTAGGAAGACACAGAAAGCATACTGGCAGCCTGTACTTCAAAACTGTGGGGCACATTTTGACTTTGCCTTGAAAAGAGTCTGTACAGTAAAGCTTAATGAGACTCAGTAGAAAAAGAGCATGCTGCCAAGTTCTGATTGACCAGGTCGCAGTCTGTGTGCAGATAGTCTTTATGCCTGATAGTGGATCTCTTCTCCTAATCAAGAGCTATTCAGAGGATGCCTCTGCTTCAGAGGAGAGAGAACCTGAACATTTTTCCACAGTCAGTTTAAAAGGGAGAGATCATTTCAAAGAACTGAACATGATTTATCAATATAGTATTTGAGTTATAAACTATTTGGTAATTAGAGCAGAGTTCAGGGGAAAACAACGTTTATTTACACAACCACCAGGTGCAGATATATACAGTGAGGGGAACGGGGGTCCTAGGTCCGAAAGGGAAGTCCGGGATTGGAGTCACACACATGCTAGCTCTTCTTCTTTACAGTGGTTGAAACAACAGGTTAGTCACGGGTCCGGGGAAAACTGTGCACAGGAGAAAATAAGGTTACACAGAGATCGCAGCAAGTTTACAAAGCTTAAGGATTCGAGGAAGAGGTTCACTGACGTGTCTAGTATAATCATCCAGCGGTGAGGCTGTCTGCGTCCCGGCCTTAAGAGTCCAACCCGTAATCAGAGCCTGACGAGAAGCAGGTGTGTGCCAAGGGCGGAAGCCTGCAGTGAGCTCCGCCCTGGTGGGGAGGAGAGAGGAGAATGTACACCAAACACATGTGGCCTTTTGGAGCTGGCCGGGCAGACACAGGGACCATGACAGTATGTGATATAAAATGATAAGAAGAATCAGAGCCATAACTCGATAAAGAACTTGATGTTAACAGCTAGCTCAAAATACCATGTTTAAATGTCTCATATCTTGAAACATTGAGATTTTTGGGGGGTAATTGTTTGGTTTTTGATTGTTGTAATCCTTTATAGATATTCACTTATGTGAGGGGATCTGATTCACTGCTGCCATGGTAACTATAATGAAGAAATTTACATCAGTGTCAAACAGTTCTAGTTTAAGGCTAATTTGGAGAGTTAAGTTCACAATAGACAGGGTTTTTTTTCTAATTGTTGTTCTGTGCTACATGTGTAATGTAGAGGTCTAATGACATTGTGTAATTTAAAAATTTCTTTCTTTCCTTGAGTCTTATCTGTTGTGACACTGGTTCAATTGTGCTTCCTCAGCGCTTCTATGTCTTTTTTTGTGTTGGTCACAAGAATCAGACACCTGTGTTTTTACCCTTCACTCACAGTCTTTTGTGTTTCAGTGTACCTTGGAGACAGTGCGGGTGCCGTGATAGTCATTAATGCACTGACATTATCTTTGCAGGTGCACAAATGCAGAGTCATGCACAATGAGCAAACATAAAATATTAAATTGACAGTCCTTAACCACTTAAGCCCTACGCCCCCGGTACCGGGGGCAAAAAGGGGGAGATCGCGTTTAATCGGTTATAACACGGGGTGAGAAATATAAGTCCAGGCATGTGTGGTATCCACAGAAACCTCTGAATTTCAGCTAAAATCTCATATAAACCATTTCTACAACCACCACATGATTAAACGAGCCGTTACGTAAATGCGCACAAGTCCGCTAAACAAACAAAACCGAACAAGAAATTCTTTAGACTTCATGTAACCGGCTAAAGAAAGGCTGGTTAGCTTCCAGAGCTATCACTGACTCCACACACCAAGTTTCATTATGCTCTGACCAAAATTCACTGAATGAGCCGCAAAAGAAGACCACAAAAACACAAATGCGCTAAGACAGAAATTGGCTTACCGTCCGGATTTCCTCCGTTATTTTCGCCGGTAGCCAGTAGCCACATGATTATCAGCAGTTACCATGCCCACCTAGCCGCATCAGAGCCGTTTTCCGTCAACAACCTCCATTTTAGACCCACCTACAGACACGTGACTGGACAGACGTCGCATGCAGTAAATTTGGGCCCATGTGGGTTTTGGCCTTGCAACGTCTGATTGGTTGAAGTTATGTGAATGTGGCATCATTACTGTGATTCTATTGGCTCAAATAATTAAAAAGAGGTGTCAATCATGCAAATTGACCAAAAGAAACCAAAGTTACAGCCCCTCAGAGTTTAAAGGGCCCGAGGCCAATTAAATGCTCCATGCGCAGGGCAGAAAAGGGCCATTGCCATGTAAATGTGTAGTTAATTCTTCACAAATGTATTTTTAAAAAATGCATTTTTTTAGGCCTGTTAATAAAGTTAATTAATTTCTGCTCTTTAATACCTAAAAAATTCAACTGGCATGGTGTCCAATGTGTGCCAAAACTGGACATTTTTGTACAACGTCTGGATATTCATATATTGACAGTGCTGTAATTTTCCACTGTTTCACTTTAGAAACATAAATCTTTGCACAGATGATGTTTATATGTTGGTTACTGAATTTCTGGAATGAAATGTGAACTGAGGCATATTTTTAAAAGGGTTATATGCTAAAAAAAAATTAAAAAAATTAGGCGAGGATAAAATCTACTTACTTTTTCTGTGTTCCAGTCTCAGTAATTTTGACACAGTAATATCTGCTTCAATATTTATACCTCTGATGAAATTTCACAAGTGTTAGCTTTATTTTGATACCACGATTGTAAGCACGGAGTTTGTAATTGCAGAGAAATAATCAATTAGTTTGGGGCATTTCATTTTTGAGCAGGAAGCTCAGAAACCCCTTTGGGGCTTAAGAGGTTTAATATTGCTATGATTTTTTAAATCATATATCTTTATTGCATATTTTATGTATCTTCTACACTTCTGAAGAGACCAGGTCTACAATGCAGAGTTACAATGCAATCAAAACCTGAAAATCTGAAACACTGGAAAGGACTTTCATTTTATACATCTTTCCTCTTCTGAGGAACAACTGTGTATAAAAAGATATTGAAGATGTCCAGATCTCGTGACATGTTACCTCATTAGTTCCACAAACTAAAATGTTTACAGTGGCTAATATCATATATGTGCTAAGCTAATGTAACCCAACTAATGTTTTACTTTGATAGTCTGTCCTGTCATCAAAAAATATACAGTTATATTCAAATCATACCAGTCATTTGAAAACCTTCTAATAAAGGGGTCTACGTTAAAGTACATGAGATAAGCATATTGTTTTGGTATTGAATTAGTTAACCAGAATCATGTAATACTACTGATATTGGTTCCAATTACTACATTTCTGGTATAACATAATATGTTTAATTTCAATTCAGTTCAGTTGTGCTTATACAGTAAAATGTCACAACAACAGTCGCATCAAGGCACAGACAGCGAGACAACAAGTAAGCATTTGGTGACAGTGGAAAGGAAAAACTCCCTATTAACAGGAAGAAATCTACAGGAGAACCAGGCTCTGCTGCAGCTAATTGGGGGTGAGGGGGAGGAAGACAGGACAAAAGGCATACGAGTGTGTTCTTGAATGTTTTTGTCACTGCTGGTCACTGTGGTGTATCATCCTATGTCATCACTTTACATTACCCTCATGTTGTGGGAAACACAATAAATCAAAGCCACTTCGTCTGGCTTTCTGTTCTTTTGAAGATAAATCACAGCAAAAATTTCTGGCACAACTTCACCTACTTCCAAGGTGCATGGAGAGGATGAAAGAATACACAATGCAGGAACTCCACAACACTTAAGGGAAGATGAACAACTTTATTGACTGACCAACGCGTTTCGGCTTCTGGCCTTCATCAGGGTTTTTGTCCTTTTGCACATGAACCTGCTGTTTGTACTCGGATGTATATGTATCAGCGCACAAAGTTGAGACGTAATCAATAACTAGAATTCATTATTGGATCCATTACTGGAACATAATTGCAGTAATTGTTTAATGGGGTAAGGAATAATAATTTAAACTATTTAAATTGCTTGCGGGTTTTGCAGCGATTGTTAAAGAGTTTAAAGAGCTGTGCAACATTCTTGAACAGTTTAAAACATCTCCATCTTTAGCCACATAAAAAAAATGAAGCCAAATAATATACGTAAGCTGTTGGATTCATTTGACTTATACGCCTCCAATTTGTTATACCCTGTTCAAAAGAGTAAAGACAAAGATCACTAATATTACTATGTCTTCATCGCGTGAATGATTAGACAGGGAAGTGTAACGTGCAAAGGAAATTAATACTAGAGAAAACCCACACAGCAGACCATATGCCCAGAGAGATATGTGAGCAAAAGAATGCACCAGCTTGTGTAACTGAATAAGACCCAAGAAACGTTATTGGACTGCTGCTTCATTCCCATTCTGGCTTCACTCCCAAAAAACAACACTGACCCTCACGCAAAAACCCAAACACTAAATCAAGACAGCTTTGATAAGAAGTCATTCTTCGTACACCTGGCAATGAAACTAATGTAATGAGGAAAATATATGATAAATATGTAGTAGCTTGCCAACCTCTGTGCAAAAGTAAGAAAATATGTTTCTAACGGTAGCTTCTAAGTTATGTGCTGGATTATTTTCTGGCTGTCTGCAGAGACTTCAGAGCCAAGAAGTGGTTCATCACAAAACCCTCATGAAATCACAAACTGTCATTTTTGCAGTTTATTTTTTGCAATAAGGTCAGCTCTTCAGTTCTTTATCTAGTACTTTATACTTTTGGATGTAGGGGAGCTTGTGGGTCTCCCCTTCTTTGACATAGAAATCTACTAAACGAGACATAAGATACTGAGCAACTGTATTGAGCAATTGGGAGCAGATTTATTTGACAATTCAACCAGGTCACTTTGGCTGTTTCATTTCCACTTTATTATTTTTATGTTTTTATTATTTCATTCTTCCATTTCATTATACAAGCAGTCCTAGTGTGGAAGACATGTGCATTGTATTGTAAAGACAATAATTTTATGAAGCCCAGAGAGCATAGTTCTGGCATGCTCCACTGGACACTAAGAATGGTATGTACTGGCCAAGCCTTTCCCCCATGTGCTCTCTCCCTCTCTCTTCACACAACTTTTATGATGCTCATCTGGACACTGCGTTATGCATCATCCCCTAGTTGGACACCTGCCCTGTGGCGCAGTATTGCCATGATTTGATGACATAAGACAGAAATGCTACCTTATTGTGAATGTAGCAATCAGCTAAAAGCTGCTCAGCCCATCTGCCATTGGCTCAGTGGTACCCAGATTTCTTTCCAACCCAAAGTTGAAGTCCTGATATTTCACATGAATCGCAAAATAGGACTATTTTAATATATGAATAATGGAAAAAGAAAGTTGACTGTCTAGTTTTCTTAAGCCACTACTGAAAATTGTAAACACACGGTGTGAAAGTAGCTGATGAATCTGGATAGCAAAGAACTGTAAGCCTCACAGTTACATAATAATAATAATAATAATAATAATAATAATATATTTTATTTGAAAGCGCCTTTCAAAACACTCAAGGTCACTGTACACAGTAGAATAAAAGCAACATAAAAGCAAGCAGTTTACAGAATCATAAAAGCATAAGTCATAAACAAATAAATAGCAGAGTGGAGAGGTTATGTGGGATAAGCTATTTTGTACAAGTGGGTTTTGAGTTTGGACTTAAAGAGTGAGAAGGAAGAGATATTTCTTAAATCAGGAGGTCGGGAATTCCAGAGTCGTGGAGCAGAGCAGCTGAAAGCCCTGCTCCCCATGGTTGCAAGACGGGGGGAAGGGACGGAGAGTGAAAGGGAAGAAGAAGATCTGAGACAACGAGATGGGGTGGTGATCTTAACTAGATCAGAGAGATATGGAGGAGAGAGATGATGAATAGCCTTAAATGTGTATAAGAGTATTTTGAAATTGATGCGATATTTGACCGGGAGCCAGTGAAGCTGCTGCAAGGCAGGAATGATGTGGTGGACAGAAGGGGTCCTGGTGATGATACGGGCAACAGAGTTCTGGACGCGTTGGAGCTTGTGGATGGATTTTTGAGTAAGACCAAAAAGAAGTGAATTACAATAATCAATCCGGGAAGTAACAAGGCTATGGACAAGAATGGCAGTGGCATGTGGGGTGAGAAAAGGACGGAGACGATTAATGTTGCGCAATTGAAAATATGCAGACCGAGTAACATTATTAATGTGTGAATTGAAAGATAAAGTACTATCGAGTATGACACCCAAACTTTTCACAGAGGAAGAAATGAAGACCGGTGAGTTATCGATAGTAATAGAGAAACTGTTGGTTCTGGATAATGTTGATTTAGTGCCTACCAAGAGGAGCTCGGATTTATGACTATTGAGTTTGAGAAAATTAGAAGAGAAGGGATCTAGACCAGTTTTTTTCAATATTGGGGTGATGGCGGCAATTTTGAGGGAAGCGGGAACAGTTCCAGTGGTAAGTGAAGAGCAGATGATGGCAGATATGAGGGGAAGCAAAGAAGGTAGACATGCCTTAACCAAAACTGTAGGAATGGGGTCTAGCTGACAAGTAGAAGGTTTTGACTTACAGATGAAATCTGAAATATCAGTAACTGAGGGGAGCTGGAAAGCAGAAAAACAGTGTGATGGGAGATGAATTACACAGGAAGAGCTAAATGGAACCTCGGAAACCAGTTCTTGGTGTATTTTGTGAATTTTCTCAATGAAAAATAACATTAAAGAATCACAAAAGGAGGACGAGTAAAGATGAGCAGGTAAAGAATCTGGTGACCTGAAAGAAGAGTTGAACAGTGAAAACAGTATCTTGGTTGAGTCATCTTTTGAACAGATAATGGTGGAGTAGTAAGCAGATTTTTTGATTTGATTAATACACTCCTTATAATACATAATATGATTATTAAACATTTCCTTGTGGATATTCAGACCAGTTTTCTTATAAAGGCGTTCAAGTCGTCGTCCTTTTGCTTTCAGGAGCCTGAGTTCAGCTGTAAACCAGGGTGCTGACTGAGAGAATGATACAGATTTGGTTTTGAGTGGGGCAACAGTTTAGAATACTATTGAGACTAGAGTTATAATAGGAAACTAAGTCCTCTTGGGTAAGCAGGTTATGAAAATGCAAATGACTAACTACTTTTAATAGTATGCCAACTATATGTCTGAGGTCCATGCAAAAGATACAAGCCTGTGCCTGTTGGTCACCTCTGTGTTTCCTGCTGCAAAGATTTTCCACATAAGCCAAATCAGACAGAAAACAAGATGGGCAAGAATTCTCCCCCGAGGAGGCAGAAGGAACGATAAGGCAGGGAACAGAGGGAGATTTTCAGAAAACTTTGGCCACAGGCATTTGTCTCCTTGCATCTGACAAGCCATTTTGCTTCTAAGCGGTTCAAGGATCATAAAGTAGAAGGATGGAGGAAGCAAAAGGTGAACATATGAGAGAAGGTGAGAGATGAAAAAAAAATGGCACTTGTTGTGTTTGTGAAGCGTAACATCTGCTGAAGGAGCAGATTCTGGATCACTTCCATCACACACCTCAGGTACTCATAAAATACAGGCTCACTCCCTTACATGCACACACACAAAACACACTCAAACACAATCTTATGCCAAGTGCACCTAATCTGATGAAGATAACAGTGATCCCCTCAAGACCATAATTCAAGCTATTCTATGTGACTTCACCTTCTCTGTATAAGAGTCAAATGGACAGCATGCAGACACTGGAATCGTATTAGCTCAGGTTTTGAGATGCCAACCCAACACATTAGATAAAAGTCTCATTTTGGCTTAAAATTGATTGAAAACTTAAGATTAGTACTTATTTCCATAAACACCCTTTTAACCCTTGTGTTGTCCTTGGGTCATTTTTGTCCTCTAAAGAAATCTTTTGCTATCAAAAATGTGTTTTTTATTCATCAAATGGTCTGAAAATAACTGAAGTTATTAATTACTATGCTATGCATGATTGGAATAAGTTTTAAGTAATTTGATTTATTTATGGGGTTTTTATTGGATTTTATAACACCCGTGGTCCTCGTGGACAAAAATGACCCCAAAGTACAAAGTGTTGCAAAGGGCCGTATTTTCACACCATACTGCTTTCAAACATCTTTGATCTTGGATCACTGATGTGTGCTGTCAAGTACTGGTCATAACAACCACAACAACAACAACAACAGTCAGCACAATGAGGAGGCAGGTGCTCTATATTCAATGAAATTTTATTTATACAGCGCCAAATCACAACAACAGTCACATCAAGGTGCTTCGTATTGTAAGGTAGACCCTACAATAATACATACACAGAAAGTATGCTCACAAGCCTCCATTGCACTAGAGATTTGCATACTTTGATGAGCATACTTTTTTTTTTTACCATGTTGTGCAAAGCAATGACCAGTAGAACAATGCATATATTGTCCTCTAGTATAATGAGGAGGGAGAATCAATGTTCAGGAAGATCCAGGGTTAGAAGATATAGAAAATATTGTCAATATTTAGAGCACATGCTACCCTTTCTCTGAAAAAGCACATCACCCACCTGCAGAAGTGGAAGAAGACTATGAAGTGAAGAAAAGTGATGAAGAATCTGAACTATGTTCAAGTAGGTTCTCAGGCATCCAGGACATGGTAGTCTGAGGAGCTTGGAAAGAAAGTGACTGGGCTTCTTGAAGTTTCTTGAATTTTCAGAATGTGAAACTGAAATAGAAGATGTGTCAGAGGACTACACATCTTCCATTTCAATTATGATGAAGACAAAGAATCAAGCAAGAAAGAGGAGTCAGCTGAGACAGAGGAATATTTGCAGTAATGTGAGGAAACATTGATCTGGTCTTCTATCCTTCCCAGTGACAGACGATGCCTGACTCTCTCATGTGCCACAGAGAAAGACAATCTATCACGGTCCAAGCACATATGCCAGGTCCCATACTCCTTCAGTTGCTTTTCTACTCGAGCACTGAAAGCATTATACACAGTGTATTCTGCTTGTATTATGCTTTTTAACGTTCACATGCCAATGGATGCATCAGAGACCAAGTTGGGGATCAGTAACTTGCCCAAGGACACCTTGGTAAGAACTCCAGACTAGATCACACAGAGATTGAACCAACAACCATCCAATTAGCAGATGACCTGCTCTACAGCCAACTCAATGACAAAAAAGGAGGGACAATGAGAGAGGAAGAGAAATGGATCGAATGCAGCTGTAGGCATATGTGGGTATGTTGATTCTTACTGCCGTGCATCCAGTAGAGTCGCTACGACCAGTTTATGACATCCTGAGTCTGGTAGAGAAGTTTTAAAGGTGACACAAGATTAATCACAGAATTGCAAAAAGGTTATAATTTCTTGATAAAGACACAATAGATGATCATCGTTCATGACACAAACGTGCTCCCATGAGGTGTATGGAACAAGTGGGTGTTTCTCCTGCTGTTGATGTAAGATCCTGGTACTGATCTGCACCAAGTCCCCTTCAGAGGACTCTGTCCATTCCAACAGAACATCCCATGTAAACCGGGGAACTATGAGATAAAAACATGGGCAGTATGTGATGCCAGGTCCAGCTGTTCATGTAACACGCTAGTGTACGATGGCAAACCGTCTGTCCTGCAGTCAGGACACGCGAGTTGTCCCTAACATTGCAGGTTTCCAAAAGAAAACAATCACCTGTAGCAACTTGTTTACTGTATATGACCCTTGGCCTGCAACTGCAGAAAAGAAAGCTGTCCATGATGGGACCAGTGCAGAGGAATAAACATGAGCTTCCTCCTGCACTCGTGTCAAATATGGACATGCCTTTGTCCTCATGAAAGTTTGCCTTCACTCAGACCCATGCCCTGGTTTTCCTACCGTGCCAAAATATAGAAAACTGTCAGGTAATGAGTTGGAATAAAGTTGAATAAAACCTTGAAACACAGAGATGGATGATATTTTATACTTATTGCTTTATAAACAGTCAAAGCAAACAGGGTCATTTTTGAGCCCAGAGGACAACAGATGTGATTATTTGCTGCCAGTAAAAAACTTGAAGTAGTTTGAAAACAGCTTTCTAAATTAACTTATACCCATATGACATATACCCGTCTGTGATAATCTGTTAAAGCAACCGACTCTGGTTGTGAAACGATAATCACAATAACTGATGATTTAATTAATTTTTTTACCCAAAAACAAAGAAAAAAATTCATTTTTATGAGGTTTTTATCAGACTATCAGACTCAGAAAATTGTGTCAAAATGTTTGAATTAAGTTTTAATAAAAAGTGGGGGAAAAATCCACTTCATATTAATTAAGTATCAATCAAACCAGATGGGGACATTTTTGACCCCTGAGGACCACAGGTGTGATTATGTGCTGCCATTTAAAAATTTTAAATGGTTCAAAATGTTGAACATTCTCACTAAAGTTCAACATACAGCACTCTGTAGTTATTCAGATAGTCAAAATTATCTAAACAATTAAATATTTTATTGTCTCATTTTATTTTCGCTCAAAAACAGAGTGTACTTTATGTAAACAAGGTCTGGTGGCCCTAAAATGTATAATGTTGGGTAAATTTTGTGTTAATGTGTTGGTCTTAAGTAAAACTAAGATGTAACACTGAATTGATTGACAATTTATACTTTAAAAAACACTCAAATGAAGTGGGGACATTTTTAACCCCTGAGGACCACAGGTGTGTGGAAATCGGGAGGACATTATGAGGGTTAAATAAGTTAATCTGCACAGTGGTTTTCACTCGGACTATTTATTTGGCAGAAAATACTTCCAAATGTTCATAGTGAGGTCTGTGAGAGGAGCAGGAACGTTTTGTATGGAAAAACACTGTTATTGCACAACGTTTTGTGCAGCTCAAACCCAAATTCCAATCACTTCCAATATACTGAGGTGCAGACAGAAGTGCTGCAAATATTATAAAAACATACTATAAGTCTAACTACTTTAAGGCTAGATGTAGAATTACTGTATGCATAATGGTCTAAATTTATTTCAAAGGTTTTTATAGCACAGAAAATGGTGCTGTAGCTCTTTGATTGCAGGTTAAATTAAATTCTAATGAAGAACTTAACATTTGAAAAACACTGAAAAGAAATGACCACTTTTAATTTAAAAAGCCAACTTCTTTAACTCAAGTGATAACCTTTTATGCATCTAGTTTATTAATCTTATGTAGGCTCACGTATTTAAATGCAAGCAGCTTAGCAAACCAAAACCACTCCAGTGCCTCCTTTTCATGCTGTGTCTGAATGAATCAGCGTCATATGCGGTGTCACCGGCGCCTGTTCAGTGCAGGATTCTTATTCTGCCTGCCACAGGCTTTGAAAATGCGCATGGAAAAGCGGGGAGAGCCCAGAACAGAGTCATACCTTCAAAGAAAAATCAGTGCAGACAGAAGAAATCTTTTTTTAATAGTTTCATCCTGACTGCAATGTTTTTTTGCATTCTTGGGAGGTACTGATAGAAAGCATTAAAAACACCAAGCAAACACAAAACAAACTAAAATGAGTACTACGGAAAAGTCCTGCAAAGAATATTATTGGAGTTAAAGGCTGTCAGTCACCATATGGGGCCGGAGGGTTCACCAAGGCAGAAACAACATAATTACAGCTCTGCGTTACAGCCACTGCACTCCTGTCTCTGCTACCACCTACATACTCTCCATACTAATTGCCTGCTCCTCCTCACATAGGGAATGATTATTGATTTAAACAATATAATTGGTTATCACTCACAGCAGATAATGCACTTATCCATAGAAACTATGGCCTGAATACAAATGTACAGTTTGAATTAATGGTGATGGGGAACCATGTGTTTAACAGCTAATTTTTATCACTGGTCATTACTTTGATCAATTAAACTTAAAGTCCATGATGCCCGAGAAGCAGTAATCACAAGGCTATATTTCTTTCCCTCACTTTCTCTTCCTGCAGTTTCTGTATGTTTTTGTTGTCGTTGTTGTTTTTGTTTGTCTGTTGTGCGTTTTACACATTGTGCAGTTAAATAGAGATGTGTGGGAGGAAGAGAGTGACAGGCACGGCCTTAGCCTGTATCTGGTACACTGATACCGACAGAAGAGGAAAATGAAAGATGACATTTTTTAATGGAAGAATCAGATTGACCATTTGACTTTCTTCATTCATTTTATAGTTAACAGTTTAAACAAAATTATAAAGAATTGCTGCAAGGCATAAGTCCATACGAGGTACGTGGGAGGCTCCTGTAGTCAACTGTCAATAATTTCTGTTATGAGCTAACAACACAGTGATTAGAGAGATGTTACACTTACACCTCTTTCTTCCCTAGAAAGCAGAGGCAGAGAGTGTGTGAGAGCAATAAAGACAAATGCAAAATGCAGGTGAAGGCTGACACTCAGTTTCTTCAAGTAAATAACCCTAGGGAGTAACAGTAGTACTCACCATACACATGCACATTCACATTGTTTGTGGGCTGTCATTTGTTTTGATTGACATGCGCATTGATATGAAAAGGATATTTTTCAGGAATAATTTAATGGGAAATGTTGAGTCATACAGGCTTTTGTAATACAGATTAGAAGCTGGGCAAATATCTTTTTCACTTTCCATCTCTGGCTTTTTCTCTCTGCTTAATAACACACACAGACTCCTGTATTCATCATATCATCATTGGACAAGAGCGCTGAGCCCTTTCCATTTAACTACCGTGTAAAATGGGCCCAAGCTGGATACTTAAAAGAATGCAAGCATTGGTTCACATACAATAGAAGTACATAGAAATTTATTTTTTTTTTTGAGTAAATGTACCATATAAATAAAATGAAATCAAGTAAAAGCAGCATTAGACAGCATTACACAGTGTGGTGCTCACTGCTTTAAATACATCCTGTAGCCTG
Organism: Perissodus microlepis; assembly: GCF_051167445.1. Lineage (NCBI taxonomy): Eukaryota > Metazoa > Chordata > Actinopteri > Cichliformes > Cichlidae > Perissodus > Perissodus microlepis. Next base: position 10,635,199 of record NC_140466.1, read on the forward strand.
TGGATACCAACATTAAATTTAACTGCCACTAAATATTCTATCTACACCCAGTGAAGAGCAGGTAAAGTGTTTGCAGGGTTGGAAATTAGGGTATACCTACAGTGCTGCCTGAAACTATGTTTTATAAATGCTGAAATACATTCAAATATCAGCAGTCCACAGCATGTTAATGTGTTTGTGTAGGCGTATGCATGTGCAAGTGTTTTATGTACGTGTGTTTTATGTTTGTGTAATGTAAAATCTCCCTGTGTGGTCGATAAGGCTATCAGTTTGAAGCAGTCTTGTAATTTGCATTGTCCTCTCCTCACTGCTAATATCTAAAAAGAGATACACAGATGCAAGTAGCCCAGTGGGGTTTGCATGCACAGACATACGCTTATATGCACACTTGACACACACCAACTTAAGCAGGAAAACCAGAATAGAGCGATTGCCAGCAAATACTGAGCACAATATCCTCCATTCAGCCAAGAATCTGAAAATAAGCTTCTCCTACAAGAGTGATCCAAACAGACCACTCGTTGTGGCTCTCAGAGGTCTGTAGAGCATAAACATTCTGTGTGAGCAAGAAAAGTCTAAAAAAATCATTTGCTGTAAAGGTAAAACAATGTTTGCAATTTGTGCTGAGTACTTTAAAAATTGAATCTAACTGTGCATATGAACGACTCATTGTGCATTTGCAACAGAAGGTTTAGTTACTGCTTTGTGCCCAAGGTTCCCAAAAGTGTCATAAAACTGCAATTTCAGATTTAATACTATGTGATTAGAGAACTGGAAACATTAACAACAATTTTCTAGTTTCACTCAGTAGTGGAAAACAAGTGAACATTAAATCGATAAATCAAGTAATGTTGTAGCTTGTGTCAATATTTTCTTATTTTGAAACCCATCTTTAGTACTAATCCCACCAAACTTTAAAACAATAAAACAAGAACTTAAAAACACTGTTATTGATATTAGATCTCTATGGAGTATTTAAGGAACATGTTTAAATTAGGTGAATTCAAATGAGTCACATAATAATTCCAAGTGAAACGCAAACTTATGCAATTGTGTAGTTCAAGGTAATGTACACTTTTTGGACAACAGCTGTGTTGTGAAGCACATGGGAGGAAGATATATCAGGCTTTGAACACAGGATCCAATTATTGCTGGTTCTAAACACTTTGTTTCAGTTTTTTTTATATACTCTTGGCTCTTTACTGAGTTTGTTAGAGTAAATATCCACAGTATGGTCATCTCAGGCACTTGGCTGCTGTTCCATTTTTTTTTTCTTTCAACCCAGAGAGGCCTCCTCTAACAAGGAAGTTAAAACCCTGATCCTTCATGTTGTGAGGTGACAGTGCAAATCAGTGGCTCACTCATATTTTTAATATTCATAGATTCATTCCGATATTTCACCGTAAACAGTAGTATAGTCTAATCTCTCAGATTGTGTCCTGTATAAGAGCTTATGAACTGTCTGCCCTTCTTCTGTCTGCCTGCTTGACTTTGTTGCTCAGTCAATAAAAACTGCATGTGGTTCTAAGGAAAAATATTGTTCCAGCGCCACAAGATAAAAGATCTGTTGCAGCAACAAAGCACAGCAGTATTTTGCTGTATTGTTGTTTTTTCCTCAGCTCTTAGCTCTTAAAATGAAGGTGATAATATTTGTGCCCTGATAATGACAGGCTATTTATGCCAAGTTTAGTTCACTTTAGATCACTGTCACAGCATTTTAGCGCCATGGGGTAACCACACACAGAAACACACACCCACAGCCCGACAAAGCACTTCAGCAGAAGCAAAGAGACTGGAATAGAATGGAATTTGAAACGTTTTAGCTAAAAATGTTTCCATGCTCAAGGTGTTTTTTGCAGAAACGTTTCAGATTTCGTTTTGTTCTCCAACTGCGTTGGTGAAGCTCGTCAACTGATGCCACAGGAAAGCCACTGCTCGTCGAATTTAAGACATAGACAAAGGATGGGTTTCATTCAGAAGTATATATAGTTGTAGTGTGGAATTCTAGATGTGAGGGTTGGCATAAACAAATACACAAACATACCAGGAGTGTGAATCAGAATCAGATTCAGAAAACTGCATGTTTTCAGAGATATGTAGAAAAGAAAAGGCCTGAAATGACTCTCCCATATTTTTATTACTTTATTAATAATAAATCTTCTTCTTCTTCCTCTTATTATTAATATTATTATTGTGCTAACAAAGTGATAGTCAGCAACTCAGTAGCCCATCTTACTGATTGTGTTACAGATTTTATATCCTAATATTGAGGTCAATAAAACACATTAATGGCAAAGGATGTGTAAAAAATAAAATAAAACAAAGACTTTTAGGTGTTTGTTTTTAACCAGGTATCTCGCAGGTGCATATAAATTATTTATGTTGTGATTGTGACGGAGAAGCGCGTCACTGATTATTGCCTGTTTTTTCTGTTACCTGTTTCACAGTCCCTTTGTTATTTCAAGTTATCTACACAAACACACGCCTATAACAAGCTTCTCCGTGTTGTTTGCAGGCCAAGTGGTGAAACAGGGCTGAGACTGCCTCATGAGTTGGGCCTCTTCTGTGTTTTGGTCCCCACCCCCATCCTCCCAGCATCAGTGGGATGTCCCAGGTGTGTCTCCTCTTGGCCTTGCTCATGCTCTGCAGCTGCAAAAAGGTATGGCTCCCAGCATTATTCACTTTCACACAACCAATTTTCAAATATGTTTCCTTTTCTTGATTCACACCGTCTACTTCTGAGAGTCATCAAAAGAAATTTCCTCTCTCCCTTCAGGTCTCCTCTGCTAACTCTCTTGAGCTTGTGAAGGAGCAGTGGAGCAGCTACAAGAACCAGTGCCTTGACCACCTCGGTGCCACGCCCCCTGCAACAGGTGATTCGTTTTCTTCTCAGCACGCAAGTCCATAAAATGCATCTGCACCAGCACAGACTAAAGATTTGCTTTCCCTTGTAGGGCTGGTGTGTAACAGAACCTTTGATTTGTATGCGTGCTGGCCCGATGGACTTCCAGGAACCACTGTAAATGTCTCCTGCCCATGGTTCCTGCCATGGTACCATAAAGGTCTGTGTGAGTATATCTGTATGAGGTAGACAAAAAATAACAAAAGAGTAACTGCTGCGTCACAATGTACTGTTGCTACAGTTTGCAAATGTACGATTTAAATCTAGTCTTATCACTCTTATCTGTAGCATTTCATTATATTAACCTGTTTTTTGTTTTTTTTCATTTACATGGATAAAATGCTTATACCTAACTCACTGCACAGTTTGACTGCTAATTGAAAGGTTTACTTAACAAGCATATAAGGTGATAATATGTAATTATTGTGTTTGGTAGCTTGCTCACCAAAACAAAGACATCCATGTGCTCACTCTGGCGCTTTTTTTAACTATTAATGTGAATAAGTACAAACAGTGAAACAGTGAAAAAAAAGGGAATTAATAAAAGCTTATGACCACAGCAGCCTGATGCTGCTGCACCTGTGTGTCAGGGTTTAGTGCTGCATTTTCTATTATATTTCTATAAGATCAAGGTTTTTAATAATTAAGCGGTCAATCTGCGTTACATGTGTGAATGACCCACTGTAAGAAGACATGTTTCAAAAATTACTCATGCATTTCAGGGTAACACGACCAGTTTTCTAACAAAACATATAATGTATACAAACACTTGACAGATTGGTTTCTGGTCTTCATGTACAGCAGGTAATCGGTTGGCAGAATGATGTACTGAATACAATGTACTGAGGTGCATTGAGGTTTCAGGGAGTACTTAATTGAGTGTGAAGGCCAAATATTACTCAGCCCTGACTTTACTCTCAACCTATGAGTGGTGTAAAGACTTCACACTGTGTCACCGGTGGCAGCACACCTGTCCTGTGGAGCTTTCTCAGTCATTTACCTGTGGTGTGTGGGCTTTTGCTTCAAACACTTAACAGTTTTGGTTCATAGCATGAAAAGCCTGGATTTTGACTGCAGCTGTCTGTCTACTATCGTTGTTTCCACGCACAGGCTTCCTCCAAGTTGTTTTGGGCCTCTGAATAGGTGTGAAGGGGGGTTTATCTTTGCTATCTTCGGAGGACTCGTAGCCTTGCAGGGGTGTGTGTAAACATCTGATGTGCAGCACTACTTTAGCCCTAACCTGTGTTTCACTAACCTTTGTTCGAAAATATATTATTCTGCTGCAAGAAAGCTACAAATTGCGAGTATGTTAAAAATGTGAAAATTTATCTTATAAAGACTCATAGAAAATGATGTCTGTTTATGTTTAGATTTGGTTAAAAAAGGCACATTTTCCTTCTCTGCCAAGTCCTAAAATAAGCAGTGGACTCAAACCTGGAAGCTTCATGCTATGACGAAGCAATGCAAACCACTACACCACCATCCCACCATAATTCTTAATGAATTCCTTTTAATTTTTAAGAGGGCCATACATATATGTTCAGGGAATACTCTGAAATAAAACCCCATGGAAAACATAATTTACGTGTCTGAAAGGTAATAACATGCTTTTCAATACATTTTTTAAATACTAGTCAGTGTATCTGAAGTGGAGGTTGTGAGGCTGTGTGAGCAAAGTCCCCAAAAAAAATGACCTCTGCCCTATACCTTGAGGTCAAGGTTACTGAGCTTTGAACACAGCCGAGATTTTTAGTAGATGCACCTATGTAATGAATTGGTCCTTCTTGATTTATCACATTCACAAACTCCCCATCCGCTTGCCCAGCAGGGTGATGACAATACCCCATCAGCTTTTTACAGCTGAGAGGTGAAAAGTGTCAATCAAATATCATAATAAATAAAAAAGAAAGACACAGTCATCTGCATTTCTGAAATAATGGCTATGTTTATTGTAGCTATCTGTTAAACTTTGGGATGAAATTTATCTTTTTACCCTCAGCTGGAAAAGGTTCATGGGGTAACGGAGGATTTTGAAATTGATACCATAAGCGAATCTACTAAGAGTTGCCTCACAATATAAAATAGTCAGTGTTGTGAATTGGTAAAACTCTAAAATTGAAGTAAAACTGAAATAAAACTGAATTGAACTGCATAGGTTTAATTTAATTTAATGGGGCGATCGTGGCTCAAGATTTGGGATTGTAATCGGAAGGTTGATGGTTCGAGCCCCGGCTTGGACAGTCTCAGTCGTTGTGTCCTTGGGCAAGACACTTCACCCGTTGCCTACTGGTGGTGGTCAGAGGGCCCGGTGGCGCCAGTGTTCAGCAGCCTCACCTCTGTCAGTGCGCCCCAGGGTGGATTGTGGCTACAATGTAGCTTGCCATCACCAGTGTGAGAATATGTGTGTGAATGGGTGGATGATTGAATGTGTAAAGCGCTTTGGAGTCCTTAGGGACTAGTAAAGCGCTTTGGAGTCCTTAGGGACTAGTAAAGCGCTATACAAATACAGGCAATTTACTATTTAAATCCAAAAGTGTCACTGTGTTTAGGCGACAGCACTATTTGCATAGTTTACATATGCCACTCTAAAATAAACTCTTACAATCGTTGTTTCTTTGTGTGTATAGTTCAGGATGGTCTGGTTTACAGATTCTGCAGTGAAGATGGCAAATGGGCACAGAAGAATACCAGTGAATGTGAGGACGACCCTGGTGAGGTGTGTGTACACAGTGCAGTACTGCGTTTTTGTGTGTGGCTTTCTTGTTAATTAGTGGCCATTTTTGAAGCTGCCTGCAGTGGCAGATTGTTACACGGTACTGCAACTTAAAACGTTAACTCATTATGATCTGAACTTACTGCCGCATGTGAAAATCCTCCATCTGTTCAGTAAATTATTAGGATCTTTTTGTATTGTTTAAATAAAGCTGAATATAAATTGTGTGTTTGTATCTATGTTTGAATGCAGTGCATGTATGTAAATGGCTTTATCTCTTTCAGCAGCAGTATGGCCGCATCCTCACTCAGTTGCGGATCATGTACACAGTGGGTTACTCTCTCTCACTGGGGGCTTTGTTGCTGGCACTGGGAATTCTCATCTTCTTCAGGTACATCATTTAAAGAGGACATGTTAAGGGGGTTAAGGAGCAGGAAGGGTAAGAGAAAAGTGAAAGGAAAAGGCTAAAGAAAGATTGATAATTGAGAGAAATAAGAAGGATAATGACTGACAAATGTTTACAGTTTTTTACATACCTATAAGAAAGCAGAAACAAATGAATAGAATAATTACAGAAGCAGGGAAGGAGGAAAGAATCGATTTGTGATTTTAGATTCATGAGCTGCCTTTGACACAGCTGCCCAGTCGTTTCTGCACAATCTGCAAACCTGGTTTGAATTACGGGATCTTGTTTACATCTTCTACTTTCTTACTCTCACTTCTTACCTCTTAGGAAGCTCCACTGTATGAGAAACAACATCCACATGAACCTGTTTGCCTCATTCATCCTGAGAGCTGTGTCCATTCTGGTTAAAGATGCTTTACTGACCCTCACACTGGATCCCAGAAGCAACAGTGACTCACAGGCACGAAGCTGGGTCAACATACCGGTCAGCGAACAAACACACATCCAGCTCACCTGCAGTTGTAAAACCTTAGCCATAGCCACCATATTACAGTAGATATAGAGTGTAGAGGCTGTTAAATAATAATATTAAGGCGATTAGTGATTGGAGGAGACAAACATATAGATAACTTACTTTTAATCCCTCACTTTAAACATCAGTGTTCACTGAATGTTGCTATTAAAGGTCGATCGCAAATGTAATGTAGTGCAGTATGTGCCACAAACACATACAGAGACTATTCTACCATGATATAATTTTTATATTCAAAAGTGTGACTTGCACAGCTCGCCCTGAACATAAATTCCATGTAGGTTTTAACAACCACCACAAATATATTTCAATAAACTGCTGATGAGATATTGATTGGGTATGTCTAGACCAACAAATCTGTGATAAGAAAGACATATTCTACAAAACATTATTGATGTTGTTGGTGTTGTTTTTCATGTCATTTCCTGTAAATAAAGCTTCAGTAAACGAATATACCCCATGTGGACAAAAGTAATGGGTCACACCGTTTAATATTCAAAATGAGGTGTTTTCAGTCTCATTGCAAAAGGTGCATAAAATCAAACACCTGACCATGCAACCTGTTCTTCTAAAGAGCACACCAGCCCTAACATGGCACTTTACAGGCTGTATAGATTATAGACTTTCTTCCAACAACCTTTATAAGTAGTGTTACTGCAAAAGAAGGGAAAAGAAACTACAGCATCTCAGCCACAAAGTGACACACCACGTAAAGTTGAAAAGTGGGGTCGCCAAGTGCTGAGGCGTATAGTGCGTAAAAGTCGCCAACGCAGTGCTGACTCAGTAACTGCAGAGTTCCAAACATCCTCTGGCATTAACATCATGTGTTTCCATAGCTGAGCAGTTCCAGTAGGTATAATGTGTGGGTGGCCCAGTACTTTTGTCCATATAGTATATAGTTTATATATGTTTGAAATTCACCTGCTATTCTAACCTGTCATGAGTTCATAAAGGTCCATAAGAATTTAATTTAAAGTTCTGATATGCGGTTGCAAGAGAATATCAAGAAACATAAAGGTCTGACCACTATCTAGGATTTATTACACAGAAGATGAGCGAGGGCAGACACCTGTTGATATCTGATACCACTCAAACGTATACTGCTATTGCCCATCTAATTATCACTGTTGCTAAAACACACAGCAGAATACTTGCACCATATTAGAGGCTATGGGCACATCAACATTGCTTGTATTTCTGGGTAACACGAATTAACTTTATTTGCATCACTGGCAATAAATTAAATGAACCACTGTATGGATGTTCTGTAGCCACTCTTAATGGGTAATAAAATAACATTAACTTTACAGCTGAAGAGCAAAGTAGCATATACCTTTTACACACTACAGTGTGGGATGATTTTCTACTACGTTATAAGTGGAATAAAAACTACAGTTAAGAAATTTAACATTAGTACAAAAAGATAGTGACTCAATGTATAGAGAGTGGACAGTGCAAACTCAGCTATGGATATATTCAAGTTCCCCTTGCTTCTTTTTACATGAAACACTCCACATTTGTCGAGGAAGATGTCAGATAATCCACATTTAGCTCAATCATTAAGAAGTAAAAATCACTTAAAAATATTATATGTTTTTTTTACTTTCATTTTTGTGGTGTCTAGCAAAGGGGGAACTACCCGTGTATTCCACAATAAAACACCCACTGTGCTGTACTGTAGCTGTTGTCCCTGAACTGGAACAATGTTAAACTAATTCATCTGAGCTGAAATATTTGTCAGCTTTTACCCTGTGAAGCTTTGTTTAAAAGCTGCATTTGCTACATTTGTGTAAGCAAGGACAACTTGGCTTATTGTTTGTGTTCCCATGGTATCTGTCTTGTGTCAGGCTGTGATGTGGTGTCGTGGTGCCATGGTAATGATGCAGTACAGCGTAATGGCCAACAACTATTGGCTTCTGGTGGAAGGCATCTATCTTCATAGCCTCTTAGTCATCACTGTATTCAGCGAGAGGAAGTACTTCTACATTTACCTGGCCATTGGTTGGGGTAAGAGCATAATCTGCTAAACAGCAGCTGAACACTTGGCTTTGTGCTTATCAACGTAATGCAAAAGGTCCAACAGTGAACAGCACTCTGACTTTCAGCCAGTCTTTTGATGGGGGATTTAGTCAGATGACAGACATTAGCAACAAGAAGTCAGCCAACAGTTATGTTAATAGCTCTGAGAGCAAGGAGGAGGTACAAGAAAATCTGCGGTCTCTAGCTATTGTATCCCATAAACAGCTCGAGACTACTAAAAACACTACACCTTACCTTCTGTTCATGTTTGAAGTGGGAATGTATCCTTAGTGGTTTTCTCTTGCTACCAATATGTTTTGTCTGTCTGTCTCCCAGCTGCTAGGTGTAACAACTTTCTTGTATATATAAATATTGTGTAGCACACAGCAGAACTAACTTATCAGAAGGGTGTATTTTACCCCAGACCGTAACTGTTAAAGGCTGATGGGGAGTTCACGTCACCCCACCAGGCGGGCGGATAAGTTTGAATCTCAGTGACCTTAACCTAAAGGTCAAAGGTCAGAAGCCAGGTATTCTGAAAATCCTGTGAATGCAATAACCTGAGAACAAGGCACTATAGAGTTTTCAAATTGATACAATAGGTGCGCCTTCGAAGAGTCTTAGGCGGCTTTGAATCTCAGTGACCTCAACTTCAAAGTGTTTTCTAAAAATCTTGTGAATGCAATAACTTGAAAACAAGGTGGCATAGGATTTTCAAATTGACACCACAGGTGTTTCTGCTAGGCGGCTGAGAGATACCACTGACAGTTACAAATGTTTTTTAGACCTTAAAACTAAGCTGTGACTGAAAATAGAAGGTTTTCAAAAAAAGCCCTGAATTCAAACTTCTCTGACTAACCAAATAATGTATTCTTCATTCTTTTTTAAAACCTAAAGCCTGCATTAGTGTGTCTCTCTCTGGAGACAAAGAAAGATTTATACAGGTTTTTTTTACATTTCCTTAGACAGTAGCACTCTGCAAGACCTGCAAATTGACTTTGATGTATAACACCCAGTAGCCTTTAAGACTGTGAGATATCTAATTCATACCCACGAGACACTGAAAGAAAATATGTTTTGTTTTTGTTTTTTTATATCACTGTAAACACCTAACGGCGTGGAACTCTGTCAAGTATTGTTTTGAAACACACAAAAATGTAATGAGTCCAGCTGCTACTACTACTTAACAAGTCCTCAGATTCCATAACAACAAGCATTCAAGAGCAGATGTGCTTCTCCAGTTCAGACTTCCTAGATTCCACCATTTTTACATTTTCAAATGAATATTGAATGTATGATTTTCAGCCTCCTGTTCTGTAATAAGAACTTAATTATACAGCTGTCCATAGTTAAGTTCTTGTATAGCTTTTAAAAATACTCACTGAAGAAAACAACTCATGCATGTCTAAAATAATAACTGTCCAGCTCACCTTGATGTGTTATAGCCTGACAGGACTGATAAAATTCTGAGACCACATTCATAAACACATAGGGATTGAGCTCATTGAAGCTTAGATAAAGGCAGACATGACAGAGATGATTTTAATATTTAGAGACCTTTAAAGTCTGCTTAGGATAAGACGAGAGCGGAAATATTTGAAATGGTAATGAGATATTAAATTCACAAGGACAGAAAAAAATATAAAAATTTTGTATCATGGGCAGTGATATAATAATATAACTTGATACTGATTACTGGACTAAAGTATAAATATTAGCTAGGACTACTGCGTGTGGAGGAAATGATTTGGGATCCTTATTCTTTGCTTTCTGTCATTCTCAGGTGCACCGCTCATATTTGTGTTGCCATGGATCGCAGTGAAATACCTGTATGAGAATGAAGAGTAAGTTTAATCAATTCATGAAATTCTCACATCAAATGGAAGACAGTTTAATTATTGCCGCTTTTATCCGTGACCCCTGAGGAGACAGATGAGTGCGGGTCTTTTTTCTCCTGGTTTCCTTTAAAGGATTTATATTGCAGAGGAAATGTTGATAAAATGTGTTATGCCCATAAGTTTGTGTGTTTGTTTCTGTATCTAGGTGCTGGGAGAGGAATATTAACATGGGATATTGGTGGATTATCCGATCTCCTATACTTTTTGCTTATCTGGTAAGACTCTCTGTATCTCTTTTTCTCTCTCTCACCTTTGTGTTTAACTTTGTCAGTTTACATTTGGATAATGTTTTAAAGACAATTCAAAACAATCTATGTCTTGGCAGATGCTTAGGAGCGCTCATAAAGATACCAAATGCTTTTGTCTGCCTACTTGTATTTGAATGTGTGTAGATGAGGCAGCTGTTGAAAATAGGACTGCAGGAAAAATGTAAGTCGTGTAAAAATAGTGACTTTTATTTTCTGCAGTTGATATTTTATCAATTCCTACATTCAGTGCTGTGCTATTTCACTTTGCTCAGTCTGATGACAAAATATAACTTTATACAACCACATGTGCAATATTCACAAAATATCAGTATTTAAAATTTTATATAGGACAACATCATTGTGTTTACACACCCTCTGAACAACATCACATACCAAAACCAGCTGACGCTTTTGTGTGTTTCCTGATTCTTGTTCCCAAATAGCATTATGGATGGACACACTTGTGACCAGTGCACTTAAACATGCGCAGTGCTGTACTGTGTGGGAGCATTACTTTTTAATGCAGTTGCTGAAATAGTTGGTAAAAATTTAAAGTTGTTGTAAAGTCTTTCATCATCGTGCAACAACCCCAGAGCTATTCTGCAAACAACCTGATTCACACCTAAATAAACTGTGTTTGCATACACTCCACTATACATATTTACACAAATACAGCACACGCACTTTACCAAACTTGGAGCGCCAAAATCTTGAGTGCTGTGATAATAAATGACCTGCCATCAGTAAGTGTCCTGCACTAGATCACAGTGTGTGCGCACGTGCACATGCTTGTTCTGTGTGCAAGCACTTGAATTGCTTGTGTTGTGAGGACGTTAATCTGTCTGCCCAGTCCCAGTGTGAGGACTTCGTTTAAAGTCCGACTTTGTGTTAACTACTAACGCGTTCCAAAGCGGCAGTAATCTTCTCTCTAGCACCATATGCTAACATATTGCATTGTGTTTGCTTCAAAGTGACTTTCTTTATCCTCTTTCTTTCAGATTAACTTCTTCATATTTATCCGTATTATTAAAATCTTAATGTCTAAACTTAGAGCTCACCAGATGAGATACACTGACTACAAGTTCAGGTGAGAAATCTGTTCCTTTATTTCTTTTTTGTTTTTTTAAAGAAAATGCAGACAGCAAGCATTTACTTAGTCTTAGTAGCTTTTCGCTTTGGAATTAACGTTTTTGGTATTATGGCCATTTTTATATATAGTCCCCTGTTTTCAGAGTTTTCTTGTAATCTCTAATACCCATTTGCTTCCCCTTTCTCCTTTCTTCCAGACTGGCAAAATCTACCCTGACTCTCATTCCCTTGCTTGGAATTCATGCCATCCTCTTCACCTTTGTCATTGATGAATCTGTTCCTAAAGGCTCTGTCCTGCGCCTCGTTCGCCTCTTCTGTGATCTCCTGTTCAACTCCTTCCAGGTATAAGTTCAACTTTCACTTGTTTCACATGTGCCCATAAATATAACAGAGGCACCTCAGAGGATTAATACCCAGGAAGACATAAACTGCACGCTAAAGTAATAAATTGTCTGTATAACTCAAAGATGTCACAGAGAACAAAGAAATTGGCACTTTTATATCTTGTACATTTGCATATAAAAGCAAACATAGGCGAAGAGCTTGGGTTCGACATTTCTTTTGCCCAGCAAACTCCTTCTTAATCCTCACATTTTATTTTTTTAGACTATTTCTTACTCAGGCAGCACACAAATCCTACCCTTCTGTCAGATACTGCTGGTGTTGCAGGAAATGTGAACAAGCTGTCCTGGCACCCGTGACTTGATGAACCAGATGTGGCAGCATTCATGGCTGAGAGATAAAATTCTTTTTTGGAAAGACTAGGAAGTGCATTTATTACGGTGGAGATGAAAGGTGGAGTAAGTCACAAGAAGGCACATTAATTTTGAATGCTCTTGTGCTGTTGCTTGTAATTTAGGTCTTTGCACCATAAACTTACCTGATTAGTTTTAGCGAAAAATTACTTTGTGGTACAATGCGCCCCCTCATAACAATAACTCTACACATTAAAAAATGGCGGTGCATTTAAATGTGGCTTCACGTGCTTGTTTGCAAGCATCCATATGTGACAAGCTGGGAGTGAGAGAGCGTCTCTCTATTTCTATAAGAAAGGTTTCGGTGCATCTGTGAGATCCCAGCGGCTCTGACAAAATAGTAATAGACATTTTGAAACCCTGGGTATGAGTTTGGGCTGCATTAATTATATTCTCCATCATTCATACTATGCCTCTGCCTTTGGCAGTTCAGTGATCAAGTGCTTTAGCTGTCCAGTGCAATAAAATGACTGTTTTTTTTTCCTCTTGTTGAAAAAAACTGTTTTTACTCGTTTATTGTGGGAACTAGATGAGAGTAATGAGGCAAAAATAGTGATTTTCTGGGTATTTGTTTCTAATAATGGAAAAATGTATTTTAAGTACAATAACCATATTAAATGTTCTTCCATTTCAGGGCCTGCTGGTTGCCATCCTGTACTGCTTTGTCAATAAAGAGGTGAGACAGATTCATTTTGATGTCAAAAGCCACTTTAATTTTAAATGTATCTTCTTTGTGAAGATACATTTTTTATTGTCTCTGTCTCTTCCTTTATTTGTTCTTTTGTATCTCTAAAAACATCTTCAAGTTCCACTTTTTTTTTCTTTTGTCTGCAAAGACCAGCAGACACGATAGGATCCATCTGCTAATATGCAGTCTTTTAAATGCAGTTTTTGGCAAGGAACATCCATCTATTGATGTCCTCTGTGTCTTGTTCAATCTTCATCACCACTATCTCTCCTGTCTCTCCCATCACTTCCTCTCTCAGGTGCAGTCGGAGATGCTGAAAAAGTGGAAGAGGTGGAAACTGGGTAAGGACATTGATGAGGAGTACCGCCACACACACAGCCAAACGCCACACGTTAAAAGCGGCAGTATCGCCACTGGCAATGTGCCCAACACCGGTGACCCAAATGTTGACTGGCCTCGCTTCAACAAAGCCAACAGCGGCCCGGTTTCCTCCGCTGCAGCTGAGGAGAACCGCAAACTCGTTGTCTCCTTTAGCAACGGGACAGGGAAATGCAGACCTGCCAAAAGCAGGCACACCCTGCACTTCTCTTTGCAATCGCACAGAGGCGCCACCAGCAGCACTGCCACAGAGGATGTGTGTCTGGAAGAGCGCGTGAAGTACCGCTCATATACTCTGGAAGGAGAGGAAACTAATGTTTGACTTCCCTGGGACCTCATCGCAAAAAACTCTCACTGATTGCGCTTCTTGTTTCGGATCCGTGCTTATCATGTGGCAGTTGTATAGCTTGAGCAGGAAGAGGATGAGGAAGTAACAAACAGGGATCATGATGTTCACCGATTCAGAACATTGCAGGAAATGCCACTGAGTCCTGCCCAGCTGCATATGAGTATTTATTGCTTCTGGGAGATGGAGGAAAAAACACTTATTGACTTCAGACATTAGGAATGATCAAATAAATTAAAACTTCACTGGCGTTCAGTGTGCGTACGTGTGTCTGCCTGTGCGCATATGGAGGACAGCTATTTCAACCCTTCTCACATCTTATGTGGTGTAACCATTGTGGGACATGCTTGTGTCGTGTGTGTTTGCAGCAGTTGGCACTAATCTGTGGTACAGAAGAACCTCTTGGTGTCAAAGTATGATTTTATTTAAACTTTTGGTTCGATGGAAATGAATGTGAAATGCACCATGAGAGACTCTTGATGTCTGAGTGGTCAGGAGTTGCAATTTACTGGAGACCTCTCTATCTTATCATGCTGTGATAGGAGTCAGTGTTTGCTATGCTGAGGCAGGCACACAGAATATGGACTCTTTCACCTTTAGAAGGAACATGATACAAAGTTTAACTTATTCTGGTTTTAACAAGCCAAAGCCAAACAAGAAAATAATAATATATCACAGGTTTGTTATTGACTGCATAAAGCACGAAATCCATATTTTTATTCATCTACTCCATTTTTAAACAAATTTTGATTGAATGTATATGGACAGAGGAGTAATTTGGTTGACCTGAATTTTTATTGAATATTTAACTGTATATATGTAATTAGATGTACACGCTTTATCCAGAGCCTCTTGGATTTGTCTGACACCTAACTCAAATTCCTCATTTGCCTTCATTGCCTCATTGTAAGATTCATGCTTACACAGTTACAGTCACCGTCAGCTGCACAATTTTTCAGGCGTACTTTAATTTTTAGAAATATAATTTTTGCACAAAATCTACAGCTTGTACAGATGTCCAAAGATTGTTTTATATTCCAGGAAGGTTTTTAAAGAAAAAGGTTTTGCATTTAAAAACACAATGTATGACTAAGATTTTTTGTTAATGCACCACATTGACAATGAAAGTTAGAAACTTAGTAATGCAGAACAAAAATTGTGCCCCACCTACCATATTTATTTGTTGTTGGGTTTTTTTGATACCGGAAATAAATGAAGCTAGCAATGAAACACTGCTTAAAAAAATTAAGAGAAGATACAATCTTCACAGTATAATACAAAACCAGTGAAACTTGTGCAATATCAATTTGTCTAGTTGGGAAGCATACATTTTATAGGGCTGTAGCAATGATGGTCATCCTAATTTATCCAAAATTATTAAATAAAAACAACATAAAACTCCTCTAAAATGTGTGTTCACTAAGTGTGAACTATTGCTAACAGGCATGATGCACACATGAATTTGAAAGCTATCAGTACCTCTATTGTAGCAAAGGTATTTCCAAAATTAATTCTTGTTTCATTGTAGTTCGTGCAAAGAAAGCAGAACCTGACACTGTGTTTTTTTTAGAATAAATGTGGACATTTATTACAAATATTTTTATTAATACGTTTGTATATTATATGTCGATATATAGGAAACCATATAAACAAGAAATAGCACCTTGAGGCGACTGTTTTGGTGTAAATAAAATTGACTTGAATTGAAGAAATCATTGTGAATCAGTTTCAGCTGATTTCTCTCCAGTGCATCAGTGCTAACACTTGCACTGGAGTGGTAACACCAAGACACCGCTCAAAAAGGAAGTAGTAATAGCTGATGTCCGTGGACCATTGGCATTAGATGGTAACTGCAGCCCATTCTGGTTGAAAAAGCAGCTTCTCTAGGATGGTACATCCATATCCTGTCACAAGAGAGTGAAGGACATACCAGGAGGCAGGATGCTACATAAGGAGAACTGGAGAGGGCTATATAGGAGCAACAACCCAGCAGCAAAACCAGCATGTTTTCTATTACGCAAAGAGCTATAGGAGCCCTACAAAATTACCTTCAGCAGGCTACTCATGTACATGTCTCTGACTAAAATGTTAGAACGAGACTGAGGAAGGCGTGAAGTCAGTCTTTAGCAGGACCTGTGCTTACAGCCCAGCATTGTGCAGCTGTGTAGGAATTCACCTGAGAACACCAGCGATGGCAGGTCAAACAATGAATCCCCAATTTCTTGATCTATCTGTGACAGGCGTGAAAGCTTCTGGATACTCTGGCATCTCCAGATGTTTTGTCACTCTCATTTGCACCAGAGCAGGTGAAATGCGATCATAGCGGTTTATGTGTGTCAGCTGGTCAAATTGACAGTTTACCTGATTATGTGTTATACTGTGATGAAGGTTCCATTGTTTTATTGAGCAGCATATATACCTAAATGACCTTTTTTTTCCCCTTTAAATTCAGAACAGAAAATAGACACTCTTTAAAGAGTTAACTATACATATCAATAAAGTTAAATAGACAAAAGCAGGTGGGTGATTGGGTGTATTGTTATGCTAATGGTTACAGTGCAGGTGACTCAAAAATGAAAGCAGTAAGAATTATTATGAGAAAAGACTTTTCTTTCACAAAGCATGTTTGTAACTATCAGATTGTGTCTCTTTGCTTAAAGTATTGTAGTTGTCAAAACAGCCCTAAAGCAAACATTGTCATTAAGAAAAGGAAGAGGTTTTGTATAAAAGCCACATCATTGTGTTTCATATGCCTCTGTGGATCCAATTAAATTTGATTCTGTCAGCAAAAAGAGTCTCAGTGTATGTTGTGTCAAACAGAGAGTCATTGATGCTACTCTGACTGAAAGGTAAGTAATACACCTGTCTCGGTTTTGTGACATTTAAAAAGAAATACTTGGAACTGATATTTTGCAGTGACTTTCTGTAGAACTGCTCCTGTTCAAGATCCAAGTTCCAACCTTAGTTTAAAAAAGCACACAATAAGCTAATGAAATGGTCTGTGTGCACACATGCAGGAATAACACTCTCAGTTATTGCTAATTACATGTGACATAGCCGATTAGCGGCCTTATTATTAACCATGTTTCCAATGGAGATTACTGCAATGTGAAATGGTTACTCATATATCTGTGTATTGTTGTGCAGAAGGTAATGAGTTGATGAATTATGTATTAGTTAGTCATACATGTCTGGGAATGTGTGCTCATGTGTGTAATTGATCTCGAAGTCTCTCTGAAAATATTGCCGTGCCTGTGTGTGCATTTACATATAAGAGAGAACATAAACCACCAAAGGCAGAACGCTGCATTCCAGCATCGAATATTGTAAGTGCAATTCTGATTATAGAAAAAAAGGATACAGGGGAAATTACAGGGCTGGACAGGCTCACAACAACTGAACATTTCATTTCCAGGAAAAAAAATCTGGATTTTGTCCCACTTGGATTATCAGCTTCAGAAAGTGAGTGTGTGACTGAAGGTTTATCCACAACTCTGGAGCAGAGTTTACCATGAATTATTTAATTGTGTACTGTTGGCAAGTTCTCGCTAGGAAAAGCAAACTGTACTACATCAAGTATAATAGGAAAATTTACCCTTTGGTTCATGTGCAAGCCATCTGATACTGGCTACTGACTTTCTTACCTCACTTAGTAGGAAAGGTATAATTACTGATTACAACATGTCCAATAAAAAACACAGTTTTTTCTTTTTGTTTAAAGCAGAAAACCTGGTGTGACGTCAACACCGTGAGAGACACAAGGATGCACTGAGACCCTGCCATTAGAGCTAGCTTACAAATCCGATTTCAATCCGTCTATTTAATTTAATTGTTTTTCTTGTGCAGTTTTACTTGAAAACTGAATGTCAGAATTTGTCCCAAGCCACTGACAAAGAGGGGAGACAAGACAGACTGCGATGTCAAAATAATAAACATGAGGTATGAAGAATCAGTCATGGTATGCATGAATGGACAACTGACATATTAGTGCAGTGTGTCGGCAAAAAAAGAAAAAAATCTAAAACCCGGTGGTTTCATTCCTTGGCATTTGCCCAGTGGGCCAAAACACTTGTGGGCTCATGGTCAATATGATTTTTTTTTCTTTGTCAATATAATTATACAGGCTACTGGGTGGCTTGAATGGCAGTTGCACACCAGCCCTACAAGCATTTCCAGCAGCCCTTTTTCATAGCTGACACTGGATTGCCCAATCAACAGGTTAGTGTGGAAAAAGTGATCTATAAAGATGGACAAACAAGTGAAAAGTTGGAGCTGAAAAGCTAAAAGAGGAAAAGAAACTAGAAATAAGTGTAGAAAATGACCAACATATCAGCTGTCAGGGCTGCTGCTGCTGCTGCATTCTCAAATAGCACCAGCAGCAACTAGTAAAAAGCCGTCACAGCTACTACCAGCCTTGGAACCTGATCAAACAAAATCTATAAACAAAACACAGTTTTAACTGTTATTTATGTGTTTGTTGGGGAATAACACAGTTATTTCCCTTTTTTTTTGCATGTACTACTAGGCTCTACCTGTTGTACCTGTCTCTACCTCAGAAAGAGAAAACCCTGCAAAGTATAAAGGAAGTGGAGGGAGCATAACACACTCAAATGAAGAGCTACTTAGAGCAGGGGTGTTCAAATCCAGGCCTCAAGGGCCGGTGTCCTGCAGGTTTTAGATATCACCCTGGGTCAACACACCTGAATCAAATGATTAGTTCATTACCAGGCCTCTGGAGACCTTCGAGACATGTTGAGGAGGTAATTTAGCCATTTAAACTGTGCTAGATAAACGACACATCTACAACCCGCAGGACACCGGCACTTGAGGCCTGGATTTGGCAAACAGTTTGTAGAATAGAATAGAATTAGTTTTATCTAAGCAGCACCGATTCACAACTCTCATCATCAGGGAGCTTTATAATCCAAGGTGAAGAATGTAGAGAACGTTCCCCAATGATCAGACAATTCCCTGAGAGCATGCACCTGGCAAAGGAAGGACAAAATCCCTTTTAACAGGAAGCGACACTCTGCAGAAGCAGGCTCAGAGAGAGGCACCCATCTGTCATGACTGGGTGGAGGTGAAGGGAAAAAGATAAGAAAAACAGAGGAAATAGGGGCAAACAGGGACTGATCACAAAATTGATTTCGTTAATTGGATTTTGAAGCCCAAAATTTGCTTTCAAATTCTGATAAAGAAGCTTTTGTCTCTAATTGGTGTTTAAATTGCAACCATAATCTCGTTAATTGATGCAAAATTAAAGCGAGACCAAATGTATTACAAAAACAGAACAAATACTCACGCTTGCTCGGATCTGCCCACAGTTCTTAAAATGTCTGTTTTAAGAACTCCTATAATATTTTAACTAGTGGGACCCAATAATATCCCAGATGGGCATTTGTGATGTTGCGAGTCTACAGGGAGGATGTCTGAAAACACATTATATCTTTGGGGTCACTGGAAACATATTACTGTGGTCAAACTTCTTCCATACATCCTTCCCAAAGCTTCCCCACAGGATGCTGAAACCATCTGTGTGTAATTTCAGCTGACTGTGAAAAAATCTTACAGCAATAATCTGAATTTCACTCCCAAACCACAAACCCATGATAGCAAATGGATTGTAGATGGTACAAAACAATTTCTGGAACTAATAAAATTGCTGCAACTCAAAAAGGATATAATTCAAATAAGCGCAGTAACTGTTATCTACCTTTTTTTTTCTTTTTTTTTTTAACTACGGTTAGTCTGCATTCTGGGTCAGTATCATTTATAACCCTCAAAATAAAAATCTTATGAAAATCCTTAAAGCAGAAAGAATTTCAGGCAAGGCTGCAGTAATTAATTAATAAAATAGGAAATAAAGTTATATCTAATACTGAAGGAATAAATATTCAAAGGCTAAAATCTGTTTTCCTCTGGGTTCACTGACCTTTTGTGCTTGGTATTAGATTTGAAATCACAGTCTTCGTTATATCTGTGCTGTGTGTCTGTGTTGTGGGGGGGGGGGGGGGGGGGGGGGGGGGGGGGGGGTGTTAGAATCTGCGAAACTGGTTTTTATAATCTAATTTTTATCTGTTTTCTTTGCTGTTGAAGTCTCCGAGTTTACACTGGACAAGAAGTAGTGTACATGCAGTACACAAAGTTATGAGACGTTATTTTGAGATCAGGACAAAAATAGCTTGAGGAGCTACGTGGCGCGGGAATCAATCAGCAGTGACAGATCTATTGTGAAAAGTACTTGAGTCCAAAAACAGGCACAGGCTGGGTTACAGTCCCACAAAAGTGCAGTAAGAGGAAAAAACACTGCTCACATGTGTACAGAATAAGAGACCATACGTTTGTGTGTACTATAATGGGAGGGGTGTAGATATTGCAGAAAAATAATTATCTGCCTCTTGAGCACAAAGCATTTAGGTCTCATGTGGATCAAACTGTTTTCCCACTGTAATTGCTAACATCATTCTTCTTGTGTTTAATAGTTACGCAGCCAGATTTGGTCTTTCTGAGAGCTATCCTTGTTTTTAAAGGAAACATCATACTGTAACTGTAATCAGTTACAGTATGATAGCAAAATGAAACCACTGCCATAGAGTTATCCTTGTTCATGCTATTGTACAAAAGATCTGATATTTTTACAGTTAACCTGTGACTCAATAGATGTTGAACAAAGCTAAAGCCTTTCAGAGATAAAGAGAGATTAATGTGTTTTTGTAATTGTTGTGTGCTGCATAAAGCAGTTTTAAACTGTGGGCTCAAAATTGTGTTTTAATGGCTTTATTTATATCATTTGTACAGAGGTTTGGCTGGTGTAGGTGAACTTTATTTACTTTATCCACCATTTTTTCTGTTCTCCTGAGTACTGAGATCCTGAAATGTCATTGCATGAAGTGGTTTGACAATGTTGGTACTGCAGGCTTACTCACCAGTACAATTCAATTCAGGTTCAATTCAGGTTTATTTCTATAGTGTCAAATTACAACAGTCAACTCAGGGCACTCATTTACTGTAAGGACTATACAGTATTTTGAAGAAAGCTCCAGCAGAGCCAGGATGAGGGAGGGGGAGCCATCTGCTGAGAATGGATGTGGGGTGAGAGGAAAAAGAAAAGATGACACAAAAAAAGAAAAAAAGAGCCTGGGGAGACAAGGTGAAACAGAGAATAAGGGAGCGAGGGGAAAATATTTAATGACATGCTGCATGTGAGCAGTGAAAAGAGGTGAAAGGCAAAGAAGTGCTAAGTGGATCACAGTGAAGTCCTGCAGCAGTCTGAGCCTATAGCAGCAAGGTAGCTAAGGGATGGTTCATTGTCCAACCTAAAGTATAAGCTTTACCAAAAAGGCAAGTTTGAAGCCTAATCAAGGTATGGAGGGTGTCTATGGGTCAAATTCAAACTGGGAGTTGGTTCCACAGGAGAGGGACCTTACAGCTGAAGACCCTGCCAACTCTATTTTTAGACACTCTCGGAACCGCACATAAACCTGTAGTCTGGCATGGTGCTCTATTACAATAATAGGATAATGGCAGTGTTAAATTTTTATCATGTATTTTATTAGCTTGGTTTTGTAGTTGCATGATTTTAGAAGTTTGCATGCTTTTATTTTGAAATGTTTTTACTTCCTACCCATGTTTTTCTAATCCAAGAAATTATGAACACCTGCTCACTACACAAAAGGATTGGGGGGGTCAGAGAGCAGGTAACAGCAGAGCAACAACATGGGCAGTACAGTTTGATGCCAAAGAGACCTGAGATTGGAATTGTTGGTAGACAATTGGATGTGTAGGACTTGGACCCAGTAAAAGACTTTTACCAGTGAGAGACAACCAATAAAAAGACTGATTGCTGTACTGGCTGCTTGTGTAGGGTTTGCCTTAATGATGTTACACCCATGCAGTTGGACTGCTAGTTTTTGTTATTTGTTGAGGCCCTGGGCTTGTTGTTATTGTAAACGTGTTCTTAACTACTACACTGAGTTGTTGTATTCCTTGGCATCCCTTTCTGTTTTTTATCCTGCTCTCAATTGGACCTCACTCTTCCTTTTCTCACTTTTTACAGTAATACAGAAAGCAGATATATAGTATGTAGGTGTAATTAAAGAAGACATTTTAGTTTTATAGGAAAAAAATGATCTGATCATTTTCTCTTTTTGTCAAGGACCCAAACAGCTTTAGCTTACAAATAGTTTTCAAAAACAGATGCCACGCATAGATGTGTGAGGATGTAAAGAAGTGTGCAATGTGCAATAAAACATTTTATTAAATGTATTATTTTATTATTAATCTTACTGCTGTTTTTATCTTCTTAGTAGATGTTTTGTATTCATGATCTGACCTTCTTTCTGTATTGAGGTTTGATACCTGTTTTATTTAACTCTTCTGGTCTATTAGTGCCTCCATTCTGTCTGTGCTAGTGCTGATCTGTACCCTGTTATTGACTTGTGTTGTTTCTCCGTATTACTGTGAAGCACTTTGGTGTGCCTCCGGATTTTTAAACGTGCTATATAAATAAAACTGTATTGTATTATATTGTATGTGGGTGTATCTAATACAGAAAATCTGTGATCTCTTCTAAATTAATGTTGTGCTGTTTTCTTTTTGAATACGTCCAACTCATAGAACATTTCTTAAGTTTGATAGGAGTCATGCAGTAAAGGTTTAATAAATGTGACAATCCAACCATGAACACCAAATAAACATGTTTCTTTTCCAGAAAAATAGTTTTATCTCATAGAGGTTTAGACTTTTTCCTGCTTTATCATTTCAGAGATATTTTGCAGCTTGAATCTTGAAATTGAGAGTTTTCTATGTGGTTGTTACCCCTCTTCCAGGTCCCTTAAATAAGAAATAGGACTGACCTTGAATGAACTACTCTGTCGATGCCTGACAGCTCTTAATATATATAATAGCAAATGGAGAAGACAAGGGTAGATGCTGATTCGTTCCACTCTTGGCTCAGACTTTGATAACCACTCATAACTTGTCGGCTCATCTGCCAAAAAAGAGCCATTGCTTCACTTTTCACCAGTAAAATGAATTTTCCTCATCCTGATGCTGTACTCTTCTGTCAAACTAACTCTTGTTTTCATGTGTTACACTGTCTGAGTAAAAGAGCTGAACATCTTCCTGTTAACTGTGTACTTGAATAGACTCTGAATTTAAGTATCTAAGTAGATACCCACGACTGTGTCGCCTCCAATAGGGATAACACCATACTAAAGTTCGCGGATGACACTGCAGTGATTGGTCGCGTCACTGGAGGGGATGAAGTGGCTTACAGCAGAGGTGGCCGGTCTGGTGTCATGGTGCGAGGACAACAACCTCACCCTCAACACTGATAAGACAAAAGAGATGATAGTGGACACAAGGAAGAAGAGGAAGCCTCACCAGCCTCTGTTTATCCGGGGCTTGAAGTGGAAAGGGTGAGCAGCTTTGGACACCTGGGCGTCTACATCATTGAGGACCTCATCTGGACACTGAACACCACACAGCTGGTCAAGAAGGCTCAGCAGCGGCTGTATTTCCTGAGGAGGCTGAGGAAATTCGGTATGTCGGCCAAGATCCTCAGCAAGTTCTACAGCTGCATTGTGGAGAGCACATTGACCAGCTGCATCACTGCATGGTACAGCAGCACTAATGCTATGGACCAAACACCTGCAGAGAGTGATAACACCTGTGGAGAAGATCATCAGGACCCTGCTGCCCTCTCTGCAGAGCATCTACCATCATCGAGTCCAGCGGAGAGCTGCTTCTATCCTCAAAGACCCCACATACCCCCAACACGGACTGTTCACACTTCTGCCCTCGGGACGAAGGTTTAGAAGTGTGAAATCCAGAACATCTCGACTCAACAACTCCTTCTTCCCCACTGGTATCAGACTCTTGAACAGCTGACCTATTTTAACAATAATAATAATTTTTGCACATCAGGTCATCTCACATATCAACCAGCATATTAAGCTCATAGCTCTTGTGCACAAAAATATTTTTTTTTGTGTCCATTTATTTTTTCATGTTATTTGTATTTTATCTATTGTACATATTAACTGACATCTGTGTGTGGACAGCTGAGAAAGAATTTAATTGTACAGAGAAATGCTTTTTCTTGGTACACATGACAATAAACGCTTTGAATCTTGAAGAGATTGGTGGTAAATACCAGAATCACAAAACCACCAATATTTTGAATACTTAATGCTATGTCATTAGTTACATCCTGCTGGTTCTGAGTTGGACTCCTTTGCGTGAAAATTTGCTTAATTCTAAGATTTAACAAAATGCTGGAAACATTCCTCAGAGAATTTTGTTCATATTTATATGTGACTCTCCTATTCCACCATATTCCAAAGACACTTTATTGGATTCATATCTGTGAATTATGAGGAGTACAGTGAACTCAATGTCATGTTCAAGAAACCTTGCGTCACATGATCTGGGCTTCGTGACATGATGCTCAAATCATGCTGTGAGCAACCATCAGAAGCAGCTTCAAGGTTTGACGTGTTGTGCATTCAGAGATGCTCTTTTGCGTGTTTCTGTCGTCTTCCTATCCGCTCAAAGCAGTCAAGCCATTGCCCTTGAGCCTCTGGTTTCAACAATTCATTTTATAATTCATTTAATAACCATGGTGCACTTGTTTTGATGATGAGTTATAAATTAAACTACAGTAGATCTCGGATGGGGCTAGGACCCATGCAGGCCTCTGCTGTGTTAAATCACTGTGCTTATCTCCTCTCTCATGCTGTGGTCTGTATAAACAGTGGCACATTTTAGGAACAATCTGTCCACAGAGACTGTGCAGTGTTTGTTCAATGTCTTATTAATGACAAGCAGTTTAGCCCTATTATCAATTACCCCACTAGTCTGTTTAATCCAAGGTGAAGAATGTCAAGGGTCAGGGTTAAGCTAAGACATGATGTAGTTAAAGTTCAATTTGGGGGCTTATTGTAAACAGTGGAATCTCCCAACAAGTCTAGTAAACTTTATATGTTTGTTCAGAATTTTTGCTTCCTGTTTCATGGTTTATCATCGCAGCATATTTTGTGGATTAAGCAAATTCTATAATTTGTGATGCAAAGTCAAATTCTGCACAATTATGATTTGAATTTTGAAGAGTAACAGCAAGAAACAGAATCACAGTCCATGAACAGAACTGAGTTTGAAGAAATATCTGGATTCTGCTGGATCAAATGAATATAAAAATCTAATAATTATTTCAACAATATGCAGAACAACATGCAAAATGCTGTACTCAGAAATTACTATACTTAGCTTAGTATGATGTTTAAAATATGGAAAAAGAGCTAGCTTGGCTCTGCCTTGAGGGTACAAAATTAGCTTTAGAAGTAGCACAAGTCCCTGTGCTTTTCTAAGATAAGTTATCAACATATTTGATAAGTAAAATAATGCACGCGTGTGTGTGTGTGTGTTATTTATATCCTATATTTTCTTCTAACATTAACTGCTTTTGTGCTGTCCCTTGACTTTGTGCCTCCAGCTGAGACGTATTGAATGTTTGCATTCGGACTATAAACACTCCAACAGCAATATCTCTGCTGGAGTGAAACCTGCATGAACAGGTCTATCATATAGACAGGCAGGTTCTCATACAGACAGTGACACCGTTTTCATAAAAAAAAACTATATATGTTTTTATATTTATATATAAAAGAAGTGCATAGTAGCAGTTCAAAGGGAGATATGCACAAAATATCTTATATTTTTGTTATCAAATATATAAGGAGTTAATGTGTGCTGCATAACTTGCAGAAAATGTAAATATTTTTTCTTACTGAAACATTTTTCCCGTGATAATTAAATAGTGAGTAGATTTCGCTCCTTATATTCAGGCCTATACAAACAAAAGATTTTCTCCTGCTCAAACATTAGATTGCAACCAGACTTTTATTTAAACACACACTGTTATTGGAAGATATGCATAATGTGTTAATTAGTGCAGTTAATAATTGGTGATACATAAACTTCTTACTAAACTGAGAAAGTGGTTTGTTGCATGCCTTTGATATTGGCCCACCACCTTCCTTTCTTCTTCTACCAGCATTCTCTCCCTAAATCTGTGAGTCTGTGGAAAGGTTTCCATGCTCTTGTGACCCCTTCCAGAGGTGCAGCCACTGGGTCTTTGACTAGCACGCTTATTGTGCAGCACTTGCCTTGTGCTTGCATACTCCCTTGCTTGCAACCTGCAACATTTTCTCTATGCCTGACATCTCTGTGTACTGCTTTTTGGAAGTAAAAAATAAAAATGTTGAGAGGGTAAGATGAAGCCAAGGATGTAAGCACAAGTTGTATTTTAGGACTTTTTATCCATCCAATATTGAAATCTAAAATGGACCGTGAGCCAACAGTAAATCTATGCCAAAATGTTTGCTAGGATATCACTCCCATTATTATTAAACTACTTAGTGACCCCTTGTGCCCTATGGATGAGGGCAATACATTTTGTATTGATCTGCAGAAATGTAAACTAGGGTATCTAACTATCCAGAGCCAGTGGAACCTCTCAGTGCATTCAGACCTGTACTCTTCTTCTAGTGTACACTACAAATGCACTTGGCCAGTTGCCAAAAGTAGGAGATGACTCATTTGACCATATCTCTTTATTTCTCTTTAGACTAGTTTCTATGGTTTCACACCAGTAAGCTCTCAAATGTGCATTTATCTTTGTAGTGGGGAGTGAATGCACTGCAGGTCCACACTAATATTGGTTTTTATAACTGTTAATGGATTGTTCTTGCTGACTCCAAAAAGCTCAATTTAAGTGAGGAAGAGTTACTCTTTCTGTTTGAGTCATATATTGAATTACTATACATGTGATATACATTCTTTGACTGTATTTGTTGATGCATTTTTCATAATTCTAAATGGAATTTTAACTTTAGTCACTGTTCCTAGTATAACATGAGCCAGAGCATGACACATAACACAAGTTAATCTCAATCCTGCCACAACAATGAATGCTTGGAATTCATCTATTCAGATTTTCCTTGATTTTCTATATACCTTGGACAACTGAAATATGAGTATTCCTGTGTTTGGCATCGAAATAAAAGAATTTTTCCAAAACGTTTTGCTGTTCATTCAAGTGAGATCCATAGTGTGTTTGTGTGCTTTGGTCTTTGCCTGTGGATGGCATGCATTTGAACACCTGCACAAAATGCTAATGTTAATGCAGTTTCCATTCAAATCTCAGGTATATGAGAAAGCATGAATAATTAATATATACCCATCCACCCGAGTATAACACCTGCACCTGAGACGGCAAAGATTTAAAGTTCATTACTGTAACTATGCAATAAGAAGGACTTAGTGTTGTTAATCACAGTAGTGTAGGAGTGGGAGCTTCTCGCCATGTGTATGTGCAGAGAAAAATGAGGGTCCTCATCATGTGTAAACACTAATTAATCAGTGTTACTGCAATAAATGATCTTTTAGCATGATCTGAGTCTTCAGTGTCCACAGGACTCTTCAGCACTTCCGTACAGTGAGACTGACTGGACTTTAATTGTTAGTATTTTTTTAGCTTTATTTGTATTTTTAAAACACACAGTTACAAAGCGCTTCACAGCTGAATAAAACCAAACCAAAAATCAGTGGTTTATTATCATTTATTCTGATTATTTGTTGTACATGCTTTGTCTGTGTTTGTGTAGCCCTTTAGAAAGATGTAAGTGTGAAAATTAAGATTTCTGTAAGTGTACAGCTCCAAGGTTAGCAGCGACTAATCAAGAGAACAAAAATCTGTAGAGAAATAAAAAACACCAATGAGCCAAACCAACATGAATTAATTAAGAGATAAACAGAGCGTGCAGGCGAGTTTTATTACCCAAAGCTCCTGTGGGATAGAAGCCATCCCTCTTCCTCCTCTTCATTCCATCATCCCCTCTCTGTTTCACTTGATTACTTCTGCTACTCTCTCCCTTAATGTCTATTTTTTCTCGCCTCGGTTTCTCAGTACCCAGTGTCCAAAGGGAACTGAGCGCACTGAGGAGAAAAGAGGAAGCCTACAGCTCTTTCTGTTTGCACCCCCTCATCGAGAGGCAGATGAAAAGTTCAGCTGGACTATGTGTTCACACCTGTATCCTCCTCTTCATCATCTCTATTGTGCCTCTCGTTCCTTCACTGTGCTAGCCAACCTCACTTGAATGTTTTAGTTCTACTTTAAATATAGATTAGTGATCATGTATTCTAACCTATTCTTTTTCTTTCCTCTGATCTCACTCCACCTCCTCTCTGCATGAAAGGTGAAATCATGCTCATTACAAACAGAAAGCAGAGTTTTGATTAGAGGGCAGCTTTAATTTTAGATCTTGTGTAATTAGGACCTCTGCATTGGTATGCTCTTGTGTGCAATATTGCGTGTTTGAATACGTTGGCGTATTAAAACAAGACCACAGTGGAGGCTTGAATATCTGCTGGAATTTTGTGTCACACCTCTGATCCTGGGTCTTTGTCTTAATTTCTCTCTCGCCCAGTGTGACCCATGAACGCATCCGCCGACGCACTCACTCCTCATCTCTTTTGTTTGTTCTTCCGTTGAAAAAATATCTTTCAGAGAAAATGGAAAATTTAGCAGCAGGCTTTGACAACAGTCTTACACGCTTTGAATATTTATCTGCTGCGTTGTCACTGAATACAAATAAAGAGATGGGGTTGTAAATTTGTAAACTTTACAGGTACACAACCTGCTGTTAGTCATCTTCAGCAGAGATAGCTAATACTGAGATTATTTAAATAACACCTTCATTTCTTTAATTACACTATTGCATTATGTGTGCAGTATGTTCTGTTATCTAAATTTTGAACTTTTTGTAATACTGATTCACTGATTTTTATCTGTTGTCTATGACACTGACCTTTTTAGTGATGCTAATTGGACCATTTCACCACACCACTTGTTACTTTTCATTTGAAATATATCACATTATTGCCACATTATATTATTTTAAAATAACAAAACTTAACAAAACTAGCCAAATATTAGATTACAAAACTAAATTAAATTAGTCTGATGATTGATATCATCGATGATGATAATATCTGCTGTTTTGTTTAGTATATCCAGACAGCTCGCTCGCCTAAACCACACAAAGCTCCCAGCAGTGAAAATGTGTCTCAAGGGTACGATTTCCTGCTGTCCTACATATGAGAAAGAACCACTGTGAAATATCCACATAAATCTTAATAAAACATTTTTGTTTCATTGCCTTATTCTCTTTTTCCAAGTTTTATTTCATACTGATGCTAAACCCACTTTTGAGTGTGGGTGTTTGGAGGATGCTGGGTTAATGTTCTAGTCAGACTAAACCTCAGTAAAATAAGTCTAAAATTGCAACCAAATTGCATGCAATCAAAATTATATTTAATCAAAACTACATCTAAAGTTAGCAAGGCATTAGACTAAAAGTAGAAACTATTAAAAAACTAGCTAAACAAAAACCAGAATATAAAAAAATAAAGCTCAGCCAGTGAGCTAAATCTGAATGAACCAGTTTCTGGAAGAAATCTTTCTTTAAAATGGATAAATAACAGTGTCAGCCATTCCCTAGAAAGGTTTTCTGGCAGTAATCCCTAAATAAAAATGATAGCTAAAAGGAAAATAAGGACAAAATGGAAAACATGCAATAAGTTAAAAAACAAACAAAA
The DNA here is from genome assembly GCF_051167445.1 of Perissodus microlepis. NCBI lineage: Eukaryota > Metazoa > Chordata > Actinopteri > Cichliformes > Cichlidae > Perissodus > Perissodus microlepis. The sequence goes on from NC_140466.1 coordinate 10,664,833, forward strand.
AAAAAACAAAACAGAAATTGGTGGTATTAATAGACAAGTAATAGAAAGTAGAGTCATGTTCAGTTCATCATCAGTCCATGCTGAAATACTGGATGCAACAGTACTAACAAGAATCAGTACTACCCTACAGTACATTATATTGTATATTAGTACTTTATTGTTTCTTTATCTATGGGCTTTTCCCCCTCTTTATTGACAGATTAGCAGTAAAGAAAAAAAAGGAAACAGGGGAGAGTGTAGGGGAGAAATATAACAAGTTAGATTTGAGCCTGGGGCACTGTATTTACATACCTGCTCAACCATCGAGATAAACTACCACCCATACTGTATATTACTTATTGTAATATAAACTTATATTATACATATTGTTACATTATATTCCGGAATAATTTTACCTTAGCCTGATAGTGAGAATAATCCTTTATGTGGTTTTGTTTATGATTTAGCTATTTCATACTGGCTGGTAAAATATCCAATGAATTGTCTGCACTCAGAATCTACAATGTCTGCTGGAAGCAGTTCATTAATTTTTGTCACGTAAATCAAAGAAAGAGTGCACAGCCAAGCTACAGCAGAGGTTCTTACTCCTTGTAGGATTGTGTTATAGCACTTCTCACACATGGAAACAGATGTCGAGCACAGCAGCAAACCTTTATTCAAATAACTTAAAAATGGAGATGAAGGCAGCATTTCATTGATGAGTGGTTATTGAAATGTTGGTTAGACGGTAACTTGTATCTTTTTGATTTTGTTATTGTACAACTGTTTGCATATCTTCACAGTAAAGTGCACAGTGTGACAAAACATTTTTTCTAAGAGCACATGATCCCATGAGCATGCTCAGCACTTAGATTTCATTTTCATTTTGTGGCCAAAACGTCTTGACTTAGGCAGCAGGTTTAAATTTGTTAATTAGCTCTGTCCACTGTCGTTTGTTTCTGTTTGTCTCTGTTTGTAAACCATTTTCATACATGAGCCCCAGACAGTCGCTGGAAAATAATAAGTTCATTTTCCAATTAGAATTAATTGGACATTTGCATTCAGAGCTGCAGGGTATCTGTGATCACAACTTTAGAGGCTGGACTTGACATAGACTTGACTTTTTGGGGCAAAACAATTTCCATGGCGCAGTCACATTTGTTCTTTCAATTTTCCTTTTGAATTTGTATCATCATCAAACCTAAATGCTGATATTATTCAGCTAAATCCATGAAATGTAAAGCTCCCAAGTAGTCCTGATAAAAATCTGATTTAATGTCAACAGTGTCTAAGCACTTCTTTCAGCAGTATCTGTAATTGTGCCCACATAACAACTGAAAATCAAAGTGACTGTATCTTTGATAAGCAGAAGTTAAATAGAGAGATGTTGAAAGTATCTGATAATGAAGACGACAGATGATTTACTTGAAGACATTGTGCTCAAAAAGAAAAAAAGCATCCGTTTGAAAGATTTTTTTTTAATTGATACAAAAGTAACTTGTAAAAAAAGTTCAGCCAGTCAGCTTGATTTGTTTATAGAGGCGACACAGTTCACTCTGCAATAGTTTCTGTCTTTCCTTGTGTTTTGACAGTGTTGCTCTTGCTCTGCACCACAACCATCCCAACGTCCACCTGCAGATATTTACTCATTTCCCAATAAATCATTGCAAATGTATTCTGGGGGAGTGACAAGGTCCTTCCCTTCAGCAAAATCTATTTCTGCAGGCTGAAAACACTAACAGATAAAATCCATGTTGCCCAAAGTATGTATAATGATACACTTTTGTAATAAAAAGCATACTTGTTGATAATTTTTTGCTTATGCTTTTACTTATGTTTATTCAGGAAGGACATAAGACATGAAATTTATATAGCACATTTCAAACAGCCGTGCTTAACAATATAAAAATGGTATTAAAAAGCAACAATGTAATACAATAATAACAATAAAAAACAATAATAGGACAATAAAAGAATTAAAACAATAACTAAACTAATTCAAATAAGACCAAAATGCTTGGGTCATAGTGTGTTAAAAGCCAGGGCATAGAAATGTGTCTTTAGTAATGATTTAAATTGCTCAAGTGTTTGTGCAGATGTAATATTTAAGGGGAGACTATTCCAAAGTCTGGGACCTGCCACAGAGAAGGAAATATCACCACGGGATTTGAGATTAGTCCGTGGGATGGACAGCATTAGTTTTGAGCTAGACCTTGTGGTTTTTCCTGGAGCATAGGTAGAGAGGAGCTCAGACAGGTAAGGAGGGGCTCGGGCATTAAGTGACTTAAAAACAAAAAGTAAAAGTTTAAATTGGATCCTGTAGGAGACAGGAAGCCAGTGTAAAGAAGGTAAAACTGGGGTTATATGCTCTCTCCATTTGGTACCAGTGACCTTATACAGCTCATGCTGCTGTAGCGACTCCTCCCAAACACACACATATACACTTAGGAGCATGACCAAATTTTTCATGTGTTAAAGAAACAATCACACATTATGTTACTGAAACATAATATTCATGCCAGTCAAGTCAGTCATGATGCATTTGAGGCAGCTGGGATTAGCTGTGTAAAATGATTCACTTGGTATTCACAGCATGCCATCTTCATATTTTCACAGTGTTTTGTCCTCTGTCTATTCTTTTGTCTGTCTGTTCATAATAAAAGCTGTGCCTACAGAAATCAGTAAAACACAAATATGAGAGGAGGAGAAGGTTGAGGAAGAAACACTATGCATTTGTTTTTTGCTCTTTCGTGTACTTTTTCACTTTTAGTGAAACACCTGAAAGAGAAGAGAATGACTACACATCAACCGAGCACAGAGAGACTGCAGAAGAATTTGGCATTTCAGCAGCAGACATTGTGTCATGAATCGCTGTGCGGCAGGCAGGAGTTGGACCCAAAACGCAGGACTCACAGACTCAGGGGATGAACTCAAAATCACAGCTTTATTTGCTGGCAGGAGAAAGTCATACAAAGCAAACTAAACTGGAAACTCACAAACTAAACTCACAGAGAGACACAGGGAGATCCACACAGCATGAGGGACGACGCGACACTGACTCCGAGAAACACAGGGTTTAAAAACACTGGGAAATAACGAGGGGAATGAGACACAGAAGGAGGGCACAGCTGGGAGAAATCAGGACCGATGAGACAAGCAAAGCAGGACACATTCCCATAAGACACGGAACTTCAGAGTAAAACAGGAAGGATCACACACAAGTACAATAATACAAAAATCACAAAGAACTAAAAACGCTGGGTCAGGAGACCCAGGACCGTGACAGTACCCCCCCCCGCAAGGGCTGGCTCCAGACAGCCCAAACCCAGAAAAACAAAACCAAACAGAAGACAACCCAGGGCGGGCGGCGGGGGCCCAGGACGGAGGGCCCGGAACAGAAAACAAAAGCAGAGCACAGCAAACACTGGAGCCCAAGAAAACAGCCCAAACACAGTGCAGCTCAGGGGGCCGACCATGCGGAAGGCAACGGCGGCGGGGAAACAGCTCAGGGGGCCGACCGCGCGGAAGGCAACGGCGGCGGCGAAGGAGATGACGGAGCAGTTCAGGCGAGGGAGGTCTGGGGGCCGCCCATGACGGCGATGACGCCCAACAAGCGGCCTGGCAGATGACCACCGATGTCGAGGCGGCGGTTCGGGACCTGAAGGCTGCGTGGCTGACGGAGGCCGGACCAGGCGGCTGCGTGGCTGACGGACGCCGCAGCATGCGAGGATGACTGACGCCGCAGCATGCGAGGATGACTGACGCCGCAGCATGCGAGGATGACTGACGCCGCAGCATGCGAGGATGACTGACGCCGAAGCATGCGAGGATGATGAGGCCGCAGCTGGCGGCTGGACGGGCTCCTCGGGCCCTCCAGCTGACGAGGCAGGAGGCTGGACGGGCTCCTCGGGCCCTCCAGCTGACGAGGCAGGAGGCTGGCGGCTGGACGGGCCCCTCGGACCCTCCGGCGGAGACAGGAAAGTGCTGGCCGGGCTCTCCAGAACCCCCAGCGGAAATAGTCACTGAACCAGGGGGCACAGGGGCCCCTGGCACACGCAGGGCTGAACCAGCAGGCGCACGGGCCTCTGGCAAACACAAAGCAGACTGCAGCTGCACTGAGCAGTGACTCAGCTCAGGCAGCGACAGTCCGGTGCAGTCCTCAGCTGGCTTCTTATCCTTCAGGGGTCCAGAGTCAGCTGGGGGCTGAAACCCAGCCTCTGGGGAGGCCCTGGAGTGCATCTCAGTCTCAGAACTGGCCAGCTCTTGAGGAATGTTTCCATTGTTATTGGGTTTGTCTCTCTGCTTAGAGTAAGAAGTTGTTGAACTGCCCTTTATGGGTTGAACTGACATAGTTTGCTGTACAGGAGGAGTAGGTGAAGGTGATGGCTGAACAGGTGGTGGAGCTAATAGCTGACCTGCAACCTGAGCTGGTAACTGAGCTAAGGGCAAGTGAGCAGCAGATGCTGGGGACTGAGCTCTGAACGTAACAGGCACATGAGCAAAGGACTGAACGGGTAATTGAGCTATGGATTGCACAAGTGGCCGAACCGAACAATGAATAGCAGACTGGGCTAAAGGCAACGTAGGAGGCTGGAGTGATAGCTGAGGTGAGAATGGAGCTAGTGGGGACACAGGAAACGAAGCTTCAGGAGGCTGGGCAGCTAAGTGAGCTTCAGGCTGGGCAGTTTTTGGAAAAACAGTCTCTGAATTAATAGTCTGACTGAACACCCTCTGAGCTAGCAGACAGAGTTAATTAGTCCAGGCTCAAACAGAACAGAATTACCACAGTTCTTTGCATTGTTATGGCTAGGAGGAGCATGAGAAGAACAGTCTTTTAGGTTGCCTAAATGGAAAATATTGGTCTCAGAGGAAACAGTCTTTTTCTTCTCAGCCACAACATAAGCAGACCTTGGGCCTTCAGACCCAGTAAACTGTACAGTTCCACTTACACACGCCACAGGCGTTTGCACTGGTGAAGTCCTGGGTTCCGGCGGTGGCACTTTTCGTTGCCTGTGCTGCCGCCGCTTCCCCCTGGAAATGGGAGCGGGGGTAGTGGTGGTTGCCGGTAATGGCAGAGAGGGTGAATCTGACTCCTCCTCCTCTGACCACATCGCTGCGAGGAAAGAGGCAGGTGAGCGGTGGTCAGAGCTGGACGTGGAGGGTGAAGGATTCCGCGGCAGTGGCGTGGAAACCCCCTTCCGCTTTAATGGCCACTGCTGCGTTGCAGAGAGCTCCACCTGATGCCGCAGCGGTGGTGGTTTCGGCACTGAATACCAGGAGCGGGCGAGAATGGCTAACTCTCGGGCTAATGGAATAGATGCAGGCTGGGCTAATGAACTGGCTAAAGGCTGATGTACTGGTTGAAGTGAGACTGGAGTTGGTGGTGGAGTGGATGAAACACAGTCAGTTACTGTTATGGATGTTTTGAAAATGCCCACTTGTGAGAGGTCAGTTACCACGAAGGTAGGTAAACGCCGTGTACTGTCTCTACTCTCACTATGAACAGCCCCAGAAAACACAGTCTCAGAAGCACCAGCGTCCTTAAAACTCACCACAGATGGTCGCACAGGAGTCCCTGAATCCGGCTGTGGGGTGAAGCGCCGGTGGCGCGAATGTTTCCTTCCCACCGCTGACGGCTCCGACAGGCAGGGAAAAACCTCTGGGGGTTCGGGCCGTGAAACCTCCGGTGGGTGAATCTGAGACGGCTGCTTTGTGAAGGTCGTAGTCCGTTGTTGCGGGGCAGAATCCGCTACTTCCCGAGCTTGCACCGCTTCCCGGGCTTTATGCAGCTCAGCGATTAAGTCTGTAAATCCCCTGACCTGGTGGAGATAGGGATTTCTGGCCAGGATAGCCTCAATGGCATTTATCCCCACAACCTTCGCTCGTGCATTGGAGGTGTGGGTTACCCAGTCCACCAGGCGTAGGGCGCGTGTGAGGTCGCTCTCCCCGGGCAAGTCCGCTGGATCCATCTTGTGGTCGCGTCGTACTGTCATGAATCGCTGTGCGGCAGGCAGGAGTTGGACCCAAAATGCAGGACTCACAGACTCAGGGGATGAACTCAAAATCACAGCTTTATTTGCTGGCAGGAGAAAGTCATACAAAGCAAACTAAACTCACAGAGAGACACAGGGAGATCCACACAGCATGAGGGACGACACGACACTGACTCCGAGAAACACAGGGTTTAAATACACTGGGAAATAACGAGGGGAATGAGACACAGAAGGAGGGCACAGCTGGGAGAAATCAGGACCGATGAGACAAGCAAAGCAGGACACATTCCCATAAGACACGGACCTTCAAAGTAAAACAGGAAGGATCACACACAAGTACAATAATACAAAAATCACAAAGAACTAAAAACGCTGGGTCAGGAGACCCAGGACCGTGACACATTGAGCGATCTAAAGCAGATTACAAATGTACGTTTTGTTTTTTTTTTTAATTCTTTTTTATTTAAAACAACAGACCGCTATGAAGGTATTTTTTTAGTTTGTTTTTGTTGTTGCTGTTTGTTTGTTTTTAGTTTGGTGTTTCTATTAGCCATCAGGTTTAATGCTGCAGGCTATCGAAAACCCACTGAATAATTTATGTGCTTGCGCATAAATAAGAGAAACATGCCAAATCTGAGCTTTGGAAAAGTGAATTACGTGTGCACAGATCTGGCTGCACACTCGCTCATGGGCACAACACATTTTTCTCAGTGATATACCCTGAGTAAAATTCATTTGTTTCTTCTCTTTAAGACTAAAGAGATGAAGAAAAAAAAAAACAGTAAACAAGAGAAAGTGTTTGTATTCCATATAGACATAAACTTTCCCTTAAAACATTTTTCATCATACAATTAATTCCATCTATTTGCTTTTGGGTTGTTTAGTTGGATGGTAATTTTGTAGGTTTTGACTTCCTAATGGCTGCAATTATGATAATATACCAATGTGCTTCACATGTGCCTGGAGGCCCCACCTCAATAAACACCCAAGTGTAAATTTCAGTTATTACTAATTTTAATAGTATTTTATTCACTACTTTCAGCAGCTGTACATTATGTAACTCTACAAACATAAAACATTACATCTCAATACACAATCAAAGCCCACCCAACCTTAATCCTCCAACAGTCCCCTATGGCCTACCACTTGGCCACTCTTTGAAAAAAGAAAACAAAGTCTCTTTTAACAGGGAGACACCTCTGGCAGAACTAGGCTCAGGGAGTCAAACCATTTGTCAATCATCTGCCACAAGTGGTTGGAGGATGAGGGGAAAGATAATAAGGTGAAGCGAAAGGACAAAGCACAGAAGGTTAATGGCATGAAATAGGGGCATATAAATGAATAAAGAGTGAAAAAGGGATGTAGAGGTGAGCTGTCCAGTGCATCATCTCCCCCAGCAGTCTGATGATATAGCACCAATAAATAAGCCATGGTTCAAGGACAAATGAGCCAGCCCTACTGTAAAGCTTTCTTGACACATGAAGTACAAAAAATGGTGGGAGAATCAAGTCAGGACACAGATTGTTGTGCTTAAGTCTTGAGCGTCCCCTCTTCATTTAAGTTATTGAAACACTGAAACATGGATATGTAGTATTTATGCAAAAGTTTTTTACAATTTTAATGAGCACATTTATGCTGAAGCACAAACTGACCTCTGATAAGCAATCTGTATTCAAGTAGTTTTCAGGAATAGGTCTCCAGTCTAAGTACGTTACCAGACTCTTCTTTCGATGTTGGATGCCTTTTGTTTCATTCTCTGTCAATATGATCCCACACTTTTCAATCACATTGATATCCAGTCTCCGGGGAGACCAATTCATGACTGATAGTGTTTCCTTGTGTTTTTTTAATCTGGGTAGACTTTTACTGCATCGGACGTTTGTTTGGAAGCATCGTATTGTAGAAAAATGAACCTGTTCCCACTCAAGACGCCGTCCAGATTCTGATATATGGTGGACTGAAATCTGATGGTGTTATTGTGCACTCCTTTTGTTTTGAAAATGTTTCCAAAAACATTGGTTTAATAACAGAGAAAGACCTTTAGCTCTTTGGATGTAAAATATAAAGGATTGAAATCAATCCTACATTTGTCTTCTGCTCCTCTTTTGGCTTCAGAGCTGTAGTTCATGTGTGAATGTGAAAAGTGGCTTGAGTCTGATTGAAAAAAAAATACTACATTCAGTAAACCTATAAATAACTGTGTAAACTGTGTATAACCCCCTAGGTGGATCTTTCATGTGCTGCACTTGTCCACTAATCCAATCAAATGGAGAATTTAAAATGACTATTTTGACTGAACTGACTGAATTTAAAAATGTGAAGGAATCACACCAGCTACCCCGCCTCCAAATAAGAACAACACATCGAAAGCAATTATTTATAACAAATACCAATTACAAGAACATATGGAAGTTATTTTAACAGTTAAAAAGCTTTCTGGAGTAGAACAGGAAAAAAGGCAGTCTTATCAGGTGAAAATTGTGCAGCAAGCTGTTTGAATTACTACCTGCCTTTTTCTTTGTTGTTATGGTTATTGGGAGTAACAGAGGATGAATTTGGTAGGGAACCAGTTAACATCTTGATGCATGTGTGTGGTAACGAACAGCTTTGTCACTTTTGTCACATGATTGACAGTTTCATAGATCTCCTCTCTTCCTTTTTTTCCTTGGTTTGTATAGTGCCACACAATATCACCATTTAAAGTGGGCTATATTTGAAACACACGTTGGGCTTTAAACACACTCAAGGTCACTTTTTATTTACATAATGATGGTTTATGAAAAGTCAAGTACTGTAAGAGATAAGACTTGGACTGAACCCATAATCCACTAATGAAAAAATAAGAGTTTCCAGCGTGTTGTTTTCTCATCTGTTAGGACTTGAAATTTAAAAATTGAGAGCAAATACATCAGAAATCAGATAATTGTATTTTAAACAGATCCACTGTAGCCAAAACATATGACTTGATTATTTAGATGACTAGTACAAAATGACCAGATAATGCAGTATTGGTTTCTGATATTTTAAGATAAAATAGACTGAAGAGTTTGTTTCTGACTCATACATTGACCTCAATGCTGAAGAAACAAATGGCATCATAGCATTGATGTAAAATACTTGCTCTGAAGGAGTCATTGATTTTTCCATCATTGCCCACAAAACCTGGGGACATTAAAACAGTAACCTCTGTGATAGTCCATGTGTATTGCATATCATCATATTACCTAATGTGGTCTATGAGTCAGAATCCAAGCCAAAAGAGAAGAAAAAAAGGGAAAAAAATCATTAGCTGACAAATATTATGAAGATATTGTTCATGCCATGCACTTTTTATTTCCTTTTTTAAAAGGGTCTTATTATTCCCATTTTCAGTTGAACTCTTGAAATAGAATAAATAAGTCAAATTGAAAAAATCCGTATTTATCTTGGTAGAGCACCAAATGGTTTCCAGCTAGAAGGTAATGTTTCCACATAAAACTAAAACGTAATGTTTTGACTGTAACATCCTGAGAATGTTGCTGAGATGTTTTGTTATAGTTTATGTAATAAAATGTTATTTTATGAAATATTCTGACAATGTCACATGGTAACAGTAGGAGAACATGCTTAGTGAAGACAATTTTCAGGATATTGTTGATGACAAAACACATGCATAAAGAACGCATATTCCAAAGCAATATACCTTTTTAATTTAGGATTTAGGTCATATTGTTACATTTCATATATTTTCATTGGTTAGCACTGTTAGCAAGAAGTTTCTGGGTAAGAATCTGCTCGCCAGCTGGGGCAATTTCTCCGTTTGTGGGATCTCTCTAGGTTAGTTTAATCCATAATTCGGAAGGTTACCATAGAGGTTAATCTAAGTGTGAATGATTGCCTGCCTCAGTATTGGCTGTCTCTCATCAAAGTCAGTCAGGCTTTATTAGTTTCAAAAAAATAACTCTAATTTGTTTTCTAAAATGTTAGGTCATAAAAGTCCAACTGAAGTAGTCAATGGTAGTGACTCAAAATGGCTTTAGAACAAACATTTTCTACCTGTATTAGCTCCTTTTCTTTTAAGAGTCTTCTCATTGGCTGCCACTCCCAAACAGAAGGCTTGAACAGCAGATAGATGAAGCTAATGCACTCATAGCCAGAGCTGTCCCTGAACGTTTGCCTCATATAGATTACTTGCTGATATGATTACCCATTATTTGAAACTTTGTTCATGTTCAATACAGTACCAGCATCCAATCACTGTAATAGGGTAACAGAAAAAAGCAAAATCACACTGGGTCACCTTCAGAGTTATTCCTATTTTCTTTTGTTTGTATTTTTGTGGATGTAATCTGAAGGAATACTACGAAATAGCTAGAGCAAGTGGTGAGAAACAAAAAGCCAAAACCAGTTACCATATTCTTATCTATTTTATCTTATTTAGATAAACAGCAGATCCAGAATTCTACTCCAATAGTCATGCAGATTTTTTTTTACCCAATCCAATTTATACCAAGAAATCAGGTGATCTTCTCTATTTTGTCTTAGTGTGTATGTATGCACACATTTTGTGTGCGTATATATGTGTGAGTGTGTGTCCTTAGAGCTGAATGCCCTCTTCAGTTATCTAGGTGTTTCCGACAGACTAGCTTTTATGACTCTCATTAACGAGAGGTAATATATCCACCAGCTCATGCATCAAAAGAGGAGTGGCTGGTCAAGTGTTCATTTCAGTGTACCATATTTAAACAATTAAATTCATGAGCCATTAGAAGGATTAAAAGGTCTGGGGTTTAGTTTCAAATGTGGGATTTGACCGGTGCGCTGTGGGAGAGAATGGCTGGTAGGCCATATAGATGTGGAGGAGATGCTGTTGATGATGGTAACAGCTGCGATGTGAACGGTGAGACTAAGAGAGAAAGACAATTGTGACCTGAGGTGATGTATGTGTGGTGGAATGCTTTCAGTATACGAGAAGGCATTTACAGAGGCAGGATGATCTCTCCCTCTAACTGTGTGTGTGTGTGTGTGTGTGTGTATGTGTGTGTGTGTGTGTGAGTGAGAGAGAGAGAGAGAGTGCGCGTATGTGTTTAGTGTTAGTCTCTTAATGTGCTACTTCTCTCCTTAGTAGCACATTTTGCAGCCAATGCTACAAAAATAATGGTATATTTAAAAAAGAAACAATGTGAGAAGAGATAAGACTCAGTTAACCAGAGGCTACATTTTTCACCATAATTTAATCAGCCCAAGAGTTTAGGATCTCATAATGGAAAAAAAAAAGAAAAAAAAGCTTTTAGCTGGCCATTATAAGATATCTACCGCCCCTTTGTGGATGACTGTTAATACTACAGCCAGATACAACCATTATAAACACACTTTGTATTTTGTGCGCTCTTGCCATCTTAAGCTATGAACAATACAAACAGTCAACACTCTGTATGCCTGCCTCCGTGGGTGTGTATCATCACAGCAAAACCTGGTCCTGAAAACTCACAACAGGAATTGCTACAAAGGTGTGTGTATATCTCTGGACAGATATTTTCAAACTGAAAGAGAAACTATAGAAATACTCACAAAACTTTACAGATTTGCAGTAGTTGAGCGCAAAATGAAGGTCAAGATGAGTCTTTAAAAGAAATCTGCAACATATTTTTCAATTCCTTTGAGATTGCCTACTGTATATGAAGTATACAGTGTGCAGTTTCTAAAAATATAATATTTTGGAAAATTGGTATTGTTGCCTCCTAAAACCTTTTCTGTAGTTTGTAAAACAGGGAACATTGTAAGACTGGAGTAGCTGCCTTTCTTAGCTAAGTTGAAAACCAACCTAGACCGTTAAGACTGCAGTAAACCTAACTGTTAACAATTTAAATAATAATCTAGCATCACCTTTGGGCAATAATAATAATGGCAATAAAAGGACATCAGAAACATTGAATGGAGTGCATTGTAGGTTGGCAAAAAAAGAAAAAGAGGATAATAGTACTTTCAGGTGTGTTACAAAAAACATGCAAAAGGTAACATGATATATAGTAATCATTAATTTAATATTAACATCTGATCCAGTAACAATCTGGACAGGCTCACATATGAAACCCAATGAATGAGCACTATCTCTGCAGTTATAGTATACAACCTTTTTCTAGAAACTGTAAGCAGCTGTTTTCACAAACTCTAATAAACCCAGACAAACAAGGTTAGACCAAAGGTTAGATTAAACCATGTAATCACAGCTAACCAATGATCCAGGCTGATGTTATTTGTTAGTCTGTTGGCTTTGTTTCAGTGTGTTCCTGGCTTTGGTTGCCTCACTGACGGGTAACTGAAATGTTATTGACCAGTGAGAATCATGTAGCTGAACGTCATCTGAGGGAAAGACAGACAATGTGAAGCACAAAAGGACCTACAACAACCAAACTAGCCATAATGTTTATGTTCTCATGCGTTTCCCAATAGTATCTTGAACCCAGTCTTCATGCAGCTTATCACAATTGATTCTAAGTGCCATTTCTCACCAGATTTCACCACCTCATTCACATTCAGCATTTTCTTTAGAAAACTATGACTGTTGGAAAAACAAAAGGTTGAGGAATGCATTCCTTTTGCAGAGTATCTCATACAGCTTCTATTTCCTTCCAGTCTCTGTTTTCTAACTTCCTGTCTCTATGGGCAACAGCACAAACAAAACAAGCTGCTTCCTAATGATGGACAAATGTTCAGCCCCAAAGCTACCACTGAAGACACTGACGTCATGTAATGTTTCTTAGGAATTCTGCTGCAGGGAGAAACATCAAACAATGAATACAATACACTTAGGAGTAATTTTATAAAACGATTCCATACTTTTTGTACAAATGACATTCAAACCAGAAAACTTTTGGAAGAAAAGAGGAAATCCATCAGAACAGGACAGTGCAATGTACTGTGAAAGGTATGTGCACTCACCATATTCTAGGCACATGTAAACCTTCGTCTTCGTTCAGTATACCATTTTCACAGTTTCAAATGCCACAACATAACCAAATGGAATTAATGATGGCTCAGTTCCACTAGATATTCCAGTCCATAACAGCACATGCAAACACAAGAACCTGCACTGCTTGGAATGCAGAAACATTAATACACCTGAACTGTGTCTAGTGTAACAAGTCTGCTATGAAGAAGGCCTAGTATCTCATCACTCTTGGCAACAATGCAATGCATGACATCATGCAAATATAAGTCAAGAGTTTTAGTTAGGGCTTTTTTCAATTACCCTTTCATCTCATCTGTCCTCCTACCCGTGACTAGGAAACCAATCTCTGTGTGTTACATTAATGAATACCTAAGTTCCTATAATGAGCCTGACCAGCTCTAACTATGAACAGGTTTTGGCTCAGCCCACCTAAATGGGCATATTAGAAATGTATGATGTATTTGTTTATTAATTAAAAAACACAGGTACCATTTCTAAATGTTGACTGGGTTGGCAGCCTACAGATGATGCACAATGTCTTCCACTACATAGTTTCAAATGGATACCCTCCTCTGACTCTTTGAGTTTGACAATTGAGTCAATCTGTTGTTCATTTTATTTTGTTTTTTTAAATTGTAGTTTTCTAACCTGCTGTCTCTGATTTTGAGCTGCCATGGATTACAGATGAAAAGTAGATTCTAGCATATCTAACAATATTAATAAATTAATATACCTCAAACGTGCACTATGAAAAAATGTCTCAGCCTCTTTCTTCTCATAAGTCATGACACTGCTTTCCTGTAAGTTGCCTTTACAGTTTAACAGTATCTATATCAGTCTCAGCAATACTGTATTTACCTGGTATTGGATCATTACTAAAATTTGCAGTGTTGCACATCACTGATCATTATGCAAACAGGACTAAATGTATTTTGTATGTATAACTTTTTTAGTTATTTAAGTTTATCAGCTGCATGATCAAACTTCTCCCCTACATTGTAAAATAAAAAGATGTACATATATCTGCACATTCTCCTCATATTGTGGCCTAATTGTCATGGACAGTCCTGCATTCAGCATTAGGCTAAAACAAAAACAAAGAAAATCCACAGGTGATGGTGCTGTGCCAAACATCATGTTTAAATTAAGGAGAAAAGATTTATCATGTTGTTAATGTTGTTGGCTTCTGTCTGGATCTCTTCATCAACACTTCCGCTTCCATCTCTTGTTGGAGAAGCTAAGATGTACAGAGAGGAGGGAAGGAAAATAATAAAAGCTTTGTAGCCTTAGTGATGAGAACAGGGGTTAATGGTCTCATCATGCCATCTCATGTGAGCTTTGACTGTGGTATGATTGTTAAACATTTGTGTTGACAGAAATGCTCACAACCCATATAATGACTACAGCAACTCAGCAGAAAAAATGCACATCTAATATATTCAACCTCAAATAAGCAACACCAGAAGACTGAAGATTTCAGGTTTAAGTCCTGTGTTCCAGGAACCAAGGCTCTAAGGCTGTAGTGGCACATGTCAATCCAAACAAGGCAGATGTAAAAAATATACTATGGTCTGATGACGTTTGCCTTCTGCTCAGGCTACAGATGGTATGACTCAAATTTGGCATCAGCAACATGACCTCATGTGTCCTTGTGTCAACAGTCAGGCTGCTTGGTAGTGGTGTAATGGTGTAGAAAATGTTTTCTTGGCAAACCATGAGCCCTTAAGACCATCAGTCATGGACTGAATGCTACAGCCAATGTGAATAATGAAGCCAGCCACGTGTGCAGTATCTCCTTACGGCCATCTTCTTACAGCTACTTCTAGCAATGACAATGTGGCATGCCAAAAGCATCCACAGAAGTTTCAAAATGATAGTGCTTTTATTGAACTTCAGTGGCAACATCATTTAAAGTTCTGCCCAGTGTTAGTATGACATTCACAATATAGTGTTTGCTGAGACATTGTGTAAGAAGTTCAAAAGATTTTTATTGGAACTTTACTTCCTTCATCTCTGAGGGATTATTTTCGTGTGCATGAAATAACCATAAATCAACTTTTTTCATTTTTATTTATTCATTTATTTCTTGGAAGTGAAAACATATTTTGGATTTCCAAATCTGATGCCTGTTCATTGTACATTTTAATAAGATCGAACAGATGTGATGTAGCATGATCCTGAATTATTTGATTCTTCACAGTAGTTGTTGGATTGCGTGATGGACCGAGCTGAAAAAGCAGGAGGAGTCAGGAATTATTAGAAAATTAGGGTTTTCATTTATTTAACCCCAAAAATTCTATTTACAAAAGTAATAAATGTTGAGCTCATATAAGAGGTCAAAGAAACTAAACTAAACTCAGGCAAAAACTTAACTTAACAAACCAAATGACTGCCCAAACAAACATAACTGACCTATACAAGAAATGACACACAGGGATATATATAATGGCTGATCAGACCACTATGACACACGAGGGGTAACTACACAAAACACAATCGTAAACAACAAAAGATGCAGTACAGTCTGGTTTGTTAATAAACTAAACACTAAAGAAGAAAATCAAAACTACTGAACTCTAATCTCAAATATTTAATTAAGTACAAATACTTGGTTTTTAATTAAAGAAAACACACATTCTCCCCTTCAGCAGGAAGTGGTGGTACGATCCAACTATCCCTTGTTGTATTTAACAACTTCAAACCCCAGCCACTACCTTTTCTCTGGCAACTCCCAGGGATAATGGCAGGTAAGAAATAAAGAAACAAAGGTTGGTCAAAAAAAACCAAACAAAGTAATGAACTGATATGAATACATAAGTAAATTAAATGTGCACGCTTACAAATAGAAGAAATGTCCATCCATCTTCTTGGTCGTGGGGGCAGCAGCCTAAGCAGAGAAGCCCAAACCTCCCTCTCCCCAGCCACCTCCTCTAGCTTATCCAGGGGAACACCAAGGCATTCCCAGGCCAGCCGAGAGATATAATTTCTCCAGCGTTTCCTGGGTCTGCACCGGGGCCTCCTCCCAGTGGGACATGCCCGGAACACCTCACCCAGGAGGCACCCAGGAGGCATCCTTGTCAGATGCCTGAACCACTTCAGCTGGCTCATTTCGAAGAAGAAATGTATCCAAACCAAACAATAAACTTATTGAAACTTAAGTGTGTTATTGTGTTCAAATAAAAAAATACAAATAAAAATACCGACTTTAAAGTGTGGCCATGGGTTTGGCTATGACAGATTGGTTGTGACAACTGCATATTCATATGGTCTAACCTACTCTGGAGAAAGTTTATTTACACAAGATTAAAGGAAGAAGTTAAGCATCTAATATAAAAACTGTTTCATTTTTGCACAAAGAATGTATTTTGATTGGTGCATTTCGATAACATAGCTGCAGTACGAACAAAAGAAATGCAATCACAGACTTTTGATATGACACAAACAGGATAAATGTGATGCACTGGTACCATCTCTGAATATATAGGATAAGATTATATCATATATATGTACTAAGTTTTAATCGCATTCTTGATCTTGTCCTGACGTATGGCATAGAAACTGAACATTTAACAATAGTTCCTGAAAAACATCTTTTATCTTACCATTTCTTAATTACATTTAAACTTAACAGATTTTTTCCTATCCAGGGACTGAAGACAGTATTTACTGTAGATGGTGGTGGTGATGGTGGTATTTACTGTACAGTGCTAGGTGCCAACATATTGATCCTCATGGTGTATGACTCTGGATACTGTGGCTTCATAAAGGCCTCAATGAAGCTTGACATTTTGTTAGGATCAGATGAGCCGGAAACATACCTTAGTTATGCTGCAAAAGGCTTATGTTCGATTTTGTGCTTGAGTGGGGGAGCGGAAAGGAAGTCCACAGGGAGTCGCAAGCTGCTTGTCTACGTATAGTGTTTGCTATCAGTGGAGGCAGAAATAAAAGTATGTGGTACAGCCAGTCTGTGGACTACTCGTGGTTGTGCCGTTAGTGGTCAATCGGCCAACCATGGAGAGGAATGGATTTACAAATAGCTGAAGTGAAACAAAGCATTAAAAACAATGAAATGTGAAATACTGCAGCAACGGTCTGTACTTTTATGGTTGCATTTTTGGTGTACTTCACTCAGTGATCACAACAGCATGCAATTATCTCAGGTGACTGAGTTCTGTTTTGGTAACCTAATTCTCTTGTGCCTTTGAAGAACCAAACCTCGATTAGCTTAACCAAGACTCAGGATCATCCCATTGAATAAATCAACATTGAATGGACGGTGAATGGGGCTATGCATAAGGCCATATCTGAAAATGCTGGCAAACTTGTGTTTTGTGATTGGTGGCCTGTTATCTAACATAGGTTAAGTGCTCAGTTTCTTCATGTCTGACTTAAAACCCTGTGCACAATTATAGAGATTTTTTTCAACCTTTATCTTATAATTTATTCACTTAATTTACTATGACACAATACACCCTGTAAATTAAATCATAATGCAATGTGACTACAGTAATATATTATATTGAAAAGTAGCTGACCCTCAGGACGTGCTGCTAATGCTGACACCCTGACATTTTCAAGTTATTGACAAGTTAACTAGTGACCTATAAGAGCAAAATCAGAGACTATTTAACTAGTTAAAGCCCCTGAAGTTTTTAAAGAGAGCAAAAGGTTGGGGGTCAGAGGGAGAGTTTACTGGATTATGGATTGTGAGCCACAAAAGAGCTTATGACTTGATCTTGCCTCAGTGCAGCTGAACTCTTTCTGCAAGTCCCAGCAAGTAGCTCTCTGAGCACCGTTATTCTTTATTACTCAGGAAATTGGTACTGAATGCCAACACACACACACAAACACACACTGTTGCTCAGCTAAACAAGCAGTGCAACATGCCAAACTGTATTTGTCACCCATCTTACCCATTTTCATCTACGTTTTGATTACTCTCAGGCTACATTTAATTCATTATTCCCTTTACATGATGCAAGCTAACCTAGACTTTACCCTTGGTGTCGACCTGTAACATTTGACTCGATCTTTAGGACTCAATCTCTGTACTTTATTCTGTGCAGTGTTATCTCTCACAGGCATGCCACCGAAACAACAAACGGTGTATTATCCTCGTTTTTCAACTTCCAGCTAACCAGCCAGCCCAGGCAAGCCAAATTTTCCGGCTGTGCCCGGTTCCCGTTGTCATGGAGATGACGTCATGCTGCAGCACCGGGAGGAACGGCGCAGCCGCGGACGGAGGGAGGGGACGGGGAGCTTAAACCGCAGCCACAGCTCCTCCGCCATTCAGCCAGACTGCCGACTGATCCTGGAGGGCCAGGACTGTTCAATTGCAAATCCGGAGCCCACCGCAAGCTACCCCCTGTTTCTCCAGCAGCAGCTCTCTGTGAGACACCCCACACCGCAGCGACAAAATGCGTGAGATTGTGCACCTGCAGGCCGGGCAGTGCGGGAACCAGATTGGAGCCAAGGTGAGAAAAACAAACAGATCCTTGTTGGCATGTCGTCTACCTGTTAACTGTAGTCGGTTTTATGTAACGAAACACAAGTTTATCCTTGCTGCTGCTGACGTGTATCCAAGCAAGAGGTCATGCTGCTCACAGGAAATACTAAATAGGTCAGCATAGCGGGGTGGAAAGTCTTGAATAAGCGTACAAAAGCATCCTTCAGGATGGGCGGTGGCAAGTCGAGACGTCCCCATTATTGTCACTGATGCACTTTTAAATGAACGACAGCACATAAACGGGGACCACGGGGTGTTATCGGTGTAACACAGCATGCTGGATGAAGCTTATCTGTGTGTGAGAATATATTGATTTAGGCTGACAAATCATTATTCGGGAATTTAACGAATGAACTGACAGCAATCCTGTGTGTGTGTGTGTGTTTGGGGGGGGGGGGACGACACACTGAGAGGGGTGTGGCTCAGACAGCGAATTGACAGGAACACCGGCAGGCTTGCAGCCGTGCAATTTTTTTTTCCCACATATGCAATCATATTTAATTATAATAATAATAAGTAGCGCTTTAGGCTGATATTGTATTACCCATCTCTTAAACCTATCCTTTAAAGGTGTCTGTGAACCAAAGATGTAAGATGGCTTGAGAAATGTATTACACAAGATTCTGAGGTTGGATTGATAAAAATACTAACAAGGATAATGATTTAAATTCTGATTTATTTTTTTTCTAATTTTCAATTCATTATTCCCAAATACCATCAGAACAGAGCAAAAGCAGCACGCGTCACACCTTAGGAAATATTTACTCTTATATTTTTGCCCTTTGATTAAATTTGTTGTCAATCTTCTAAGCAATTAATCACTTGGTTGAGCTTCTATGGTTTAACAAGTACAGCAGGATATAAATAGCGTTGAAGTTAGCTGTCGGCATTTGAATGTCTCGACACTGCCACAGCACGCATTTAACTGCTCTCTGGCTTGTCTGTCTCTAATCGACCTGTCTGCAGTTCTGGGAGGTGATCAGTGATGAGCACGGCATCGACCCAACAGGAACCTACCACGGAGACAGTGACCTGCAGCTGGATAGAATCAACGTCTACTACAATGAAGCTTCAGGTTGGAACTTTTGAAAGGCAGCTATTCACTGTATGTGTCGATCTTTGCTTTCGAATAGTCTGTATTTGACCATTTTTAACAGGTGACTTTGTATTGCAGGTGGAAAATATGTGCCTAGGGCCATCTTAGTAGATCTGGAACCAGGCACTATGGACTCTGTCCGCTCTGGGCCTTTCGGACAGATCTTCAGGCCAGACAACTTTGTCTTTGGTATGGGATAAACCACACAGACACACACAAAAACACACATCATTACATGCCTTATTGATTATACAGAAGATATTGATAGCTGAAGTACTGGCTTTGACAAGTAAACCGTTTAAATAACAAACTTTGACATTTTGATAGCTAAATATACTTCTAGACAAACAAACCCTAGCTCAGTCAATCACAATGAACTTGCTCCTTCCAGGTCAGAGTGGAGCGGGTAATAACTGGGCGAAGGGCCACTACACGGAGGGAGCCGAGCTGGTGGACTCTGTTCTGGATGTGGTGAGGAAGGAGGCTGAGAGCTGCGACTGCCTTCAGGGCTTCCAGCTCACACACTCTCTGGGTGGCGGTACTGGCTCTGGTATGGGAACTCTGCTAATCAGCAAGATCCGTGAGGAGTATCCAGATCGTATCATGAACACCTTCAGTGTGGTGCCCTCTCCTAAGGTAGAGTGATTATGCAAACCATCTTTGTTGGCATCCGTTTGTCTCCCTTTGGTTTTCCTGATCTTTGCCTTTTCTGTCTCCAGGTGTCAGACACAGTGGTGGAGCCCTACAATGCCACACTGTCTGTCCACCAGCTGGTTGAAAACACAGACGAGACTTACTGCATTGACAACGAGGCCCTGTATGACATCTGCTTCCGCACCCTCAAGCTCACCACTCCCACTTACGGAGACCTTAACCACCTGGTCTCCGCCACCATGAGTGGGGTGACGACTTGCCTTCGTTTCCCCGGTCAGCTGAACGCTGACCTCCGCAAGCTGGCTGTCAACATGGTTCCCTTCCCTCGTCTGCACTTCTTCATGCCCGGCTTTGCTCCACTCACCAGCAGGGGTAGCCAGCAGTACAGAGCCCTCTCTGTGCCCGAACTCACTCAGCAGATGTTCGATGCCAAGAACATGATGGCCGCCTGCGACCCACGCCACGGCCGCTACCTCACCGTGGCCGCTGTGTTCCGAGGGCGCATGTCCATGAAGGAGGTGGATGAGCAGATGCTGAATGTGCAGAATAAAAACAGCAGCTACTTCGTGGAGTGGATCCCCAACAACGTCAAGACAGCCGTGTGCGACATCCCGCCCCGTGGCCTCAAGATGGCCGCGACCTTTATCGGCAACAGCACTGCTATCCAGGAGCTGTTCAAACGCATCTCTGAGCAGTTCACGGCCATGTTCCGCCGCAAGGCCTTCCTCCACTGGTACACTGGCGAGGGTATGGATGAGATGGAGTTCACTGAAGCGGAGAGCAACATGAACGACTTGGTGTCCGAGTACCAGCAGTACCAGGATGCTACAGCCGAGGAGGGAGAGTTTGAGGAGGAGGGAGAGGAGGAGGTGGCCTAAGGCTGAAGTCACTCATTGTTTCTCATCTGCACTTATGACTCCATCCAACCATCCATCCACTCATTCCGGTCCTACTCTGCTCTCTTTTTCTTTTCTTAGAGCACTGTCCTTTCCCAGTTTTCTTGTTCCTGTATTTTCTTAGTTCTTCCCGTTTCTGTCTGCCTCTTCTTTTCTCCTCATATCTCTTGACCCCCCCCTGTCCACCTTCCTGCCAGAGTAGGACTCACACTTTAAACATGTAAACACAGTGCTCTTTTAGAGGTAGCTAACACAGATGTGTGCTTGTGGGTTATTTGTCAAATTGTTTTTATTTTGGAGGGTTTGTTTTGCTTAGTGTTTGTTAATTATCATCAGTTAAACAATTGCATACCTGGAACACATTCACTTCATTCAAATATTATGACTTGTGTAATTTGACATTGATTAAAATACATTTGTGGGAAAAATATCCATTTGTGTATTTACTTTTTTCTCTCATATTTGAAGTTTGTAAATGGCCTGTATTTGTATAGCGCTTTACATAGTCCCTAAGGACCCCAAAGCGCTTTACACACCCAGTCATCCACCCATTCACACACACATTCACACAAGTTCACTCTGATACACTATTATTAAAATAATACTTCAGTCTGGAAGAGAAAGAACTTGATTTTAACTTTCAGCCTCGATGTCACAGGAAGTAAATCAAAATGGAGACCTACAACAGATTTAGGCAGTGTGGCTGCAGCAACACAAGGAGGCAGTATGACATTTGTGAGTGTGGTTCTTGTCTGAGCAGGATGTGCATGTGAAATTGTCGCCTCACTACTTCAGTATTTTGTTATGGTGTTCAGTTCTAATTCCTGCTTATGTGAGCAGTATCAAGAAACATATTTAGCTTTCTGTGTCGGTTATATGATTTATACTAAAGTGAAACCAGCACCTTTCAGTTCCTCGGTAAAAGCTGCCATTATGTTGGAACTCGGGAAAGGTTTAATACAGCGTGATTTATCAACAGGTTCCTGGCAACTGTTCTAATGTTAAAGTAGAGACTTGTCCATTTTAAAAAACTTAAATATGCAAATCTCCCAAAGTTTTTTGTAAGTTCTTTAATTTTGCAGCTGCTAATGTGAATATGTGGCTTTTGTTAAAAGTCAAATTTGCATTTAAAATGCATGAAGAACAAAAAACATTAAAAGATAAAGGAATTTTAAGCCAAGTGTCTATAAATGGCCTGAATTTTGATAGGTGGTCTTATAGCAGACGTCATTCACACACGAAAACCACACATACTGACATAGATCAGGAAGTGTTCTGTCATTCCAGTGCTGATTGAGAAGGCTGCTGTTACTGTTGCAGTCTCTGTCACTGTTACATCAGAGGTATGGTTGTCAACTAGTACACCTGCTGAAGACCTCTCTCCTCTTGGATGCCACACATGGACACAGTCGCATTTGGACAGTATGGGCTCCAGACTGAAGTAAGTAATTATGTCATTTTTGTGTGTCGACTTCCATCACCATCAGTATGCCCGTCAGTCTGTTCTTGCGGTTTCTATTACTTCCTCTCGCAACTGCACAGGAAGTTTCCTGTAGCAGTTCTGTCGCCTTCTATCTGTTGCCATATGCTTCACGGTACATTTGTTCTTGTTCACAGCAAAGAGAAAAGTTCCTCTTTCGTTCACACATATGACTAGTTTGTATTACTTGGCTGTTGATTTGTTCTCAACATTACACCTGGTTTATTTTTGTTTATGCTCAGAATCTTCTTCGTTTTGAGAAAATTGATGCTAGACGTGGTGTCAATTCGAAGCACTGTCTCAACATGTATATGACTATATTTGGTGGGTAATGGGTTTTAAGAATAAATTTGTGTCATGGCTCTTAAATCTCTTTCCTGTCAGACAAAACCCTGAGCGAACCTTCTACTGGTTCTTTGAAGCAACTTGCCCTGTAGCCAGAGACAAAGGTGAGGCCTCTGTGGTTTATCATCTGTTGCAGAGCAACTTAGCTACGCAGAGTGATTTGTCAGCACTGGACAAGTTGATTAAAATTGCTCTTCCATTATTTTCCGTAACTGTATAAACCTACCTTTTGTCATTTTCCTACATGACACACAGCATCGATTTGAATTTCAAGCACTTGGCTTCAAAAATAAAAGATGATGTTTTTTATTTATGTATTATAAAATCATTAAAACGTCACCCCTAGTCTTTATAAAGGTGTTTCTGCTTGCACTGAGAATTGTTCATGCTTCCTGTCATGTGATCAAAAAAACCCACACAGCCTGTGTAGTCAAACATGAACTACATAGAAAGATGGTGTAGTGATCCCTCTGACTGAGCAGCTGAGCATTGCAGAAGACCTTCAATGCTAAATAATGTTTAAAAAGCATTATATTTATACATTTGGAATCATTTGCCACTACTTTTACCTCATTATTTTCTTTATTTTCATCATAGTTATTTTCTAAACTTTTAAAAGGCTGCTACAAAATAACTTCTAAATACGTTTTAAATGTAGAAATAGCATTAGTATTTGTCCGCTCACTTATTTTAATGTTACAGATCCTGGACTGCTGTTTCAGTTTCCAGAAGACTTCAATGATGAGGTAGCTTGTGTTTTCCTGCCCTTGTGAACAAACGTAATAATATTTATGGATATGCTTTAAATAAAAAAAATAGCCTTTGTTTTGTTTGTGGGGTTTTTTTTACACAAAGTGAGAACCAGTGTTTTAACTTGTTCAATGTGAAGCTTTACTTCTTGTTTCAGTTAAATTCCTGAAACATCAGCTTACTTACATTCTCATCTACAATAGGGGAACACCTTAAAATCATATCATAACATAACATCGTATGTGCTTGTTAACTTACTGGTCCTCTAAACTTCGATGGCATACCCCCCTCCCCCACTCAGGCCTGAAAACAAGCAAAAAAAAAGGTTCATGCCCCACAATTTTTTTTTAATCTTTACAACAAAAGCACTTCCAAATTGAAATTTAATGAATTAAAGTGCTCCACTTGTGTGGCCAAGCTGTAGTTAGATTACTTTCTGCTATGCACCCTGACAGAGATCACAGTATGCATCTAGATTATTTGTCCTGTTAGGTTTTCAAAATTGTTTCCCACTTTCTAGGAGTCCTGTCAAACATTGCCCAAGTTCTGCTTCCCGTATGATATACAAAGGTGAGTAGAATAAACTTGTTGGTTTACTTCAGGCTGCATTTCTGTATCATTTGTGTTTCATATGTTGTCTTCTCTCTACATTTGTCTGCTCAGAGTGAGAGATGGGGTGGCTGTGCAGCACTTTACTTTTGTTCTAACTGACCTTGAGGGTTGTCAACGCTTTGGCTTTTGCCGTCTCACCAACAGCACACATACCTGCCTTTGCATTCTAAGGTACATTTCAACATGTGTGAAAAATATTTTAACACCAATTCTATTTGCATTACTTTCGTTTTCAGGATACCGTTTTTAAAAAGTGTTGTGGTTGTGTTATTTTTTATCAATGTTATTACAGCTATCTTCCATGGTTTGAAGTGTTTTACAAACTACTCAACAACTTGGCTGACTATCTCTCAAAAGGGCAGGTAAGATTCTCATGTGTAATATTTATCTTCTCCCACTTCTTATCCGCAGTTAAACTGTTAATAAAAGATGGACATAGCATTTGTTGGTTTGTAAGATCGTATATTGAGACTAATAGCTGAGCGTTTTGTCCATTTCCATTTTCCTACACAAGGTTGGATTTGACTGAGAAACCAAGGACAGTGAATACTCTTATGGTAGTAACTTGTCAACTACAACATAGTTACACGTAGCAAATATACTTGCTGTATTGTATTCAACTCTTACAGGATCCTTGAATAATTCTGTATCAAATAAAAGAATGCAGGTTTAAAGCAGTTCTACGTTAGCTTCACATTTCCGAGCAAGAGGCTTCGTCCATCTGTGTCCATGTAGCATCTATTTCAGTATGCTTAACATGACCACTTCATCTCTTTAACAGACCAGTGAAATGAAAGTTCTTTTGGCATCACTCTACAACCAGCCCCTTCCACTGGCTGCTGGATCCGTCACCCTGCAGATGGTAAGTCTCTAATTAGCCAACAAGAACTTGGAGTCACACAAAACTATACTGCTGTTTTCTGTCAGTGGTTAGTGTGTTGTTGTTTTTTTCTGAGGGAGAGCAGGTTTTGGTCAGCACAGAAGTGTCCCATCCTGTTGGACACTCAGAGAGACAAAAGGGGGTGAGTCCCACAGGAGTTCATGTGGTCTGGAATCACAGCTTTGTAGATACAGACTAACTCCTGCTGGAAAACTACAGTTGTCTGTGCTTGGTGGCTACAGCTGCAGACTAAAACCTTGTGTTTAAACCAAAGCATGCACAACATGCACTAATATCTGGCATTCCTTATAGCCTTTGGAACAATTTGTTTATTAATCCAAAAGCCATAAACATGCCATTATGTTACTGACCCCAACAACTGTTTTGTCTTATAAGAAATGCCTCTGTGTGGCCGAAAGCTGTAACAGGTTTTATTTTATGAATGTTTGTGCTTTTATGAGTTTCATTCCAAAATAAATTGGTTACCTGAAAAACATATTTACTCACCTTGTGCAATTCTTTTGCATTTGCAATGGAGAATATATTTAGAAAGTTTCAGTCCTGGTTGATGAGGAAACTCTTATGATTACAATGGAAAAAGCAGGTGTTACATTAGTAGCATTTTTTTATGTAGTTCTAAATGTTAGTTGAGTTACGTCAATTTAAAGGCAGGGAGGATTAGTTTTACATAAATATATTACATTGCTTTTGCAGAAAAATGCTAATCTTAAAGAGCAACAAAATTGAGTTTAAATCTCATGAAGGATTTCAAGAGTTGAGATTTGAGTTGAGTCAGAGACTGTATATAAAGGATGGACAAAAACACTGTGCTGTCGCAAACCAACAAACCATTGATTTGTTGACTTCTGTTGTGAAACTTCAGGCTAATTTTCATCAGTGTCCTAGTTTTTCAACAACACCCTATGAGAATCTCCACGCTTGTAAAATAGTGTCTTGTCAAATACTAGCCAAATGCCAAACCATATGCTGATTATTTTTATTATTACATTGGATTCCTCGGTGACTTTAGGATTTATATTTGATTATGATGCTTTGTATCAGCCTCAGATATGTATTTGCATTTATATGCTTAATCAGTGCTGTATGTGCCTGCTTTATGGGTGGTTGGGTTGGGGGAGGAGAGTTTTAAGGCTTGCTGTGTATACTTGATTATATTGCTTGTATCGTGCATCTCAGACATATACTTGTATCTTATAGCCTGTTAAATATTGTTTACTTGCCTAGGGACTGCAAGTGGAACATAGGTAGTAACTAAATATGGTAATGGCATGTGAGGTCAGTAAGTTTGTGCAAAGTTCCTGACAAATACAAAATGCAACTAAACCTAAAACTATTAAAGATGATGTGAAACTGGTGATTGTGGCCACAAACCTATTAGAAACATGTTCTCTGAGGTCATGCATTGAGTAAGTAACAGAATGACTTTCAAAAAGAATCCTACATAAATGATTTCATTTTGCAGCCCCCCCCCCCACTGGCTTCATTTTTAAGACCATGAAGCTACATCCATCTTTTATATACAGTCAGTGATTATTTTTTAGCTCACATAACTGTGTGTGCATGTGTAATTGATTGCTGTAGAGGGAATTTTGGAATGAAATACTAAATTATATGTCTATAACCTTTGATGTGTGCATATATGATGTGGAAGACACTAATCAGCATACTAAACCGTGTTGCTAAATGCAAAAACACTTCCCAAAAATTTCAGAGACATTGTTTCATTAATATTATCTCAAGGATTACTGATAGTGTTGATAAAGTATGAGCAATGTTTTATTTCATATGTTTTGGCAGGTTCCATACTTCATCGCTCCAGACCCCAGAAGTCTCCCTTCCATACCTGAAAACGTAAGCATGGTTAGGTTAAAAGTTTAAGGCTAAATTTTAAATTTCAACAAGCAGTGATGGATTATGTGAACATGCCTTTCCCCACTTCAAGCTAATATTTCTATCTGTTTCTTGTTTTATACACCAGAGGAACTTGACCGAGTTGATTGTGGCAGTAGACGTGGGGAACCTGCTTCAGCTGTATGCCAGTATGCTGTTTGAGAGACGCATCCTCATCTTTGCCAGCAAACTCAGCACTGTAAATTACACAATTCTCTTTTATCCATTGCTTTACTTTAAATCTATTTACATCAACTTTGTGGTATAAAAGAGAACTCCCATCCCCCTAACCCATCCATCACATTTGGTACAAGACTAACATGAATTAATTTTCACACATCAAACATAATGAAAAGTAACTAGGCCTTATCAGGTCTTAAAATGATATAATTACCAGCTCAGACGAACAAAAACACATGCCATATCCTCCAGAGAACCGAGGAAACAAAAGCATCTTTCAGTTTAACTGTTTTTGTCCACTACAGAGGACATGATGAGTAGGTTGGATCTCAAAAGGATATTAAATGCCAAAATGCAGAAGCAGCGTGAGTGAAAAACGAACTATACTCAGTGACTCAAGAGATTGTTTAACCACTTTTGTCAGCAATAACTTGAAGGAATTATTTTCTGTATGACTTTGTCAGTCTCTCACATGATTTTGGAGGAGTTTTGGCCCACACTTCTATACAACATTGCTTCAGTTAATTAAAATTTGTGCTGGAGTTTGATTGGGCCATGACAACACCTTCACTCTTTTCTTTTTTATCCATTCTACTGCACATGTACTGTTGTTTGGTTCCATAACCCAGTTTTGGCTAATTTTGTCCTCTCAGTGACTGCAAAGTTCCCATGCCCTGCAGCTGCAAAAAAGCTCTAATCATCAATTTTATCTCTGTGCTTGATAGTTAGTATAATGTGTTTGTGTTTGGGTTGATATGCAGTGTTGTGGCCAAACATCTCCAGTTATGTCTACTCTGTCCAAAGGACATTGTTTCAGAAGTCTTGTGGTTTGTTTAGGTGCAGTTTTGCACTCATGCCGTCATGTTCTTTTTACAGAGGCGAGGCATTGTCCTGGCAACCCTTCCAAACAGGCCATACCTTTTCAGTCTTGTTCTGCCATGAACTTAACATAACATGTTACCTGAGGCGTGTAAAGTCTTAGACCAGTTGTTGGGATTGTAGCATCGTCTTATCATGGAGTAAATTTGCTTTAACTCACGGGAAGACTGGTAGTTTTCCACTTGTGAATAATATTTTTCATTTCTCGTGTCTCATTGTTGAGTAATGGATGTCAAATTGTTTGGAAATGGCCACATAAGTCTCCCCAAGCTCATGGGCAGTAATAGCTGCCTCACTATGATCATTGATGATGTCTAATGTTTTTTGGCATTGTATTAATACACACTTAAATACTCCACTCCAACAAACTGCCCAAACTTCTGATTTTGTTGATGATGAAGCAACATCTGCAGGCTACTTAACCCTTAATTTAACAACATACGTAGTTTTTCACACAATGCTTCTACATTTAAGCTTAGTTTGTTTTAAATAAATAATGGCAGGTCATGTTGCTTGTTGATGTTCATCAGGTTATGTTTAATGTTCTGATATGTTAAAGCTTAGGATGGAGAGGGGCTGTGTTTTCCCTTTATGATTGTACAACTATGTTTGGTCAGCTGCCATTAAAGTCAGTAGCAACACTAGTCTCTGCTGAATCCATGTAACTGGAAGTCAGACGTAGAGCAGCTAGAACATGTTTGAATCTATAGTTTTGTAGTCATACCTTGACCACTATTTTTGGCATGTGTCAAACCACACAGGAAGATTTGTGTGCTAAAGCTTTTCTCCATTTTGTGCGTTTAGCTGACATCCTGTGTGCATGCACTCAGTGCTGTGCTATACCCCATGTACTGGCAACACATCTTCATACCTGTCCTGCCACCGCACTTACTGGACTACTGCTGGTGAGATTTGTCTGTTTACGTGTTTAACTGCCTACCTATCTATCCACATATCTGCCTTCCTGCCTACAGCTGTTTAATTGATATTTGTTTTTTTATGGTCACAGTGCACCCATGCCTTACCTAATAGGGGTCCACAGCAGTCTATCTGAGGTAAACTGCTGACCTTATACTTCAGTATAAAGCCACTGTTAAACTCAAATCCTCCGAATCTGTCAGATTTGTCCTGAGATATTGAAGCCTAATCTGTTACTGTCTGTCTGACAGAGGGTGAGGAGTCGTGGGTTGGAGGAAGTTGTTATTCTGAATGTGGATACTAACACCCTGGAAACCCCTTTTGATGACCATAAAAGGATACCTTCAGATGTGGTAATAAATAGTCTTAGTTTGTGTGATGATGCATAAGCTGCTTCTTTTGTTTCCACACTTTTTTATTTTAAGAAGGAAAGTGTGATTTCGCTAACTATTTTCGCCCATTCACTGCAGCCCTACACGCTACTTTGATCGTCAACATTCATAATCTTCAACTGGACCCATGTGAGAATAGCTTAGATGACTGTCTGGTAAACTTGATTTGCCTGCTACAAAGTCTGACAATCAGGCAGCATCCTGGCTGAAATCAAACGCTGGACTATTTCAGGGGTGTCAAACTCATTTTACATGGTGGACCGCATACAGCCTACTTTGATCTTAAGCGAGCTAGATCAATGAAACTCCCCTTTCTGTCAGTGTCAATTACATATTTAACTTTGTTTTTCCACGATGAAGAAAAAAAAGGAAATCTGTCAGCACGACTCTTCAGACTTAAAGTGAAAGAAATAAAATCACATTAAAAGTTCTGGTAGCTTATTGCCCAGACATTTTTGTTTTAAACTGTAATCTTAAAAACTGAAATTTCTATACTAAAATCTGAAAAAGTGAAAAACAGAAACTTTTATGTTTTTCACAAAGTTACAGAGGTTTCATTAGAGACATAACTAAGCATTTTACAATTTAGCATAATTTTGTAAGTTGAAATTTCTTCAGTACTGAATAGCAGAAATTAGGCTTTCATGTCAGCGGTTATATTTTTTGGGGGGGACTCAGTGGCCGACAACACTGTTCACAATGGTGAACTGTAATAAGCAAGCGAATAAAGCAGGAAATATCACTGTCAATTTTTTATGGGAAACTGGTGTCGAAGCACAGTGAGAGATAGATATAATTGCACACGTTTGATATCCCATCCAACTATTTTAAACATTTCTGAAGCGAACTATCTCACGTTATGTACTAAAGTAAGGAAGGGCAAGTTTGGAGAATTCCCCAGCATATTCTCTTGATTTCACCTCCCTTTTAGTGGTAAAAATGACAATAGAATATAATGATGCTACTTAGGGGACAGGTGTTATGATGAAAACTAGGCTCAAAACCTATAAAAAGGAAACAACAGTCCTCTTAACACATTTGAAATAGTGTTTACATGTGAAGAACATGAGACAAATAAGACCACTAATAAACATAGTTTACTAGTTATGGTTTAAATACATTTAATTCACAGTATACATTACAATTGGACCAATCAGCGATTTTTAGACTGCCTTGGGTACTGGAAAATCACAAAGTTTTATCTCTGAGCAGGGACATACTGGGCCCAGAAACTGTGCTAAAAGAACTAAATTTACACCATGCAAGATTGTCGAGTTGCTCAAATAGTTTTTAAGCCCTTGTAAAAGTCAGCCTCATTAGTATGAACTAGTCTCAGTGCAAGTTTCCTGACACAGAAGTACACATTCAACAGTTAAAAAGGCACAAATTCTGAGCGCATATATATTAATAAACATATTACAGATATAAATACAGATGCTGTATGTGTCCAGATGTCCGGATTGAAGATGTGTTTGAAGCGCCAAGCGGTGTCACCTGGATGTGGTGTTTCTCAGGCCTTCCTGAAGGCTCAGGCTCTGCTCTTTGGAGGCTACAGGGATGCACTGCAGCCTAATGAGGTCTGTCATACATGAAATACATATCGGTATTTATATATGTATTTAGAAAATCAATTTAGGCACTTTTATTTCCACATTTACCAACATATTCAATTTAAATTCTCTAAGTATTCTGCAGCGCTGCACATCTGTTATATCAGTATTTATTTTTAGGAGTAATTCTTCTTTTGTTGTTCATGGCAGTCTCTATGTGTTGCTTATTGCAGGAAGGAGAAATATGTTTCTGCGAAAACCTGTTTTCAGATCACAAATCTCTGAGTATGAAGCAGTTTCTTCAGAGTGCTGTTCATTTGCAGTGCTTCAAACAGGTAAACACTGCCCTCTGCTGTACACTTAATGCAATTGTAATAGTAGCTGAGCGGTGGTTGGACAGAGATTTAGAAAATGTTCGAGGTGATTGTATAACAGCCATTGATAGAGATGTGTCATTTGATGGATTGTGTTATGCTAAACAGATTACTATTTTTTAAAATAATAATAATCATTATTTTTTACATAATTAACAAAAAAGATTTTGAATTTGGCGTGAAGTCAGGTGCACAGGCCAAGCATCTTCATGTCACTATAAATGAGTGAGCTGTTTTGTTGATGCTGTATATTTGTTTGTTTTTTCAGTTCATCGATGCTCGTTTGGATATTCTGAATAATAAAAATGAACCAGATGATCTCTTTGAGGAGGAGATTATAAAGTGTGAATCCACAGCAGGTGTGTATCTGTATCTTTACCTGTGTGGTTGTGCATGTGTATGTCCATTTTTTTCATTGCTTGCTTATGAAATTATTTCTTTTTGTAGGAAGAGGTAAATCCTATCAACAGTTAGTTGGTAATTTAAAGGTAAGTTCACTTAATCTTCAAAGAAACACTAATGCATTTGGCATCATCTTGGCAAAAATTCTTGCATTTGTACTTTTGACAGAAAGGAGGAGGTGCTCTCATCCTCAACATGAAGTCCAAAGCAAACATGAGAGTGAGTACAGTGTTGAGGTGTTTTTTTTTTTTTTTAATTATTATTATTCTGAACTAATACTATGATTATGTTGCGCTGCTGTAGGTCTGCTACTAATCTGTTTATCTGCTTATCTCTTCTAGGCCAAAGTTCTTGCCAAGTCAGGTCTGAAAAACCTGCTGATACATAAGGTGAGCGCATGTTCATGTGGGCAAATGCTTTGATGGATAAAAATTATACTGTGTTTTTAATAAACTTTTGTTTTGTGTTTGATGCAGGTTAATGATGAAGAGCACACCTTTCAGAGAGGTGGATCGGTATCACACCGCCGTGCCCAATCTGACTGCCTGCAGAACCGCCTACCAATCACACAGCACTTCGGGAGGGTGAGATACCACAATTTAATCTCATGCACCAAACCCACATCTAAAAAAAAAAAAATCACTCTTTTAAAATCTAGATATCTACACTCACTGGCTTTATTGGGTACACCTCATTGCATTTAGGCATGTAAAAGTGATCAAGATGACCAGCTGAAGTTTAAACCCAGGATGAGAATAGAAGAGGAAGATGGTTTAAGTGGCTTTATACATGGCGTAGATTGGTGTCAGATGGGCACCCCAGTGTTTCAGAAACCACACAGCTGTCTGTCCAGTTTTAATGGTCTGACAAAGAGAAAATATTTAAAGAGTCACAATGCTCCACATAAAAATCGCTTGTTGTTGTCAGAGAAGAATCGCCACATTGCTTAAAGCTGAGAGGAGGGCAGCCATTATTCAAATAACCTTTTATTACACCCAAGGTATGCAGAAAAGCATGTCTGAAATAACAATACATTAAACATTAAAGCAGATAAAAAATCTTACAGCAGAACATGACCACACGGTATTATTCCTGTCAGCTAAGAACAGGAAACTGAGGCTACAATTTACAGACTCACCAAAATTGGGAAAGAGATGATTGGAAAGGCCTTGACTAATCTGATGAGTCTTCATTTCTACTGCAACATTTGGATGGTAAGGTCAGAATTGCGCATAAACACCATGAAGCATGGATCCATCCTGCCTTTTTTCAACAGTTCAGGCTAAAATTGCCTGCACAGTTACCAGATCTCAATCGAATAGAGGATCTCAGGGATGTAGTGAGATGGATTTCCAGCACTTGTGTGCAGCCAACAGATCTGCAGTAACTGCAGGATATTATCATGTCAATACAGACCAAATTCTCTGAGGAATGTTTACAGCACCTTGTTGAAGTTATGAAAGCAAAAAGGAGTCTAACCCAGTACTAGCAAGGTGAACCTAATAAAGTGGCCAGTCAATGTATAATATAAATATAACCCTGTGACCTCATTTGCTTCTGTATTGTTTTATATTTTTCTTATAACATCTGAATGGTTTTCTTGTGGAAAAATTGTATTACCAAACCTTTGCTTTGTTGTTGCATCATGTCAGTCACGTCCCCGTCGACCTGCTCATAAATCTAAGACTCCTAGAGACAAGGACATCATGAAAGACAGTGAAGATACATGGGATGGGTAAGCTGTGATGAAATATATTCACTCATCTACAGAGTGTTTTAGAATACACTGAGGCTGTTACAGCTTAAGCCAGCATTGTATTAACTGCCTAGCTGTACTAAATGTAGCTGTACTTGTTCAGTTCAATTTATGTAGTGCAAATTCACAACAACAGTTGTCTCTTGGCACTTTATATTGTAAGGTAAAGAATCTACAATATTAATAAGAAACCCCAGCAACCACACAGCTCCTTGCCAAATGGCAATAGTGGGAAAGAAAAACTCCCTTTTAACAGGAAGAAACCTCCCAGGAAGTCAGGGAGGGGCAGCATAAAAGAAACACTATGAGAGAAAAAGACAGAGTGCAATAATTACCAATAATTAAATAAAGTAGTCCTGTTTATAAAGGAGTAATTTAAAAAAAAAAAGTGAGTGAAAAAGAAACGCTCAGTGTATCACAGGATGTCCCCCAGCAGTCTAATAAATAATCTGTGTGCTGTCTCCAAACTGGGAGCTGGTTCTGTAGAAGAGGGATAGCTGAAAGCTCTGCCTCCCAGTCTACTTTTGAAAAGTCTAGGAGAGACGGATGGGATGGAGTTCATGGAGTTCTCCACACAAGACCAGGATTTCTCCAGAATGTTTCCCGGTTATTTATGAAACACACACCATTTTTGGACACCACTGAGACAGTGAGAGGTTTAAGGAGAACATGACAGGAACACAAAGTAATAGAGTGAATGCACCATTCACCAACTGCTTTTCAGATTAGGGTTTAAAACAAAAACGGATAAAAACAGATCAAACAGGATTCAGACTCCTTCCCTTTTGCCAATTTTTTGACTTTAAATAAATAAAATGGAAATAGGGGTGGGCGGTATAAACGGTATATGGTAGAAATGATATAAATTTGGCCAACGGTAGAGATTTTGACTATATCGCTCTACCGCGACAGCGCATGTTGATGGTGTCATCAAGCTGCGCCTGTTTTGGTCAAAAGCATTGCAGCCGCTGCAAACAACATCATCTGCAAATTATGCCTGGCGACAGTAATAGCAAAGAGACGAAGCACTTTTGGAATATGGGGAAAGCCAAAAACTGTGCTTCCTCCACTTCCCTACCATTGATTCATTACTGCTGAATTCTCTCGCAGCTGCTCTATTCCAATGTTGTTGCAGTATATTAATGACTAACCTCGTATTGTGCATGGATTATCTCAGTTGTTCTCCTGACTGAAGTTTGGTCCGTTTATATCATCCTGCCATGCAATTGCATTTGTCCCTAACCATCAGAAACCCTCACGTTAACTTTTATCGAGTGGAAAAACGTTAGCGGCCATCCGTCAGCTTCACTGTGCTAATGTTATGCTAACATAGCTGTTTTGCTAGCGATCACGTAGCACATCCATACCACCATACATACCAGCTAGTCCGACTTCAGTAACCCTACAAACATCACTGCTGTTTAGTTTTCTGTCTTCATTTATGTTGGAAGTGATAGCAGAGCTGTACGTTTGAATTTCTCCAGAAATCTCTCAGTCAGAATATGTCATATCATGTTTAGGTCAAAGCTAGCGAGCTAACTTTCTGCTAACTTCTAACTCCGTTAAATTTAATACATTCTGTTTTCATGGATGCCTGGATGTTAAACTTAATTGTTACACCTGGTAAAGCAGCAGCTGATCATTTTATTAAAGATGAAAGAATATAGACAGTTTTTAACTCTCAGTGATGCCGCAGTGTTTGTTTTACTTTGGGACCTGAAGCTAACTGAGTTTAGGGCCCAGATTACTCCGCGAGGCTCCTGACTACGGTAGCCGTAATACTCCAACAATCCATCAAGCGGTGCACCTTCATAGCTTACCAAAGTCGTACTAAAACATTTTTGACAGATTTCTGTGCGCCGTGTACTACATAAAATCAGTTCACGGTCAGTAAGCACAACCAGAATTCTGACATAAGGCACACTGTCGATTTTTGAGAAAATTAAAGGATTTTAAGTGTGCCTTATAGTGTGTAAAATACGTTATACAGAAGAAAAGAATATATCGTGATATATATCGTTACCACACATGCTTCAAATTATACCGTGATATGGATTTTAGGTCATATCGCCCAGCCCTAAATGGAAATATTAAGTCCTTAAAGCTGTACTCTGCAAGTAAAAACAAGTGTATAAATAACTAAATATTATTACATTAACATTCAGACTTTTACAATCCACACATGTGTTTTGATGTGAATTGTATGTTTTAATTACATTTTAGATGTTTGTAAAACTCTAAGTTTAACATTCAATTTTACAGGTTAGGAAGGGTTTAGAAAGACACATGTGGTTTATGGACAATCCAATCAATTCACATAGTCAAAACCAAGCCTTCATATCTAAGCAACTCTCTGAAGACCTAAATAATAAACTGATGGAGAGCCAAAGAGTTTATCAAACAGCATGTGGAAAGAAAACTGTGTAGAACTCCAAGAATATGTTAGAAGAGCATCGGGCACTAATTATCATTTGGATAATATACTGTATCTCTACAGTGGAGAATTTTTGTTCATACTGTTTTGTTTGTTGCTATCATTTCAGAGCTATGTCTGGGTCCAGGACTGAGCCTGACTCTGAGCTCCAGAAGGATGAAGAAGAAGATGATGATGATGATGAGGAGGAGGAAGATGCACTGCTGTGTGATGAAGAAGAGATGGATCTTCTTGGGGAGATCTTTGATACACTGAGCTCTCGTAGCTCCCATGACCGTGGCCTGCTGTACGGCACCCGCAGCCTGGATCTGTTTGGGCCAGACAGCCATGACTTTATCACACGGGTAAGAAAACGGGTACAAGTGTCCCTAACACACACAAGTGAATGCAATTTCTGATCTGTCTGTGTTTTCCAGCGTGTTCCAACCAATCCAAGCCAAGAGAGCTTGTCTCTGTCCATCAGTGGCAGTGGCAGCTTGCACAGCTGGAATCTGGAAACAACAGAGGAGTTATCAGACCTGACAGCAGACACTGACTGGCCATGCATGGACACTAGTGTACCAGAGGAGGAAGGGTTGGAGAATATGAATATGCAGTCAGAAAACAAAACAGAAGAGCCAAAAAATGGACAGAGGCAGGACGGCGTAAAACAGGAAGAAGTGACAGGAGCAATAAATGGGAATCAAGCAGAGGAAACTGATGATCAAAATAAGTTTAAGGAAGTAAAGTTGGAGGAAAATATAGAGAAACAAGATCCGGGAGAGGGTGTAAGTTTATGGGAGGACCCGGTTAATGAAATATGTGCCAAGAGCGATGAAGGCTTAAAAGAAAACAAAGAGGATGAGCAAAATCAGACAGAGGAGGTAATTGCAGAACCTGAGATGGAAAGACAAACACATGAAAGTCCAAAAGCAAGAGAAGAAGAAAAAGAGAGCCAACTGGAGAAAAATGAAGAGGTAAGAGGATCTTTAAGCAAACTTATAAACCCAAATCCTAAACATCCCAACTCTGTTGAAGAAGAGCAAAATCAAGGGAAGGAGGCCGTTCCAGATACTACAGTCTCTCCTGGGCCTCAGATTCCTGCTGTTGACCCTAACCCTACATCAGTTCAAGAAAAAAAGATTGAAGTAGCTGCAGGAAAACTGGAGCAAGAGGTAAAGCAGACCCCCTCTCCTCCTAAAGTGCTATCTGCTGCAGCACGCTTTCAGTCTCAAGGATCCACCCAAAGCTTCCAGGTAAAGTCCAGGGTTAAGGCCTTCACTGAACCTGGGAAACCTTGCACTGTGTTCAGAAACAGGGAGAATGCACAAATGCCATGTGACTCAAATACATCAGAAACAAACAACCGCACGGAGGAAGCTGAAGAGGAAGAACGACCTCCAGTCAAAGTGTCAGAACTGAAGAAGAGATTTGAAGCTTAAACAATGCTGGTTACATTCTAGTTTTTGTTACTTAAAATCCAATTAAATTGATACATTTGGTTTCTCTCTGCATTTCCCCTGCCTCTCCGTTACTCTTAATCCCAAACCCATTTGGTTTTACTGAAAATATAAATTATGAAATAAAAGTCAACAATGTAGAGTTATTTAATAGCTGACCTCTGTAAATTGTAGCAAATGTTACTCAAATGAGGGTGAATGTTGCACTTGGGGATAAGTTTCAGATGAACATTTTGTGCATTAGTATTTATGAATATAACAAGCTGCAGTGTATACAAACACAAAGTAATGAAAAAAAGGACAATGTTCCCATTTTAAGTAGTTTTGGACTTTTTAAAGGCCATCTCTCTACAATAACAAAAACAATACTGCCACACTCTTACAAACTGGCTGTTTTCTTAGTATGTAAACACATTTTATTGCTTGTATATTTTATACTTGGTGAAATGGTTAATTACTTAGAATTAAGACAGCATGGCTGAAATAAATAAGAAGAAAGAAAGAAAAGTAAGTAAGAAAAATGCATGAAAAACGTTTTTCCTGTTGTCTGCTGGGAGACCAATTTGTTACTGAAAGAAAAACATTTTTCTTCAAATGTACTTGTGTGGAAAAGGCATGCTATCCATCAGATTCTTTAATAAAAACTGACGCATTCTGGGTATTTACATTTTGCGACCATGTAACTTACGATCTGAATAACCTGAACTTGAATAAAATAAATACTTTGAAAACTGCTTCTCAGCTTCAACGCTCCAAGACGATGGGCAACAAGCAAGAATACTTGGTGTGCACATTGCAGTTTATTTACATAACACCTTGTGAAACATGCATTTTGATTTGTTTCAGATTAAGTTGAGCTTTTCCTAAGTTATATGAAAGTGCATCACAGTCAATCTTTTAAATCAATATTCCTTATAAATGCAAAAAACGTGTAAAAATATACATTTTTACATATAAATACACAGAACAAGCCGCACAGAAAAAATACTAACCTGCGTACAAATACAAAGTGTTATTTAACTCATGTTCCTTGCTCATGTGGCGGAATAAAAGGGAGTGACTTGGTTACATTGCAATGCACAAACCTCTCTCTTCTCTTCGTGCAGTGAAACAGATTATAGAATAAATTTAGTGGTCTGATTAGTCTTTTGTTGTCACTGGCTATTAGAAGCTGCAGCACAAATAGTGTTTAGTTTACTTACAAACTGCTGCTGCAAAACATGATGATCTCTAAGCACAGGATCACAGGAAGCCATCAGTTATAAGTTCACAGCCAAGTATGTGAGGACTCATATCAGACGTTCTTCTTTGGGCAATGGTAGGGGCAAGCCAGGTTTTTCACAACCCGCTGACCTTGACTGTTTCTTCTCCACCGCACTGGGCTTGTATGTTCCCTCCATGCTTCTTTTTTTCCTAATGACGCAAAGTAGCAACAGCGTAGTCAAGCTGAGCAGGGACAGCACGGTGGAGACAAACACTGACACCATGGGTGAGATCGACACCTCCGTGGCCATGCTGAGGAGAGAAATCACAAACTTTTAAAGTCATCAATACGTAATTTATAACATCAACATGAAAGAAGTTGTTACAACCTCTAAGGGTCAGTTGTTCCAACAAGTGTTTCACATTTGCGCACTAGAGGGCAGTTACCTCAGTTACTGAATTCAGTCACCCTAGCGGGGATGCACAACAGTTTTTTTTTGTTTGTTTCTTTAACCAGAAACAAACAAAAGTGAAAATGTTAATTTAGACTGTATGATTAATGATCAGCTGAGAGGAAAACCGCATATTGGGTCAGTTGAAAAATAAGTTGAGAGTGTTTAAAATGAGCTCACCTCCCGGTAGAGTAGAAAGGATCATTCAGGTCTGCAGGATCTGTTCTTACATTTGCACCATGTAACTGTGGAGCATTAAAAAATTATATATATATCATTCAGCCGTAACATTAAAGACACCTCCTTAATACTGTGTCTTTTGGGTCATGTGTCCTGTGCACCAGGACATTGGAGAGTGCTTGATCTGTGCCAATGCTTTGGTGGATGCTATAAGTAAACATAACATTTACATAAGTGCCAGGACCCAAGGCCTTCCCAGCTGTGCCCCACACTGCAAAGACATTATTGTTATCCACTTTACACATCAGGACTTTTACTGTTGTGGCAGATCAGATACATTTAAAACATATATGTAAAATAGAAGAGACTGTCATGTTTAACACTTTGTATTTACGAGTTTGTGATCACAAGTCATTATTTGCCTGAAAAACAAATTGTAAGAAGGGTTTAAACTGTTTACAAAAAAATCCCAAGCTGCAGCACATCCATCCAACCTGCTGAATGCCTGAATCCAATTCAAGGTAGCTGGAGTGCTGGAGCCTATCCCAGCTACCATAGGGTGAGAGGCAGAGTACACCCTGGACAGGTCACTAATCTGCCGCAGGGCTAACACAAGAAGACAAAATCATCCACACTCACATTCACACTTACGGGCAATGTAAAATCATCAGTGAACCTAACTGCATGTCTTTAGATTGTGGGAGGAAAGAGAGAGATACTTAGTCTCAAATGTACTTCAATTTAAAACACTGCAGCCAGAAAACCTGTGTGACATGACAGGCACATACCTTTCAAGGAAATCTTCCTCTTTCATTCCATAACCGCTTGGAATACCAAAAGAAAGAGCTTATCACAAAGTGTTGGATGAGCTCATGTTTGCGATTATATTTTCATGGCAAGAATCGCATGATTTTGAAATACTAATAAACTAATCATACTACAACCATTGGTGAGGAGAAAAAAACATACACTAAAGCATTGTTGTTTAACCATTTAGTCTAATACAAAACTACTTGACAAACTTGAGGTATAATTATGACATACAGACACACACCAAAATGTGTGGTTTACAAGCCAAAAAACCCACAAACTTCATGTTACAGGAATGCCATTGTACTGACTTCCACTACATTCCTTGGGGGTGTATTATTACCACTATGCAAACAAGGACCTCAGCCACTGAAAGTTAGCAGAAAGGGAAGCAATTTACATTTGCTTTTTCTTCCCAGAATACTGTGCAACCAGCTTATTAACTTAGAGTGCTATTCTACTAACAATACTGTGTTAGTAGCGGCCAATATTAACAACAAATGAATTTTTTTTATTGCGCTTTCATTGTTTCCAGGTTCTCAAATGTGAGGAATGTTTACCTTCTTTTGTTTTGTTACGTGATAATAAACCTATTATTCGGAATATAAAAATAGGTCAAATTGAGCCTAACCTAGTTCTCACTCCCACTTTTAAAGCATCAATGAGCAAATCCAGTGTATGGACTTAGCTGTAATTGGATCTATGGCCCTCATAGAAAATCCTTAATCATACCAGACTGGGACACTAGGCTACAAAAAACTATTCTAAAAACATCCGTGGAAGCGTTTCACACTGAAAAGGTAGTTAAGAAAATGTCCCGAACTCACCATAAATGTCCATATATATAGACAGGAGATGCCGAACAACTCCTAATCTTAAACCTCAGTCTCTAAAGTGTAAAAAGTCTGCTCCCCATAAACCACTTAGACCAAGAGACACTGACACACCCACCAAAGTTTAACATTGCCACGGGCTGACGTATGTCTCTGCCCAGGGCGGGATGTCACAGATCCCGAAACACCTGTTTAACCGGTGTCCTTCCGGCTCAGGTGAGCCCGCTGTTGCTCTGAACTGTGACAGGTGAAACCGCTTACAGCCAAAGGAATGAAGGAGCGCGTGCAGCCTCACGAGGAAGCTCAGACCGTTGGGGTTACAGCTGCGTTCGTAGGCCAAGGATGAAATTTGGTATTTACCTGCCGGTTAATGGGTATCCAGGTGAGACGATCAACGTTGTAGTGGCACCCTGTTCAAAGTAACACGCTCCCGGAAACCGAGAATGCTCATAGTCTGAGAGACAGATGTCGACGTGTTCGAAGCATACTGAAAGTATTCTGCCCCACTCACCTGTCGTATTCAAATGAGCCTGGTCACATGTCCTCTCTGCACCAATCAGAAACACAGTCCCCCTTTTTTTTGCTTTTTTCCCCAAGACCTCAACAGGACCTGGAAAAACTAGTCCATGCATTCCTCTTTAGTAGGCTTGACTACTGTAACAGCATCTTTACAGGTCTACCTAAAAAATCAGTCAGACATCTACAGCTCATTCAGAACTCTGCTGCTCGAGTCCTCACTAAGACCAAAAAAGTGGACCACATCAGTCCAGCTCTGAGGTCTTTACACTGGCTGCCTGTCCGTCAGAGGATAGACTTTAAAGTTCTGATGCTGGTCTATAAAGCTCTGAATGGTTTAGGACCAAAATACATCAGTGACCTCCTGACCCAGTATGAACCTTCCAGATCCCTCAGGTCATCTGGATCCGGTTTTTTATCAGTTCCCGGAGTCAGAATCAGACACGGAGAGGCTGCATTCAGCTTTTACGCTCAATATATCTGGAACAAACTCCTAAATTTCAAAACTTATATTTTAACTACTGATTTTATCTACTGTTCTGATTTTATCTACTGTTTTTTTAATCAATTTTAAGTCATGCTTTTTATTGTTTTGGTTTTTTAATGTCTCTGTAAATCACTTTGAATCACATTGTTGTTGAATTGTGCTATATAAATAAACTTGCCTTGCCTTGCCCCTATATTTTCCTATCTCCTATACATTCCTATCCTATATTTTTTGCTTTGTTTTGTTTTAGCACAAGTCACTAAGCTTACAACCAAAAGTAGGTAATATTTGGTTTATTTGCTTTGACAAATACAAATAATCACTCAGTTGATGTATAGAGGGTTAGGTTTAATAATTAAATAGAAAAGTCCTTGTGTGAGTTTACAAAGCTGCTGTTTGTCTGTGCACAGTCTACCCTGTGGCCTACTTTCGTTATTACTGAACAAACGAAACTCCGATTACCAGAAGTCCTGGTGTGCATAACAAAGACACGTTATGCCAGATAAATAGCCTGAATTAAATCTTATGAAAAAGTAAAACGAAAATCCAGTTTCACGCCTTCTTACGACAGTTCACCCTACTGTTAGCTGTGTTTAAAGAGCTGGAAAAAAAAAGTTATGATAAAGGAGAATCTTATAGCAAAACTTTGCTTTCTTCAGTTTGGTCATATTTTAATATTAATCAATGTGTTAATCTTCAACAACATAGAAAAGATTAAGGCACTGACTTAGTAAAGAAATAATAATTTATTTTTATTTATTTTATTTTTTTTTTACAATTCCTACATAAAAGCTGTGCAACTTCCTTTAAAACAACAACATTTGATTTGCCTTTTCACACATAACATCTGTTGAATAAAAGCTGAACTTCTCATCAAGTCCTCCAAAAATTGACCCCCAAACCATAATGCTCTACTGCAGGCACTGACTAACCCTTTATTCGATGTTATGTAGGGACAGTGGGACGTGGTCTCCTTTAAAAATCAATAGCTTTGGTTTTCGACATATTTACTGTGAGGAAAGACATGTCAATTAACAAACCTCGCATGGATAAAAATACTATGTTGCCCCACCTACTACAGAAGACTCACAATGATACAGTTATTAGGGCCAAATACTGATATCTGATTGATCCGGCTGCTGTTAGACCATAAATCAAACAAAAGTGGTGACCACACACAGCCCTTAGTTTCCTTAGCCAAGACTCTTTTGTTTCTGTTTAAAAAAAATGCAGTGAGCCAACACACTTTGCTAAAAAAAACACATTAAAATTAGGTAGGAGTCTGTGTGCAAGACATAACAGATTTAATAGAGCAGCAGGAGTATGCTTCACTCCCCTCTTTGCCCTTCAGGCAAACTGTAAGGGGTCCAACATGTTTGTATGTAAAATGTGCTCTATTTCATTATGCTCAATTGCATATCACAATATTAGTGTAAACAGCATACTTCAGACTGGAGGACACATATAACTGGATAAGGGAAAAAGAATGGATGGATGAATAGAAATGCAAAAAATAAAAAATATGGAAAAATGTGCTTATGGTGAGAATTTACACATGAATTTAAGAGAATGAAAACCAAAAAACCCCTGCTAAATCCAGGCTGCTTTTGGATATATATTGGTAGTAAGTTATTTCTTTCCTTTTTTGTTTGTTTTTAGCATACTTTGAACCCCACAGCATCAACTGACCATTATATAAATGCCACCGCCTTTAAATGATAAGCACTGTGGAGGATCATTAACGATGCTCTGCCCTTCTTTTAATGGTTAATGTGGCACAGAGAATTACATTTGTTCTGAGGGTAAAGGCAGGATATATTTTGCTTT
This sequence comes from Perissodus microlepis, assembly GCF_051167445.1. Lineage (NCBI taxonomy): Eukaryota > Metazoa > Chordata > Actinopteri > Cichliformes > Cichlidae > Perissodus > Perissodus microlepis. The sequence goes on from NC_140466.1 coordinate 10,708,498, forward strand.
CTTTTCTTTCCCTGTCACTGAAATCCTAAAATAGAGGATATCATATCCACTATATTAAATATGTCAGATTGTTACTGTAAAAAAATAAATAAATCCATGAAGCTTCAAAAGGTTCAAAAGAGGCAGAACAATAATATGAGCAATAATATGAGATTTTAGAAAAAAGAAAAGAAAAGAATATTTATTGGATCCTGTGAACTAATTACTAAACTGCATGGTAAGACATAATTTAAACATGTAAATCTTTATTGATTTTCCAGTGTTTACTTGTTTCTTTAGAGAAGAGATAATCAGGTCTAAACTGTTTCCCAACCTGCTGCTGGAAAATTATGTGTACATGTGATTGGAAAGAGGATGAATAGTCATTTTGTGGGAGTGCAGAAGGAGGGAGGTTAGTGAATAAAAGAAGGATGCCGCACGGCCACGGTTTACTATAGCAGCAGAAAAGGATCGGGATAATGAGGAGGACTCTGCTGCTGCTGGCCTCTCTGGCCTTTGTTTCTCTCACTTCTGTGGCTGATGGAGCTCCATTGTAAGTAGACCTGCTGTACTTTTACACATTCCCAATAAGGTTGAATTAAGGGGCGACCGTGGTTCAGGGGATTGGGAAGCTCATCTGTACCGGTTCGATCCCCCTGCTTTCTCTGTCCTGGTCGTTGTGTTCCTGTTGGCCAGAGGGGCCGATGGAGCGATATGGCACCCTCAGGGCAGCTGTGTCTACAATTGTAGCTTGCTTCTACCAGTGTGTGAATAAATAGTGGCATTGTAAAGTGTTTTGGGTGCAATCCAATATTATGATTAATCACTTCATGCATGAATTATGACAACCTCAATCAGGACTTTTTCTTAATTATTTTTATTCATCTTTTCATGCCTAAAGATGAATAAAAATAATTAAGAAAAAATCCTGATTAAGGCTATCATAATTCATGCATGACAAAGTTAAATAACAATAATTACAATGAAACACACCATACAGCTATAGTAACTTTAAACAACCAGTGGGTGACACGGTATGGACTGACACATCAGTATCCAATGTACTGGTTTATATGGAAGTATACCATCAACACTGACAGAAATACAAGAAAACAGCCTTTGAATAGCTGTCCACTGTAGTGACCACTATGAGTGAAAGGGTTAATTCATGCAAAACAAGCCTATTTTGTCATTCCCAATTCCATAATCTTGGATATGTGCAGAAGATTAAATTAAATTAAATTAAATTAAATTAAATTAAATTAAATTAAATTAAATTAAATTAAATTATGTCTGTGAAGGTTCTCAGTCATCCAGGTCATCGTAGTCTAAGGAGCTTGGAAAGAAAAGCACCTGGACTTCTTTAAGTTGCTTGAAGACGTTTCGCCTCTCATCTGAGAAGCTTCTTCAGTTCTAAGGTCAAATGGCGGAGAGTCCCAGATTTAAAGCCAGTGGGAGTATCCCCCCAAAGAGGGACAAAAAGACCCCCTGATGTTCCTCTACCTAATCACATGAGCCAAGGTGTGAAAACGGGTGTGGGTCACAATCAGCCAGGGTTTCGGGTGAGCTCATTGTGAAACCTGGCCCCACCCTATCATGCGATTTCCTGAGGTCAGATGGCCCAGGATGTGAGTGGGCGTTAAGGCGTCTGGGAGGGAATTCAAAACTGGATTATAGATGGCAGGCAGTTGGTGTCGTAAACCACCGCCTCTGTTCAAAGATGGTCGCTCACAGTGACCAGTGTAAAGGAAGCACTCAAAACATGCAGTTATCCTAATTGGGCGTTCAGAAAGTCAGCAAAGAGGCACAGAAAAGAACATCAGACACCAGCTAGGGAGGATAAGAAAGACAGACGCAACAACATTGTTAGACATCAGGCTGACATTAACAGACATCAGGCTGCAATGCAACATTTACATATAAAGCATTTAAAAATATGAGCTATTTTTAAAACAATTTTAAGGGTCCCATAGGAAAACAGCTGGTAAATACTTTTTTGTTATAGTCTTCAGTCATAAAACCTTTATATAATAAATACGTGAATAAAAATGGAAAACTTATTGGTTTTAAATAATTAAAAATAATTATTTCAGCAATTATTAATGTGTTTTTCATGGTGTCTAAAATGAACATATAACATAATAAATAAATAATTTATTCTTTAGTCAGTAACAGCATGTGTTTATCTATACAGATATTAGTATCATTAACATCTTTCTATGTTACCACCACTCTGCAGGCAAGTGATGTCTGCCCCAAACTTGTTGCGGGTGGGAACTGCAGAAAACATCTTTGTGGAGTGTCAAGACTGCAATGGAGGAGACGTTAGGGTTGAAATCAATGTGATGAACCATCCAACCAAAACTAAAAGGCTGGCAACAACATCTGTGACCCTCAACAATGCAAATAACTTTCAGCAGCTTGGGAAAGTAACGGTAAGTTGAATTATTTGTTTACTGTATGATAATATTATTGTTACTTCTATTTCATTAAATATTCAATTATCATTGAATATGCCATCGAGTGTTTATAGACTTTTCATACTGGTTTCAGATCCCTGCAGGAGACTTCAATAAAGATCCCAACGCGAAGCAGTACGTGTACCTACAGGCTCAGTTCCCCGACCGCCTCCTGGAGAAAGTCGTCATGGTTTCCTTCCAGTCTGGTTACATCTTCATTCAGACAGACAAGACCCTTTATACACCAAACAGCAAAGGTGAGTCTACCGCTACCTCATGACTAAGAAATACAGCACACACAAGGGTAGTTCTGTGGTGACCCACTAGAGGGCTCCACTCACACCCAAGCTTAGAGGAGGGGTTTTTGTTGTGTTTGGGTGCGATGTGCTCAGTTGATGTATGGAGGTGAATAAAGCTGGAATGGAAAACTAGAGCTCCCGTGTCGTGTGTTCCATGCTTCCATAGTTCTATCTTTATTTTATTTAATACAGATTCAATATTTTTTTCAGGGCCATTCAATAAACTTAAGGAAACATGGTGCTGCTCCAATAATTTAGTTTTGAGTTTGAGACAAAAAACAGTTTGTTACAGTAATTATGTGGCTATGGCATCACCTTACACAAATTAGAAAGCTGTTTTGTGTAGTCCATGCAGTCCCTTTGAAAAAGGTTAGAACATTTTATAAGTATTTTCAGTGAAGATTTGAAAGGAAAAAAATCACATATTTCCCTCAGTTTGACTAAGACATATTTTAAATGAATGACCTTAAATGAAATTACTAAACTGAATTTCTTGATTAACTATTCCTCCCAACATGTATACATCACTGCCCGAGCAGCAAAAATAACATCTTCTCTTCCCTTCAGTTCATTTCAGGATGTTTGCACTGACACCCCAGATGGAGCCTGTAGAGAGTGATGAAGCAGCCCAAACTGATGCTTCCATTGCCATTGAGTTTGTGGTATTGTGTTTTATTCTTCATGGGCTCAGAAGTGAAATTGACATTATGCAAGGGAAACAAATATTTTATTTGCAAAGAAACAAAACAACCAAACTACATCAACTTTGTCTTGAATTTTTTTATATTGTCATTTACATATTAGTTTGGAAACTAATACACTGTCCAAAACTACCACTAGCAAGGTGCACTGTTAATAGTGGTTGATTTTTTTTTCCAGACACCTGAAGGCATTGTTTTACCACTTGATATAGTCGCTTTAAAATCAGGTATTCATTCTGGAGATTTCCAGCTTGGTGAAATTGTTAGGTGAGTATTATTATTATTACTGTGATTATTATTATCATTATTGTGGCATGTGGGGAGTGGCTAGTTATCTCCCATCATGCCTTTGGAATATGTGTTGCTGTTTAAGATGCTTATTGTTTTTTGTTTAAGTTTATGTGACTCTTATCTGTTCGCTTAACTGTTCTTGTTGATGCTGCAGTATAAATTCACTGACAGTTATTGTTGATGGAAAGAATTTAATACCACGACTGAGTTTAGGCATGTAGTTATTGACCCTCTGAAGCACAGTGTAGTATAGCTGAAATGTCCAATAAAGATCTCCCCCTATCTAATTTTTGTAGAACAGCAAGTTTAACTTTTGCATGGGTGCTTTGCTGTTAAGAATACTCAGCTGGCCACATCATTATTATTATTATTATTATTTGTGAATATTGTGAAGGGTAGTATGTGCTACATTGATTATTTTTTATTATATAATCAATCTTGCATAACTTATACACTTCCATAATTCAGCAATTGTAGTCTAATTAGATCCTGTGTGTAGAATATAGTCTGCAGTCTGATTAATGTGCTGCCTTGAGTTTTACAAATGCTTGGACTATTTGATTGATTAATATATGTGTGTGTGTGTGTGTGTGTAGTACTGGACTGTGGAAAGTGGTGGCAAAATTCCAGAGCAACCCACAGCAAATCTATTCTGCAGAATTTGAGGTCAAAGAGTATGGTGAGCATCCCATTATCTGTACAGTACCTGCACAACATTTCTTTACTGTTTTTAAATGTGCAATACAAATAGCAATTTGAACTTGACAAAGAAGATATTTTAATCTTGCAGTTCTTCCCAGTTTTGAGGTGAAACTGATACCATTAACACAGTTCTTCCACGTGAACAGCAGAGATTTCACCGTCAGAATCAAAGCTACGTATGTAATTGTTTTGTGGATTTAAGTAGTATATATGTGATCGTTTGTTGTTACATTTTGACCTGGGTTCGAACTGGTTGTTCACAAGCACATCTTTATTTCATGGTTTAAGGTATCTGTTTGGTCAGGAGGTGGATGGAACAGCCTATGTGGTGTTTGGGGTCATCAAAAAGGACCAAAGTAAGCAGAGTTTTCCAGACTCTCTTCAGAGAGTGCCGGTGAGCCCATATTTATACTTAAGATTTAGCATGTCCATATAAAGCAATGCTGACATAAGAGTTTAAATACCTCCTACTATTCAGAAACTGTATTATTGTGCTATAACTGCGGAACATATTTTTACATAAACATTTTCATGTTGCTGAATTAGATTGAAAATGGTGAAGGAGAGGTGACACTGAGGAGGGAAGACATAACAAAAGTTGAGAGGGACATCAACAGCCTTGTAGGGGGCGCCATATTTGTATCTGTCAGTGTGCTGACAGAAAGTGGTAAGAAAGAAATTACTGTTTTTTGTTTTATTTTTTATGAATCCTGACAGATTTTGGTGAGTATGTATAATTATTTTCTTGTACCCTGTCACAGGTAGTGAAATGGTGGAGGCCGAGCTGAGAGGTATCCAGATTGTTACATCACCCTATACGATCCACTTTAAAAGAACTCCAAAATATTTCAAGCCAGGAATGTCCTTCGATGTTGTGGTAAAGCACTAATTTACATTTACATAGTCTGACATAATGTTACACGGTAAAGTCATAAATTTGATATGTCAGTTGTGGCATTTGAAGAAATTATAATTGCTTTACAAAGTGTCATGATCAGTGTTGGTCAAGTTACTTGAAAAAAGTAATCAGTAACTAATTACTGATTACTTATTTTCAAAAGTAATTAATTACTTAGTTACTTAGTTACTTTTTAAAAACACGATTTACAACCTGAACAGGTGATAAAGCAATAGATCTTTCAGCCCAATTCTACTTTTTCTGCATAATCCATCATACAAAATGTAATCAAATGGAAAAGTCTCTTTTTAAAACTTGTTTTATTAGTTTTAATCTTTTAACTTTATGCATCAAGCAAAAATTAAAGTATATGCAACATTCTCTGACTGGAAGAAATTTGTTTAACATTTAAACCTATTTTCTGCACATTCCAGCACATTAAAAAAAATAGTTTTTTGTGTTTACACTCAGTCTTTCAAATAGATGCAAGTAAAACACAGCAGAAAATAAATAAAATCAAAGACTAGCGGTCCTGTTGCTCTATTTTCACCTGTAAAGCAGCAGCATTCCTACGGGAAAGTAACTGTAATTAGATTACCGTTTTTGCAATAGTAATCCCTTACTTTACTCGTTACTTGAAAAAAGTAATCAGATTACAGTAATGCGTTACAAGTAACACGTTACTGTAACAATGCTGTTTGTTACAAGTAGCGCGTTACTGCCCATCACTGGTCATGATTCAGTTTCTCTTGTCTGATGTTAGGTTGAAGTTTTAAATCCTGATGAAACACCAGCAGAAAACGTTCCAGTAGTGATTAATCCTGGGGCAGTCAGGGGATTCACTGCAGCTAACGGCATGGCTCGGCTCACCATCAATACAGAAGGAAATGCAGCTGAGCTGAGAATAACTGTAAGTTTTAAGTTCTGAAAAAGCTTTAAAAAGAACCCTCAGCAACAAAAACAACACTACTTCCACTACTACTGCAACTACTTAGAATAAAAACAAGAATGACAGCATTAAAAATAACTTTTAATAATAATAATAGGGCAGCACAGTGGCTGCCAGAATGCTATTTTGGATTGTTCTGGCTCACTTTAACGCTTGCTCACACAAATGCTGCCCTCAAGCAATAAAGATTATCAATTACTTATCACTTAATTTAACTTGTTGCTCATTGGTTATGTATGCTGGGCTTTAATTACAGGTCCTGACTGATTCTTGTATACTTGCAAATAAAAGCAGATGAATGTTTGTCTTATGCTTAGTATGGCTTATGTGTGTGTGTCTTTAATTACAGGCAATGACCGATGACATCATTCTTACACCTGATAAACAAGCAAGAGCAGAGATGACAGCAAGACCGTACCAGACCAAGACCAGGACTTTTATCCACATAGGTGAGAAAAATCCTGAAGAAGCATTGCATAAAGTAAAAGAATAAAGATTGTTACTGTAGGTAAAAGTTGAAGTATACTGTGTGAAACATGCACTAAAAGATGTGTTCAAACTATAACATTTATTGAAACATATTGGCAGGTGTGGACGCAGCTGAGCTGAAAATATCAGACAATCTAAAAATCAACCTCAATCTCAACCAGCAGCCAAATCAAAATCATGATATCACATATCTGGTGAGAGACGTATTTATTTGTTTTTGTATATATAGCTATTTTTTCTGTGATGCAACAACTGGTCATAGTACATACATGTGCGCTTAAGGTGTTAGGTATTAATATGCAAATCTTTCATTTCCCCAGATCCAGGGCAGAGGTCAGCTAGTGAAATATGGCCGTTATAAGACAAGAGGCCAAGTACTGATTTCCCTGATACAACCAATCACCAAAGAAATGCTGCCATCGTTCCGCATCATAGCCTACTATCATACAAGTTCAAATGAAGTGGTATCAGACTCTGTTTGGGTGGATGTAAAAGACACCTGCATGGGCACTGTAAGAGACTCAAGAGCTGTGAAAGAGTGAATCTTTACAGCCAAAATGCACAAATGTTACTCATTTCTACAGTAGTACTTATTTTTTTAACATATACAAATTTGCATGTCACCCTCACTTAGCTGAAACTGGAATCCTCACGACCTGCTCCAGCCTATGAGCCTCGCAAGATGTTTGGTCTGAAAGTCACAGGAAATCCAGAGGCCACAGTGGGACTGGTTGCAGTTGACAAAGGTGTCTACGTCCTAAACAACAAGCACCGCCTGACACAGAAAAAGGTCATTTCTCAATTATTTTTTGCTTTTTATATTTTGTAAATTGTTTAGCTACAGTAAACAAATTGCACATATTGGATTTCATATTAATTTACGTATTGCATACATACCAAAAATGTCACCTCTCTGGTGGGGAAGGAGGCTGAGTTAGTGCGTGAGGTTGAGAGGTGCCAGCTAGATATAGTCGGGGTCACCGCAACACATGGCCTGGGATCTGGAACCATTCTCCTGGAGAGGGGCTGGACTCTGTCTCAGTCTAGAGTTGCCCCGGGTGAGGGGCGTCCGGCTGGGGTGGGTATCTTGGTATCCCCTCGGCTTGCTGCTGGTATGTTGGGGTTTCTCCCAGTGGACGAGAGGGTTTGTTCCCTTCGCCTTCGGGTCAGGGAACGGGTCCTGACGGTCGTCCGTGGTTGTGCGCCGAACGGCAGTTCAGAGTACCCAACCTTCTTGGAGTCCCTGAGTGGGGCACTGGAGGATGCTCCACCTGGAGACTCTGTTGTCCTACTGGGAGACTTTAATGCTCACGTGGGCAACAACAGTGAGACCTGGAAGGGCGTGATTGGGTGAAACGGCCTCCCAGATCTGAACCCGAGTGGTGTTTTGTTATTGGACTTCTGTGCAAACCACAGTTTGGCCATAACAAACACCATGTTCAAACATAAGAGTGTCCATAAGTGCACGTGGCACCAGGACACTCTAGGTCACAGGTCGATGATCGATTTTGTAATCGTATCACCAGACCTGCGACCATATGTTCTGGACACTCGGGTAAAGAGAGGGGCTGAGCTGTCAACTGATCACCACCTGCTGGTGAGTTGGATCAGGTGGCGAGGGAGGACGCTGGACAGACCCAGCGCACCCAAACGTACAGTGAGCATGTCCTGGGAACGTCTAGCAGAGGCCCCGGTCCACGAGATCTTCAACGCACACCTCTGGCAGAGCTTCAACAGCATTCCGAGGGAGACTGGGGACATTGAGTCCGTGCTGGAACGGAGAGTCCGTCTGTTAGTCGAACCTCAGATACAGGAGGAACAATGCGGTTTTCGTCCTGGTCGTGGAACACTGGATCAGCTCTTTATCCTCTCGAGGATACTCGAGGGCGCATGGGAGTTTGCCCAACCACTCTACATGTGTTTTGTGGACTTAGAGAAGGCATTCGACCGTGTCCCTCGAGGGGTCCTGTGGGAGTTGCTCCAGGAGTATGGGGTGTCTGGCCCATTGCTACGGGCCATTCAGTCCTTATACGACCATTGCAAGAGCTTGGTCCGCATAGCCGGCAATAAGTTGGATTCGTTCCTGGTGGGTGATGGGCTCCGCCAGGGCTGCCCTTTGTCACCGATTCTGTTCATAATTTTTATGGACAGAATTTCTAGGTGTAGCCAAGTGGCGGAAGGCTTTCACTTTGGTGGTCTCAGGATCTGCTTTTCTCAGATAATGTTGTCCGGTGGGCTTCATCAGGTGATGGCTTCCAGCTTGCCTTGGAACGGCTCGCAGCCGAGTGTGAAGCGGTGGGAATGAGAATCAGCACCTCCTAATCTGAGGCCATGGTCCTCGGCCGGAAAACGGCGGAGTGCCCACTCCGGGTCATTGACGAGACCCTGCCCCAAGTGGAGGAGTTTAAGTATCTTGGGGTCTTGTTCACGATTGATGGGAGAAGGGAGCCGGAGATTGACAGACGGATTGGTGCTGCCATCGCAGTGATGCGGCCGCTGTACCGGTCTGTTGTGGTGAACAAACTACTTACCCATTTACCAGTTGATCTACGCCCCTACCCTCACCTATGGTCTCGAGCTGTGGGTAGTGACCGGAAGGATGACAAGGATGCCTCCTGGGCACCTCCTGGGCGAGGTTTTCCGGGCATGTCCCACCGGGAGGAGGCCCCGGGGCAGGGCCAGGACACGCTGGAGCGATGATATCTCTCGTCTGGCCTGCCGAATACCTTGGTGTTCCCCCGGATAAGCTGGAGGAGGTGGCTGGGGAGAGGGAGGTCTGGGCTTCTCTGCTTGGGCTTGGGCGGAAGAAAATGGATGGATGGATACGAAAAACCTGAAACTTATTATGTTGTTACAGCATGTTAACCTGTGCCTCAGAACAACTATGCCTAGCTGGGACATACGCCAGACGGCCCGTAGGTCCCCAGTTTGATTTGTTGCTCTGAGGGTGTGTAGAGAGGAGGACAGATTATTGTGACTCTAAAATAAAAAAAAACAACTAAAAATATGACGGTGAATTTAACGTAATAATATACAATGTCAACAAGACATTTTTTATTTTTTAGCCCTTTTTTTTTTTTTAGATTTGTGAGCCATATTCGAGTCCTCATATTGTAAGTTTACTATTCAATTTACATTCTTGTATGTTTTTGTACTTTAACCTGTAGGTGTGGGACATAGTAGAGAAGTATGACACAGGCTGCACACCTGGTGGAGGAAAGGACAGTATGGGTGTCTTCTTTGATGCTGGGCTATTGTTTGAGTCCAACACTGATGCAAAGACCCCATATAGACAAGGTGACAAAGCAACAGAGCATCCCACTCTTTTACCATTGTCTAATACTTTTCTCTCGGCTTCACTGCTAAACCCTTGAAGAATGATGATTATTTCTGTCATGTTTTTGAACAGTCCAACAACAAAGGTTGTGTTATATTCTTCCTATTTTAGTAACACAAAAACCAAATTCAGTTTCAGGCTTGTTTGATATGGTATATTTTGTCTGTGTTGCATTTTACAGAAATTAAATGCCAGCCTGCGAACAGAAAGAAACGCAACGCTGCTGTAATGGATGTCAGAAGCAGTTTATGTAAGTATATAAATATAAATATATATATACACATGAATAACCACATATTAATTCATAATTTCACACATATCCCAGTTTTTACTTTTGACAGGCTATGTATTAGTCAACAGACAAAAAGAAAAAAAAAAATTTTACGCTTTTGACTTCATTACAAGATTTTCTGTTTACAAAAAGACATATTTAAAAATATGTTTTTAACTTTACAGTAAATCACAGTTCTTATACTTTCTTCTTTACTTTTCAGTAAAAAATTATACAGACCCAGTAGAATCTGAGTGTTGTCTGGATGGCATGAAGGAAACCCCCCTTTCATACACCTGTGAGGTCCGCAGCGAGTACATTGTTGATGGTCAAGGCTGCCGTGATGCTTTCCTGCGCTGTTGCAAGGCAGTGGAAACTCTTCGAGCAGAGAAGAGGGAGGAAGACCTCAAACTGGCTCGCAGTAAGAGATGGAAACAAAATGGGAAGGGGTTATCTCATTCATACTATGTGTCATAAAATTCACAAAATTATGTCATTTTTAATCAAAATCCAGGTGAAGGAGAAGACAACAGTTTCATGGACAGCAATGAAATTGTTACTCGCACCAATTTCCCAGAAAGTTGGCTCTGGTCTGATATCAAATTGCCTCCTTGCCCTAGAAACACACCTTGGTGAGTCACTGTAAATCACAAACACATACAAATGAAGTTACATCTTAACATCTCTCAGACTGTAAACATTTTTCTCTGTTTCAGTGACACCACATCATTTGTGAAAAGTGTTCCTTTGCAAGATTCAATCACAACCTGGCAGTTCACCGGCATCAGTCTGTCAAGAACTCACGGTGAGGACTCGGTGACTAAAATATGGCTTTTTTTGGCCTTCCCTTTACTTTTTTTTTTTAAAATGTCATTATTTTCTGCATATTTTCTTTAAGGAATCTGTGTGGGTGATCCATTTGAGGTCATTGTCAAGAAGGATTTCTTCATTGATCTCAGGCTGCCTTATTCTGCTGTCCGTGGAGAGCAGATAGAAATTAAAGCAATCCTCCACAACTACAGCCCTGATCGAATCACTGTAAGTACAGAACCACAGTAATTACTGGACTGAAACACTGTGACGTTCAAAAGTGTCATCTTGTGAGTTTATCATGTGCATTTTCGTTTTGTGTTCGTAAAATCATTTTCATTTTCATTTGCCAGGATGATTACATTTCCTTAGTTAAGGTTGGCTTATCATATTTGGTTTATCATCAACTAAAATTGAAGAGTACAATCCCTTTTTCATGTTGAGTTTATTAACTTAGTTTTATATAAATAAGGAGAAATGAAATTGCAGAAAGTTAAAGGAATGCTTAAAAATCTCTGTATTTATTCATGATCTTTGTATTCTTCCAGTTCGAAATACCACGTTTCAATCTCTTCTCCAACTTTGTCATTGCTTTTTTTCTTTTATAAAGGTACGCATTGATTTAACTGAGGAGGAGCATGTGTGCAGTTCAGCTTCCAAACGTGGTAGATATCGCCAGGAGGTCACTGTTGGGCCCGAGACCACACGATCTGTACCTTTTGTCATTATTCCCATGAAGGAAGGAGAACGGCGCATTGAGGTTAAAGCAGCTGTTAAGGACTCATATCTCAATGATGGCATCATGAAGATGTTGCGGGTGGTGGTAAGAAAACCAATGTTTGCTATTTGGATGCCCAAAAATATGTTCGTTATGTGCTTCATCTGTAGGGTGATTCCCTACTAAATAAAACAAAAATGTTTTTTCTTATCTGAATGTGAAAAGGCCATTTAAAATTGGTAGTAATAAAATAATTTGAAAGTTATTGTTTGTTGAGGTTTAGGCACAAAAAGGAACAGACAGAAACAATAACTGGAGTCTGGCTCAATCCCAGACCAAACATCAGACTGATAATTTTATAGACTAACAATATGTGCTGAAATTTTGTTATAATACTACATGATTATCACTTCCAAAAGAATTTCCCTTAATAATCTTAGAAATGATCAAAATATTAACAATAATCATACTCATCAAATGCATTTTTAGTTCATTGCTTGATTTTGTGTCTATTTTGTAAAAAAAAAAGGATTTTAGTTAAAGTGTGACTATAGGAAGATGAAGAACCAGTACAGTACTCCAATCAGTACTGAACAGCAAACTGACAAAACCTAGCCAAAAGAAAAACTACACAGTTATTTATAATAATGTAGGTCAGTTTTATCCATATTTTACTTCTAAAAATCATGGTTATCATCAATATTGACATATATTATTGAAATACGTTCACTGTATTCATTTGGGAGAAATGTTACATTTACAGTCACATGTAAATGTTATTTAGTAATTATGCATAATTAAAAATGGATAACAGTTTAGTTGAAATTTAAATAGAGCTGACAGTTCAAGCTAAGTCAGTATTTGTGGTTTATATATTGTGATTTTGTAAAGGGTTTTGGCTTCATATTAATATTGATAATGTTATATTTTATGAATTTAAAGGAAAAATACATATGATAACATTGTAAACCACCACAGTCACTTAATTATTCTCAGCAGCACGCTTTCAGTATCTATTGCAACTACAAAGTATGCATTTTATAGCTGCAATAGTAAGTTGACTACTAACATCATTCGCATTTTTCCTGCTGTGGCTACTTCTCTCACACATCGAGAGAGGTTCACTTCACACATCAAGCCTGCAAAGTTAAACTGAGTTTAGTCATAAAGGTTGCAGTTAGGCTTAGCAGGACAAACTGTTGAGGACTTAATTTAATTATGGATTTATTTCCTGTTTTGTAGCTACTGCACTTTTCTTTGCTAAAATAATAATGACTTCCAATGTTTGTCTGTTTTCCAGCCTGAGGGCGTACTGGTTAAACATCCAAAGATCGTGACTTTAGATCCTATTAAGAAAGGAGAAAGTGAGTTTATCTATTAAAAAGCTAGATTCTAATTATTCAGTCAAACCCTGATTTTCACCTTAATAAAACATTTTTTCCTTTGTTTAGATGGTGTACAGAACGAAGTTCTTAACAGTGGAATTAAAAGGAAAGATTTGGTTCCAAACACACCTACTAGCACACAGATCTCTGTGACAGGTGAGAAATATTTAATATTTATGCAGTTTATGTGATTCAGTGGCAATATCACCCTGAAGCTTCTATTATATATTGTTATTGTTGACATTCGGGACTGACTACCTTAATGGGTGTTGTGAACCTTTTTTGTATGTGTATGCATGCAGGGAGAGAACAAGTATCTCAGCTGGTGGAGAATGCCATTGGCGGCAACTCAATGGGTACTCTAATCAGACAACCCTCGGGCTGTGGAGAGCAGAACATGATGTCAATGACCCTGCCTCTTATTGCAACCTTGTATTTGGACAAAACCAACCAGTGGGAAACTGTGGGCTTTGAGAAACGTAATGAAGCTCTCCAACATATAAAAACTGGTAGGCTCTCACAGATGTACATAAATTCTTTGGTGACACAATAAGCACACAAAGCTCCTCAAAATTGTTTCTAATTGATAAGAGTCAGATGCAAGTTGAAAAGCAGTGAAGTAAAAAGATTGTTTTATTTCTTTAATTGTTTCATCAAGGTTACACAAACGAGTTGGCCTTCCGTAAAAATGATGGATCGTTTGCTGCATATCCTTCTCGCCCAGCTAGCACCTGGTGAGGCACCCACAAACATCCATGAATTCATACATAATATTTTGCACATGCTGCTTTAATTTCTGATTTTGCAAAGCCAATTTATAGTAAGGGCAAATTAATTATATTAAGCTATTGTATCCCCTCTTCCTGTCTATAAGGCTGACTGCCTATGTTGCCAAGGTGTTTGCAATGGCCCATCATCTGGTTGCAATACAAGATAATGTGATCTGTGATGCTGTCAAGTACCTTATTCTCAGAGGACAACAACCTGATGGTGTTTTCAAAGAATTTGCACCTGTATTGATGTCAACAATGAATGTGAGTGCACTGATTTTATTAACACCAGTTCTTCATCTATACTTAAAATACAAAATAACTTATAACTAAATGAGAAACCAGTTATACAACTGCCAATCAGCTTTTATAAATATTAAAAACGGTTCTGTTAGAAATAATACTAATATGTTTGTGCTTCATCTGTAGGGTGATGTGGCCGGCTTAGATTCAGACGCCTCCATGACAGCTTTCTGCCTCATTGCAATGCAAGAGTCACGCTCAATATGTTCCGACACTGTCAATGTGAGTATTTCACCTGCAAACATTGTTGTTACAAAGTATCTAAAATGATCAAACGGTGATACTTTCTATTGCACTTGCATTGAAGATTTAAACCACAGACCAGCAAAAACAGACAGAATTCAATTAATCTCACCAACATGTTCTGTGGTCATGTCTGTATGAAGATCTTGTAAATTATAGATTGATAAAAACATAAAATATTCAGACTACACCTCTTCATGACTTGGATATACAAAAGCCTTAATTCTGGTGCATTGCTCATGTTATACTGAATGGTCCAACTCTTAATTTTAACTTTCTCAATTAATGAGACTTGAGAGGCTCACAAAAGGACGAAGAACAAATGCTCCACATTCCAAGATAGTATAGTAATGTTATATTTCTTTATGTTTTGTTTTCCTGTCACTCATTATCTGCCTTCTTTTTCCTTTTTTCATCTGCCCAGAGTCTCCCAGGCAGCATAGACAAAGCAGTGGCCTACCTGGAGAGGCGCCTGCCCAGCCTTACCAACCCTTATGCTGTGGCCATGACATCATATGCACTGGCTAATGAAAACAAATTCAACAAAGAGACCCTATACAAGTTTGTTTCGCCAGGTTTGTACAGACAGACAGACAGACAGACACACACACACACACACACACACACACACACACACACACACACACACACACACACACTCACACACACACACACACAGTTGAGACTATATAAATGTTTACAAGATCAGTAAATGTAAACTATGATTGTTACTGTTTCAGTTAATTGCAAAAAAAAACAGTTGTAAAAACTGTACTATAAAAGTATGTTCATGAGGATTTTTTTTCTAACTCTTAGTTAAATCAATGGTCTGGTATTTTCAGTGCTTTTAAATTGCTGTCCTGTCCTTCTCTAATACAGGTCACATAACCATAGGCTAAAATACAATAATTTTTTGGCGTTAATTGTTGGTGCAAATGGACTCAAGATGTGAGTTCATCTTGGGTCACATCAGAACAGGTCCAGTGATAGCGACAGTGAGTTTATTTACAGTAAAGTTGCAAACAAAGATGACAACAAAAGGAATTGTCAGTTAGTGTGTCCAGGGTTGCAATATTTACAGATCCACAGGAACTCTCTTTACAGGGGAAACTCTCTCTCTTAAAAACTCACTTAGGTGCAACCAGGCGCAGAGATGATATGTGTATTCACATTTTTACTATAATAACAAATTTACTACTGAGGTAGATGTGTTCAAGATATATTATAGTAATAAAAATGTACTTGTGTGATTGTGTCTGTCAGAGCTATCTCACTGGCCTGTACCTAGAGGGGGCATTTACACTTTGGAAACCACAGCTTATGCTCTTCTTGCTCTTGTCAAGACTCAGGTGAGCATGTCTAAATTATATCATCCATCCATTTGCTTCCGCTTATCCTTTTCAGGGTCGCTGGAGCCTATCCCAGCTTAGGGCGAGAGGCAGGGTACACCCTGGGCAGGTCTGTTGCAGGGCTAATACATAGACAGGGGACAACCAGTCGCACTCACATTCAATCCTACATTCACACCTATGTTCAATTTAGTATTTCCAATTAACCTAACCCCACTAACGACGTGTGGTCATTGAAAATTTATTTTACAGTATTAAAATACCATCGGACCATTCCAGAGTACTCGAATTACCATTTATTTAATGTAAATTTCTCCATTTAGTTTTATGTTGTGTTATTATTGTGTGCAAACACAAATGAAAACAAATAAGACATTGCTTTGTACAGCTTCATTATGTACTATGAAAAACATTGCTGTTTTCTTCCATTAGGCAAGTTTCTCGACTGGATTTTAATTACACCCAAATAAAAAGCAAAAAGCAGATTATAAAGCCTAAAAGTCTGAAGTACCTTTGAAAAATGTTTTTCCATAATTTATTTTAAAACTCTACTCTTGTCCTGTGCTGTTTTAATAAAGAACTTTGAAGATGCCAGACATGTTGTGAGATGGTTCAACACACAACAGAAGGTGGGCGGAGGCTATGGATCAACTCAGGTAACACAAAACTTTCTGTCAACAAACAGATATTTTATACATATTATCCCACCTTATAACCTTTGCCTTTCTTTATCTCCTCCACTTTTCTTCTCTCCAGGCTACTATAATGGTCTATCAAGCTGTAGCAGAGTACTGGATCAACGCTAAGGAACCACAGTATGATCTGAATGTGGACATCAAGTTGCCAGGAAGGTCGGCACCTGAAAAGTACAATTTCAATCAGAACAACCACTATGCCACAAGAACGTCTAAGGTGAGAAGAAGCAACACAAACACAGTCACCATGTAGCACAATTTGTCAGTCTGAAAACATGTCCTCTAGCAGTAAATAAATCTCAGTACTGCTAGTGTTTCTGTCTTTTTGGCAATCCATCTCACCAGTCTGCAAGCTTTTTGGTCTATTTCCTTTTTTCCTGTCTAACAGACATTCAATGCAATTTAAATTCAGTCGGTGGGAGCGAAGTGAGCTTATCTCTGTTTTTTTTCTCATAATATGTACAAACACATCTTTGTGTGTTTGTACATATTAATCCCAACAGATTAACGATATAAACCAGGACATCACAGTGACTGCTAGGGGAACAGGAGAAGCAACAGTGACAGTAAGTTATCTGTTAGTTGATCATTTCAGAATCCTAGACGAGGCTTTTTAAACTTTAAAAGAACAGTATAACAAAGACTTTTTTATCACACAATATAAAAACACACTTTTTCTGATGCAACAGTTGGTGTCACTGTATTACGCTAAGCCCAAAGAACGGGAGAGTGACTGTCAGAATTTTACCCTCAAAGTGGATCTCGTAGAAGGTACTTTGATGTCCTTTATCTCCTCTTTTTATTTTACTTATCTCATTAAATCAGTTTGCTTCAGTTTATGGCATTTTATTTGTTTGTGCTCATTTTTTCTTTTTCCTTATTCTTTCAGAAAAATCTAATGCAGATGAAAAGATATACAAACTTAGGATAGAGGTCATGTAAGTACAATATTAACTACACTTTAGAAATAGTTTTGGCTTAATAGGATTTTTTTGTTCCCCTCCATTTAACTCTGCTGTCATTTGAATCATTCTTATCATTCTCTCTACAGGTATAAGAACAGGGATCGTGATGCAGGCATGTCAATCTTGGATATTGGCTTACTAACTGGTTTTGCTGTTGAAACAAAAGACCTGGATTTGGTAAGAAGAGACACCCACATTAAGTTATGTGGTTACAGTTAAAGAAAAAAATAAGACCTCTTAATGTTTAAAAATTGGCCTTTTTGTGTGTCTCTAGTTGTCTAAAGGACGTGGCCGCACCATATCAAAATATGAGATGAACAAAGTCCTGTCAGAAAGAGGCTCACTCATCATTTACTTGGACAAGGTTGGAAATCACACCAATCTTTCTTCTTATCCCCCCTTTTCCCCTTTACCCTGGTGTTTATTTATGTTTTTCACTTTTGTGTGTGTCTGTATTTCAATTCCCAGGTTTCTCACACACGAACAGAGGAAATTGCTTTTAGGATCAAACAGGAAATGCCAGTGGGCGTCTTACAACCCGCAGCTGTATCCGTCTATGAATACTATGATCGTGAGTTTTATAAACATCTTACCTTTGTTACCTTCAGGTGTTCCAATAAGCACCTAGACATGCAAACTGATGTCTGCCGAGCAGCTGTACTTTTCTGACTACATTGTGCCAAGTCTAAAGTTTGGTTGTTTGTCAGGAGTTCCAGTTAAAAAAAAGACAATTTCGCACTCCTAACTTTGTGGCAACAGTTTGGGGATGGGAATGTTTCAACACACCGGTTTTGCACTATAGTGCACAATGCAAGGTCCATCAAGACATGGTGTAACAGCAGTCTGGCGAGGAAGGAGCAGCTAGCAGGTCCAGCGGGCATACTGTGTGGAGGTTAGCCAGATAACTCAAAGCCAGTCAGTTAAATCAAACAACAGACCTTTATTTGACATTAGCAACATAAGCCCACACAAGCCAGGTCTCTACTGCTTTACTCTGTCTGTACATACATGTGCGGGGATGGGTAGACACCAATGCCAGCCCGTTACAATGGTGAGGTCTTTCTTGGAACAGACACACGGGCAGCATGTACTGGCCTGCACAGAGTCTTGACCTCAATTTGATAGAACAGGTTTGGGATTAATTAAAATGGAGATTGTAAACTAGGCCTTTTCATCTAACATCGTCTGACCTCACAAATGCACTTTGGGAAGAATGATCAAAAATTCCTATAAACACACTCCTGAACCTTGTGGAAAGCATCCCAGAAGAGTTGAAGCTGTTACAGCTGCAAAGGTTGTGCTGACATCATATTAAACCGTATGGATTAAGAATGGCATGTCACTTAAGTTCATTTGTGTGCGTGATTTGTCATTGCCATATACATTGTTATATCTACCATAGCGGTCACAAAATAATACCTTCTTTTTTATTGCAGAAACACACTGTGTGAAATTCTACCATCCAGAGAGGGAAGCTGGAAAACTACTGCAGCTCTGTAGAGATAACATATGCACATGTGCTGAAGGTAAACACAATCATATACATGTGATTAAAAAAGCTTATTTTACAACAGTAATTAAAATGTTTTCATGCATTTTTCT
Source organism: Perissodus microlepis (assembly GCF_051167445.1). Lineage (NCBI taxonomy): Eukaryota > Metazoa > Chordata > Actinopteri > Cichliformes > Cichlidae > Perissodus > Perissodus microlepis. The sequence continues at coordinate 10,727,713 of NC_140466.1, forward strand.
ATTAACTTTAAATGGTACAGAACACAGCATTAGAAGTGTGATTAAAGTAAAGGTTTCATTTTAATAGTCAAATTTTGAGCAAACGTGTTTTTTATGTAGTTTTGTTTGGGTGCAAGTTCTTCCTGACAATGAACTGGTTAAACCTGAGGGTGGGTGGAAGGCACCTGAAGCTGTGGATATGCTGATCCTGTGTCACAGTGCCTTTTTGGCATACAGTTATGAAAAATCAATCATGTACTCCTGTGTATCCCCAAGTATTCCTGAGTCGCATAGGAGGCTGTCTGACCAACAGCTAAAGCATGGTGAAAACTGGTTCTTAACAAAAACACAAGCACACAGCAAATCTATAACAGGATAGCTGGGACCGATGTCCAGACCCTAACCCCTTTGAAATGCTGTGGCAGGAATATGACAGACTTATACAGGGGCAAATCCCCACAAACCTAAAACTCCTCAAATGATGCGAGACACTGATTTCAGAGAAAAGAAATTACTTATTACTGCTAAAGGTGATTCTGCGAGCTTTTGAATCATTGGGTATACTTTCACACTGCAGTATTCTGGCCTGTGAAAGTACATTTGTTCTTCATAACTAGCTATTGTGCTGTTAGTAACTTTAGATCTATGCACTAATCTACAATTATAAAAGACGCCTATTTTAGCAAATGAGATTTAAATAGTATATTCGACCTTCATACACCTGCAGTCACCTATCAACACACATGAATACATTAGCTTTGCATTTTTACCCTGTCCCTATTGTGTACTTACAGAGAACTGCAGTATGCAGAAGAAGGAAAAAATCCCCAATGATGACCGCCAAGCTAAGATTTGTGAAAGTACAGAGACCAGCAAAGTAGACTTTGGTAAACAAACATAAATGGGTTACATTTGGTTTTATTTAATAGGATATAGTAAAGCAAAAAGCTAAAAACTATACTTTGGCTGCCCACAGCTTACAAAGTACTGGTTGAAGAGTTTGTAGAAGAGTTATCCACAGACAGTCACAAAGTCAAAGTGCTGGACCCCATCAAAGAAGGCAAGTACCTATGTACTTTAAACGTCTATTTTAAAAGAAATTATTAGTTTGTTTTTGTGGCATTAAGATGGCAGTGACAGTTATTTTCTATTATAGCCACAAAAAAATAGGCAATTTGAAGGACAAATCGAGCATTTTATAAAACTGCTGCTTGCTTTTGTACTAAGAGGTACATTTAGTGGTTGACACCATTTGCTATCAGTAAGTCAGTGTGGCTTGTCTTGCTGATACCCATTTTCTCATTTAACATTTAATACTCAGCATAGGCATATTGCCAAAATACTAGTATTATCTATATAATACTGTATTATGATGATACAACTAGGAATGTATATGGACACAGCAGCACTGTGTTTAACTATAACTTGAGCAACACATTCAGTCATTCATAAATCACTGCTCTCAACTGTCATATCTTAATTACAGGGAATCTTGATGTTGGTCCACTGAATAAACAGCGCATATTTCTCAGTTATCAACAGTGCAGAGAAGCTTTAAGTCTGGAACAAGGAAAAACCTACCTTATCATGGGCTCAGATAAAGATATTCACCGAGATGACAAAAAGAATACGTAAGTATATTGTTTGTCTGGCTGTGCTTGTGTGTGGTGTATATTTAAACTAATCTCAGAGTTCTATTCATTAATCATACCTTCAGTGAATAAATGTAATTTTCTTGAACTGTGTATATTTATCACAGTTGTTTTATTCTGTATTTTGCTGATTGGTCACACAAACACTATTTTTCTTTCAATTGTTCTTTTCAGATTCGAGTACGTAATTGGTGAGAGAACCTGGGTTGAGTACTGGCCTACAGCAGAAGAGTGTCAGACTGACAAATACCGGGACACCTGCTTGGGCTTGGAGGAGATGGTCAATCAGTACTCACTCTTTAGATGCATCGGCTAGTAAAACAAAAAACATTTCAAATCTTGTTATTCTGCTGTTTTTACAATTTTCTGTAAAACAGAAACCGATATAACATAAGGGTTTCACCATTTCACTGCAGTGATTAAAATGTTTTAAAATTTGGTACTGGCTCTGTGTTTATTCAAGTTTATGGTGGCTAATAAATTTCTCGAATTTTTAATGCATTTGAAACTTTACTAATCCATGACAAGCACAACAAAAAAAATAAAACATTTGAAATAAAACACCCAGCCCTCCATATAAACCGGATAAGTACAAGAAAAAAGGTTGGATGGATGTATATAAATATTACTGAGTTAGTATAACTGCAGAAATAAGAAAATATGTTAGCATTTATTTTAATTTTCAGACAAATACAGTGAAGAAACGACAGGAAAGCAGAGGGAGAGCGAGGAAGACATGCGGCAAAAGGCCACGGGTCAGACTCGAACCCGTGTTCCTTGATGTTTGCCATGTCCAAAGTTTTATGTTCTCCTTAAATTGCTGTCTGTCTGAATGATGTCCAAAAGACGGCGTGGGCTTTTTAGATAATTGAGAAACTTTCTGGAGGAAACCTTGTTAGGAGAGACAGTACCCAGCTGCTCTCATTTCTAGAAATTTGGCTATTTTCACCAGCCTGTTAATCAACCAAAGACCAAGACAGACTTTTAATTCATTTGAAAGCCTGATGCTTAGCCTTGTCCATCCCAGCTGCAAAACTCAAAAAACATTCTTCTTTGGCTCTTGAGGAAGGCGGTCGCACTTTTCTCCTCTCCCTTACCCTTATCTTCCCTGCTTGGCTTCTTGTGTCTTTGTCTAGTCTCGTCTACTTTTCTTCTCTTGCCCTGGAACACTCTCACAGTCTGTTCTCTAAAACCTAAAATAGGAATTATGGATTTGATCAACTGGTCCCTGAATGCAATTGACACCCTCTTCTCAACGAGGAACCTGGGCTCGGGTGAGCCTGAGTGTCCTGGAGGGACGTTCCCTGCCGGATACATGATGGACGGGTGGCATAACTGGAAGGCCGTGTGCCTGGCGGGACTGTCGATCGAGGACATTGAAGACATCTACCTTTTCGGAACCATGATAACAGGGTTCTTGCTGATCGGAGCTGGTTTGGCCCTGGCTTATCGAAGATTAAAGAAAGCGGAATTGGCTGTTCAAAACCCCACAAGGCTGCCCGCTGTGATTGAAGCGATGGGACGAGTCATGACTTCTCAAAATGGGCTCATTGAACGCAGCACGGATAAGATCTTGGAGAAGCTTGAGGCTGCTGTGAACACTCAGACTAAGACTGAGCGAAAATTGGATAACATCTTGGAGAAGCTCACAGTGGTTGTGAGTTCTCAGAATTTGCTCTTTGAGAGCAAGATTGATAACATCCTGGAGAAGCTCACGGCTCTCCAATGGGAGATTGAGAGACCAGTGTCGGACTGCTAGAGAGGCTGTGAAATTCACATGCAGTTGTTCGCACTAAAGGAAAAACCACCATCATTTCATGCAGTCTATGGTGTATTGACAGACATGTGCTTTTTGTGCTGGGGTGTTTTTTCTGTTCTCAAACTGTTCTCCCCTTAGGAGCTCAGTCTGAGTGGAGTTTTTTTCTCCTCCTCTCACCTCATGTTATGTATTTTCATTGTTTTTTCCTATCAGCCTACCTCTCTGACATGTCTTCCCAATGTGATGTTTGTATAAAGTTTGGTCGGAGGGTTCCTTTGTAAGTGCGCATGCACCATTAGCGTGCTGCCTGCTGTAACCTATAATTTCCTTCGGGATTAATAAAGTATTTCTGATTCTGATTATTTGTGATCATCTATCGTCCACCTGGGCCTTACACAGAGTCTCTGTCTGATTTCTCAGACTTTTATCTGATTTAGTGCTCAGCTCAGATAAAATAATTATTGTGGGTGATTTTAACATCCATGTAGATGCTAAAAATGACAGCCTCAACACAGCATTTAATCTGTTATTTATGAACGCCCTTTTCCGCCACTAAAAAAAAAAGTATCCATAACTCGTAATTTTGACTTTCGACTTATTAATTCAAATTTTTTTAAATTAATAAATTTTGTTAACTTGAAATTAATTCAGAATTTTGAGAAAAGTAACTCGAAATTTCGAGTTAGCGCTGCCAATCACTAATCTACGTTAATGATGTAATTTCCTTGTTACCCGGAAGCTGAAGCCCTCAGCTACAAATGCTAAGCTATCAGTATCACAGCCAGTCATGAATCCACAAATTGCTGAGTATTTTCAGCGTGGCTTCACCAATGATGAAATCCTTGTGTTATTAGCTGAATCACATGGCGTTACTATCAGCAAACGTACTCTCGAAAGCCCCAGTTTGTTGCAATCCGGTTTTGAGTGCGCATTCCTCTGCGGCATATCCAAGAAAATTGCATCATTCACGTAGATTACTGATTGGCAGAGCTAACTTAAAAATTCGGGTTACTTTTCTCAAAATGTCCAGTTAATAAGTTGAATTTTTGAGAAAGATAACTCGAAATTTCAAGTTATGGATCCCTTTGTTCTTTTTTTTTTTTTTTTTTTGTGGCGGAAATGGGCTTCCAAAGTTGTTAGACTCAATTGGCTTCTCTCGAAATGTAAAAGAACCCACCCACCACTTTAATCACACTCTAGATCTTGTTTTAAAATATGGCATAGAAACGGAACATTTAACAGTGTTTCCTGAAAACCCTCTCTTGTCTGATCATTTCCTGATAGCATTTACATTTAGAATAATTGATTACATACAGACAATTTAATCTTGTCTGATTACCTTTACATACTGGTGTATATTTTGATTCAAATGAGATAGAACAATAACATGAGTTGTTAAAAAACAGAAAAGAAAAGAATATTCGACAGTATATACTCCATACACTGTAAAATCTAATATTGTGTTTAATTAAAAATATTAAGTAGGCTGAACTCATTTTTTAATCAATTTGTTATTAGAAGTCAATTTAAGTAAGTTACTGGTACTTTTTATGCAAAACCGCTGATCAACTCAATTTATTTGAGTTGTCTTAACTTAGAAAAACTAAGTAAGCTGGAAATTTTGCTTCTCAGTGCGGAAGGTAGTGGTGGGCGGATCGATCCAAATATCGATAGTATTGATCCCAAGTCGGGATCGGTATCAGATCGATACTAGCCTGGTTAGATCGATTCTTTACTTTCTAGTTCTGCTTGTTTGCTATGCTGTGCTTTCGGCAAAAACGAAACAGCCAGGTCGCTGGACTCGCTCCTGTGTCAGCGGAGAGCAGGCACACTTTGCTCCCCCCCCCCCTTATGTTTCGGTGTTGCGCTGACACGTCATGTGACTTAGACACTTTGGGGGTTATTAAGTTGTTTACATATTAATTATATTTTTACCAATTGTTTTTGTTGTTGAGAATTTTAATTGTAATTTTTGTATTATAGTTTATCAACAGTATTTGTTTTAATTTGTTTACTGGTTTGCGTGCACTTAAGATTAACAAAAGAAAAAAAAAAAGATTGCAGGACCATGCAGCCTGCATGCCGAAGCGGACAGCATGCTGCCCTCAGGCAGGACCCCCGTGCACCTCAACCTCGACCGAGCCGCGCGCTGTCCACCCTTACAGTGATCACCCGGTTGCTGTAACAGTAGCCTACATTCAAAGGCTGCAGCCCTCCTGCTGCCAGCTGTACACATCAACACCAAAAAGAACAACAGCACAAGCAGCGCACAGGTTTTAAGCCGGTGAGGCGTGATTGTAGATGCAGTGAAGGTGAGTCCAGTGGTGGTCCTAGCCTGTTTGGCGCCCTGGGCGAACACTCCCTCTGCTGCTGGGCTCATGTTACTTGAAAATGAACACCACAGCCTTAAAAACCTTATATAAAAATATGTCTGTGAAATTTTCTGTTGATTGTTTGAAATAAAAAAAAAGTGAGATAAGAGCCAGGCAAAATTTTTCGGGAGGTGCAGCTGTTAGGCGTGGGGTTTGGGGGGTATTTTCATAGCCATGACTAACTAACTATATATATCATGTTTAACCTGAATGGCAAAAGACCACAGGGGGGTTGAAAACAATATGCCAGGAGTTACCTGAGTATGGGCTCAAAATGTGGTCATAAATATTTTGTACTTGTAAATCAGTTTTGTACTTGTAAATCAGGATTTGTATGTGTAAAAAGAATTTGTGTGCGTGTAAAAAAGATTTGTGTGTGGACTTAGCCAAAAAAAAACATGCAAGTCACAAGTACGAATTTTGACCCCATTTTTCTTCCTTTCATCTGATTGGTCAATGTTATGTCAATCACAAATGTAACAATCCAATCAAAGAACAGATGGGTTTGGCTGTCGGAGGGGCACTTTTTTGAACTGCAGGTCCTTGAAGGGTAATACAGTTTGAAGCTGGAGGATCTCTATGTAAATATCCGATAGCAGTTAGGTCCCCTAACTTTCAGCAGCTGTTGAAAGGATAAAGTTGTGCTATATCAGTGGTTAGAAATACCATTATTGCTTTAGGATTAGTTTAACACAAAGTCAGGGCTGACCCAGGACCATTGCTGTGAGTCACAGTGCGCAGCATAAAAGTCCTTTCACATCGGACGCAGGATGTGCTGCTAATGCTAACAAAAAGCTAAGGATCCAGAATTTGTTGCGCTGGCTGCTGAGCTCTGTGGGTTTTTGCAGCAGCTCTACCTGTACTAGATGCACCTGCTCCTTGTCGTTTCTATCTCTGACTTTATGTCCTCTACAAGAGTTTCTGTTTTTTTTTTTTGCTAGTTCTTCAAATGTTCAATAAAAACATGTATGCTAATTCATAACGAAGAAACGAAGAAAGCTTTGTAATGAAGACTGTCATTTCCAAAACACTGCGTGTGTATGCATACTTGTGGTCTCGTGGACTTGTGATACGTCGGAGACCAAGTACTGTTCCAATTCAAAGTACACATGAAGCCGAGAACGTGAAAAATTCCGGGATGTGTTTTTCGTCCTCCCGTTTTATGGAGCATGTATCGGTGGTGACTTGTGTGACTTGGAGGGACGTGGTACAGCTAAATATCCCAGAATGCAATTGTCCAAAACTCAAACGCGGCAATGGCGGAGGAGTATGGGCTCAAAATGTGGTCATAAATATTTTGTACTTGTAACTCAGTTTCGTATGTGTAAAAAGAATTTGTGTGTGCGTAAAAAAGATTTGTGTGTGCGTAAAAAAGATTTGTATGTGTAAAAAGAATTTGTGTGTGCGTAAAAAAGATTTGTATGTGTAAAAAAGATTTGTGTGTGGACTTAGCCAAAAAAACCCCCTGCAAGTTACAAGTACGAATTTTGACCCTATTTTTCTTCCTTTCGTCTGATTGGTCAATGTCATGTCAATCACAAATGTAACAATCCAATCAGAGAACAGATGGGTTTGGCTGACGGAGGGGCACTTTTTTGAAAAATTCGTACTTGTAAAGATGGTCGCCTGCAGGTTCAAGCTCATTGCATCTCCAACCCACATCCACTGTCACTGTACTTAAGGGAAGTTAAAGACTTTCTTCTGCACTTACATTTGGATCACCTCGATCCATGACAGTCATTCAGGCAGTAATGCCTGGACTGGAAACAAGGCATCCTTAAAATAATACAACATTCTAGCTCCTGTGTTGGAATGAAAAACAAATGTGGTGTTTAAATTAGAGACTGCATTTGTGACAGAACAATAAATATATATTTTTTTCATTATATAAGTAAGTACAAAACACACTTGTGGTAGGCCTAAACTTATTTTCAGAATAATTAAATCTGAGACTTTGTTTCATTGTAAGATTATAACAGTGATGGCAATGTAATTGTTTGTTGTTCAAGAGAACAGTGTCCAGTATGTTGGCTGTTATACTTTTTTGCATTTGAAAATAAAAGTTGGGCTTATTTTAACATCATTACAAAAAGTGTTGTTAATTATTGTTAATCATATTCAGGTTACCACAAATTGTTTTTTCATTTAGTTGAACTTGAAATGTTTGTCAGTAGGTAAATAATTAGTATTGTACTGTCAGAAATATCAAGTCATTCTTTTTTTCTTTTTTTTTGCCTGTCCCATTTGGTTCTTTAGCTGTCAGAATTGTTTGCTTTGCCAAATGGATCATCACGGCCTTGCCGTATTGGTCCATTTGATCAACCTTTGTTGTTATTATTTATTTGATTCTATTTTCAGTTGTTACAGACGGGACAGACATGACTGAGGGATAGGAAAGGGAGAAAGAAAGATGAAGGAAAAGAAAAACAGAAGGGAAGGGGGACAGTGAGAAAGGGCACTTAAAAAGAGAAAGAAGAGAAAAAATCTCCTGGATCACCTGTTGAGAGAAAAAGAAGAGAAAACAAGCAAAAAAAAACAAAACAGAGCAACATACTAAACACAACACCAGGACCGCCCAGCCCCACAAGACCCGGGGCAGCCCACCCGACCCCACCGCAGAGGAAACTGTACCCACCCTAACATTCAATCATCTCCCAGACTGCACAAGACAGTAGACACCCAGGTTAAGTTTATTCTCCACCTCTCCTATGACTCTCCCAAGAATATGAAGTTATTCTTAATACTGCATACTTGCAATGAATAAGTTGTCCTAACAGTCATCTTAAGTAAGCTTTAAGAAAAGCGTCTGGACTTCTTTAAGAAGTCCAGATGCTTTTCTTTGCAAGCTCCTTTGACTACGATGACCTGGATGACTGAGAACCTTCACAGACATAAGTAAGCTTTACTTAGTTTTTTTGAGGCAACGAGTTTGCATAGTTTTTTTGAGTTCTGGAAACAGGTTTTTACTCTGTACTCACAGTGAATAAGTTGCCTTAACTTAGTCATCTTAAGGAAACTTTACTAAATTTTTTGAGGCAACGAGTTTGCATATTTTTTTTTTGAGTTCTGGGAACTGACAAGGTTGTACAGTGTACTCAAAATGAATAGGTTGCACTAGCTTAATTATCTTAAGTAAACTTTACTCAATTTTTTGAGTTCTGGGAACTAATGAGGCTGTACAGTGTACTCAAATTGGGTAAGTTGCCCTAGCTTAATCATCTTAAGTAAAACTTTACTCAATTTTTTTGAGGCACCAAGTTTGCATAGTTTTTTTGAGTTCTGTGAACTAATTAGATTTTACAGCGTAGTATCAACTGACCATTATATAAATGCCACCACCTTTAAATGATAAGCATTTTGGAGGATCATTAACAGTGCTCTATGCCCTTGGTTAATGTGGCACACAGAAGTATAAGTTTGTTCTGAGGGTAAAGGCAGGATCCCTTTTGCTTTCTTTTCTTTCCCTGTCATTGAAATCCTAAAATACAAGATCTCATATATTGGCGTCAGGATTTTACTGTAAAAAAAATCCCTGCTGCTGAAACTTCAAAAATCCCAGCCAAATACGTCATGTAAAGTTACTCAATATGTTTTGATCAGACCACTTGTCTGATAATTTTTACATACTGGTGGATATGTGGATTCAAAAGAGGCAGTACAATAATATGAGCAATAACATGAGATTTTATAAAAACACAAAAGAATATTTACTAGATCCCGTGAACTAATTACTAAACTGCATGGTAAGACATTATTTAAACATGTAAACCTTTATTGATTTTCCAGTGTTTACTTGTTTCTTTAGAGAAGAGATAATATTTATCAGGACTAAACTGTTTCCCAACCTACTGCTGGAAAATTGTGTGTACATGTGTTTGGAAAGAGGATGAATAGACATTTTGTGGGAGTGCAGAAGAAGGGAGGTTAGTGAATAAAAGAAGGATGCTGCACAGCCACGGTTTACTTTAGCAGCAGAAAAGGGTCGGGATAATGAGGAGGACTCTGCTGCTGCTGGCCTCTCTGGCCTTTGCTTCTCTCACTTGTGTAGCTGATGGAGCTCCATTGTAAGTAGACCTGCTGTACTTTTACACATTCCCAGTGAGGTTGAATTCATTCATGCAAAACAAAGCCAATGTCATTATCTTGGATGTGTGCAGAAGGTTTAATTGCATTGAATTGAATTGAATTGAATTGAATTTTTGCATGAATATATTATTTTATTTTGCATATATAGTTTCACATTCTTTTTTAAGCAAGAAGGCATGGGTGGTATTTGAAGGAAAAGGAATGAGGAAAAACTTATGGAAAAAAATATTATTAATGAAACCAGAGTCCAACTAACTTTATTGCTAACTTTATTTTATTTGTTTTTTTTGTGTAACGAGAAGCTGCAGCCAGGTCTGCAGCTTATGTAACATAAGTCAAGGTAATCTGGTATTTAAAGTGATGCCAAGAAGTTGTCCTAAACTTTGTCCAGAGTTTGCACAGTGGTGCATTACGCCAGACAAAGCAAATAGACTCCAGAAGCATGATGAAAAGATTTATTGATTTAGTTTTGGACTTTATTCAAGATAATCAATAGATCACTGATTGTGTTTAAAGTCCAGCACATAACCAATCGGAATTTACCCAAAAAATGAACCTTTCCATGGGTTAAAACATCTGATGTTTATAATGACAACCTCTTTATGTTGTCACTGTGGCTCCTTTTCAAGCAACCAGTCATATATTATAGGGAACAGAACTGTCATTATGATAAAGAAAGAACAACATCAAAGAACAGCATCTAAAGTGTTTTAAACATTGTGAAAGGGTATATTCTAACACAAGACATGATCTTCTCATGTTAAACAGACCTTAAATAAAACACAGAGGATTAAAAAATCTAACAATAACTTTATGATATAAAATGGTTTATATTGTCTATGAATAACACTAATGACGAATCAACAAACTGGCATCAGGCTGCGCTGCAATATTTAAATAGAGAGTATTCAAAAATGTGAGCTCAGACTTCAGCAAAGAAGCACAAAGATAGCATTCGTCAACCTGGGAATTAAGAATTCCTATGTAACACTCTTACTGAATACTGGCTATTTCCACTTCCTCAAAACCTTGAAAAATATTTTTTAAAAACCCACAAATTAAAAAATAATAATTAAGGGTCACATGGGAAAACAGCCGGTAAATACTTTTTTTGAAAGTATTTGTTCATAAAACCTTTATACAATAAATAAATAGATAAAAATAATAATTCATCTTTAATTTTTAATTAAAAATAATTATTTCAGCAATTATTAACATGTTTTTCATAGTGTCTAAAATGAACATATAACATAATAAATAAATTATTTATTCTTCAGTCAGTAACAGCATGTGTTTATCTACACAGAGACTAATATCATTAACATCTTTCTCTTTTATCGCTGCTCTGCAGGCAAGTGATGTCTGCCCCAAACTTGTTGCGGGTGGGAACTGCAGAAAACATCTTTGTGGAGTGTCAAGACTGCACTGGAGGAGACGTTAGGGTTGAAATCAATGTGATGAACCATCCAACCAAAACTAAAAGGCTGGCAACAACATCTGTGACCCTCAACAATGTAAATGACTTTCAGCAGCTTGGGAAAGTAACGGTAAGTTGAATTATTTGTTTACTGCATATGTGACTATCATTGTTATTTCTATTACATTGAAATTCAATTATCATTGAATATGCCATCCAAGTCTTCATAGACTTTTCATACTGGTTTCAGATCCCTGCAGGAGACTTCAATAAAGATCCCAACGCGAAGCAGTATGTGTACCTACAGGCTCAGTTCCCCGACCGCCTCCTGGAGAAAGTCGTCATGGTTTCCTTCCAGTCTGGTTACATCTTCATTCAGACAGACAAGACCCTTTATACACCAAACAGCAAAGGTGAGTCTACCGCTACCTCATGACTAAGAAATACAGCACACACAAGGGTAGTTCTGTGGTGACCCACTAGAGGGCTCCACTCACACCCAAGCTTAGAGGAGGGGTTTTTGTTGTGTTTGGGTGCGATGTGCTCAGTTGATGTATGGAGGTGAATAAAGCTGGAATGGAAAACTAGAGCTCCCGTGTCGTGTGTTCCATGCTTCCATAGTTCTACCTTTATTTTATTTAATACAGATTCAATATTTTTTCAGGGCCATTCAATAAACTTAAGGAAACATGGTGCTGCTCCAATAATTTAGAGTTTGTTACAGTAATTATGTGACTATGGCATCACTTTTCACAAATTAGAAAGCTGTTTTGTGTAGTCCATGCAGTCCCATTGAAGAAGGTTAGAACATCTGATAATTATTTTCAGTGAAGATTTGAAAGGAAAAAAGTCATATATTTCCCTCAGTTTGACTAAGACATATTTTAAATTTAAATTAGAAAACCAAACTTCTTTATTAAATATTCCTCCCAACATGTATACATCACTGCCCGAGCAGCAAAAATAACATCTTCTCTTCCCTTCAGTTCATTTCAGGATGTTTGCACTGACACCCCAGATGGAGCCTGTAGAGAGAGATGAAGCGGCCCAAACTGATGCTTCCATTGCCATTGAGTTTGTGGTATTGTGTTTTATTCTTCGTGGGCTCAGAATTGAAAGTGACATTTTGCAATCAGCCGTAGCAAAACAACGAAAACACAAACTTTTTTTATTAGATTTTTTAATATTGTCATTTATATCTTAGTTTTGAAAATGTATGTTTTTCCACAGACACCTGAAGGCATTGTTTTACCACTTGATTCAGTCTCTCTAAAATCAGGTATTCATTCTGGAGATTTCCAGCTTGGTGAAATTGTTAGGTGAGTACTATTATTATTATTATTATTATTATTATTATTATTATTGTTATTAGTATAAATATAGTATAATAGTGTGAATCCTGTGTGTAGAATATAGTCTGCAGTCTAATTAATGTGTTACCTTCAGTTTTACAAATTCTTGAATTATTTGTTTGATTAATATCTGTGTGTGTGTGTGTGTGTGTGTGTGTGTGTGTGTGTGTGTGTAGTACTGGATTGTGGAAAGTGGTGGCAAAATTCCAGAGCAACCCACAGCAAATCTATTCTGCAGAGTTTGAGGTCAAAGAGTATGGTGAGCATCCCATTAGCTGTATTATACCTGAACTACATTTCTTTACTGTTTTCAAATGTGCAATGGGAATAGTAACTTCAACTTGACACAGAAAATGTTTTATTCATTTCATTTATTCATTCATTTATTATTTGCAGTTCTTCCCAGTTTTGAGGTGAAACTGACACCATTAACACAGTTCTTCCACGTGAACAGCAGAGATTTCACCGTCAGAATCAAAGCTACGTATGTAACTGTTTTGTGGATTTAAGTAGTATGTATGTGACCCTTTGTTACAGTTTGACCTGGGTTCAAACTGGTTGTTCACAAGCACATCTTTATTTCATGGTTTAAGGTATCTGTTTGGTCAGGAGGTGGATGGAACAGCCTATGTGGTATTTGGGGTCATCAAAAAGGACCAAAGTAAGCAGAGTTTTCCAGACTCTCTTCAGAGAGTGCCGGTGAGCCCATATTTATACTTAAGATTTTGCCTTTCCATATAAAGTGATGCTGACATAGGAGTTTAAATACCTCCTACTATTCAGAAACTGTATTGTTGTGCTATAAGTGTAGAACATATCTTTACATGAACATCTTTATGTTGCTGAATTAGATTGAAAATGGTGAAGGAGAGGTGACACTGAGGAGGGAAGACATAACAAAAGTTGAGAGGGACATCAACAGCCTTGTAGGGGGCGCCATATTTGTATCTGTCAGTGTGCTGACAGAAAGTGGTAAGAAAAAAAGCCCATCTTTTTGAGCTTGTTCAGATTTTCCTATATGTTAATTTCAATGGTGCACCAGCTTTAGAGATAGTATATGAGTATCAACAAAACAAAAAAAATTAAATAAAAAAAAAACATCTGTGTCAGAAATGAGAAATTACTGTTTTTTGCTTTTATTTTCGGTGAAAACAAAGTGAGTAATAGAAAAACAAATGAATTCTGACAATTTTTTGTGCGTATAATTATTTTCTTGTACCCTGTCACAGGTAGTGAAATGGTGGAGGCCGAGCTGAGAGGTATCCAGATTGTTACATCACCCTATACAATCCACTTTAAAAGAACTCCAAAATATTTCAAGCCAGGAATGTCCTTCGATGTTGCGGTAAAGCACTAATTTACATTTACATAGTCTGATATAATATTACACTTTGAAATCATGATTTTGATACGTCAGTTGAGGTATTTGAAGAAATTATAATTGCCTTACAAAGTGTTATGATTCATTTCTTTTTTCTGATGTCAGATTGAAGTTTTAAATCCTGATGAAACACCAGCAGAAAACGTTCCAGTAGTGATTAATCCTGGGGCAGTCAGGGGATTCACTGCAGCTAACGGCATGGCTCGGCTCACCATCAATACAGAAGGAAATGCAGCCGAGCTGAGAATCAATGTAAGTTTTTTTAAGTTTTCAAAAAGCTTTTAAAACCCCCCCAAAAATAACAGAGTATTCCAAAAAAAGACAACAAACAAACAAACAACAACAGCACCACCAATAATCTTACAGCACAAATATATATATGTATATATATAGATATATATCTATATATAGATATACCCTTATGTCTGTTTTTAATATTTGCTCCCTAACAGGTGGGCCAATATAAACAAAACTTTGCATAAACATCAGAATTAGAATCAAAATTACGTTTATTGCCAAGTTTTTTGCCAAGTTTATTGCCATGCAATGTACACATTCAGTGTACATTGCATGGCAATAACCTAATAACCTAATAACCCAAAAACCTAATAGCATAACCTAACTGTCACAAAAATGACCCATTTTGCTACTTCCACTACTATTACTTTTACTACTAGTACTATTACTTCAATTCAAACTACTACTACTAATAATAATAATAATAATAATAATTACAATAATGACGACATTAAAAATAACTTGTAATAATAATAATAGGGCAGCACAGTGGCTGCCAGAATGCTATTTTGGATTGTTCTGGCCCACTTTAACGCTTGCTCACACAAATGCTGCCCTCAAGCAATAAAGATCATTTTCAACCCCTTTGTACAATAACATAGAAAGAGATTATCACTTACTTATCACTTAATTTAACCTGTTGCTCATTGCTTATGTACGCTGGGCTTTAATTACAGGTCCTGACTGATCCTTGTATAGTTGCACATGAAAGCACATGAATGTTTTTCTTATGCTTAGTATGGCTTATGTGTGTGTGTCTTTAATTACAGGCAATGACCGATGACAGAATTCTTACACCTGATAAACAAGCAAGAGCAGAGATGACAGCAAGACCATACCAGACCAAGACCAGGACTTTTATCCACATAGGTGAGAAAAATCTTGAAGAAGCATTGCATAAAGTAAAAGAATAAAGATTGTTACTGTAGGTAGAAGTTGAAGTATACTGTGTGAAACATGCACTAAAAGATGTGTTCAAACTATAACATTTATTGAAACATATTTGCAGGTGTGGACGCAGCTGAGCTGAAAATATCAGACAATCTAAAAATCAACCTCAATCTCAACCAGCAGCCAAATCAAAATCATGATATCACATATCTGGTAAGAGACGTATTTATTTGTTTTTATATATAGAGCTATTTTTTCTGTGATGCAACGACTGGTCATAGTACATACATGTGTGCTTAAGGTGTTAGGTATTAATGTGTAAATGTGTTTCCCCAGATCCAGAGCAGAGGTCAGCTAGTGAAATATGGCCGTTATAAGACAAGAGGCCAAGTACTGATTTCCCTGATACAACCAATCACCAAAGAAATGCTGCCATCGTTCCGCATCATAGCCTACTATCATACAAGTTCAAATGAAGTGGTATCAGACTCTGTTTGGGTGGATGTAAAAGACACCTGCATGGGCACTGTAAGAGACTCAAGAGCTGTGAAAGAGTGAATCTTTACAGCCAAAATGCACAAATGTTACTCATTTCTACAGTAGTACTTATTTTTTTAACATATACAAATTTGCATGTCACCCTCACTTAGCTGAAACTGGAATCCTCACGACCTGCTCCAGCCTATGAGCCTCGCAAGATGTTTGGTCTGAAAGTCACAGGAAATCCAGAGGCCACAGTGGGACTGGTTGCAGTTGACAAAGGTGTCTACGTCCTAAACAACAAGCACCGCCTGACACAGAAAAAGGTCATTTCTCAATTATTTTTTGCTTTTTATATTTTGTAAATTGTTTAGCTACAGTAAACAAATTGCACATATTGGATTTCATATTAATTTACATATTGCATACATACCAAAAACCTGAAACTTGTTATGTTGTTACAGCATGTTAACCTGTGCCTCAGAACAACTATGCATTAGCTGGGGCACACGCCAGGTGGCCCGTAGGTCCCCAGTTTGATTTGTTGCTCTGAGTGTGTGTTCATATGAGATTATTGTGAGATTATTGATTATTGTGAGTCTAAAATTAGAAAAAAAAATAAAAATGTGACAGTGAATTCAATGTCATAATATAATCTTTAAGATGTCAATAAGACATTTTTTATTTTTTAGCCCATTTGTTTTTATAGATTTGTGAGCCATATTCGAGTCCTCTTATTGTACGTTTACTGTTCAATTTACATTCTTGTATGTGTTTGTACTTTAACCTGTAGGTGTGGGACATAGTAGAGCAGTATGACACAGGCTGCACACCTGGTGGAGGAAAGGACAGTATGGGTGTCTTCTTTGATGCTGGGCTATTGTTTGAGTCCAACACTGATGCAAAGACCACATATAGACAAGGTGACAATGCAACAGACCATCCCACTCTTTTACTGTTGTCTAATACTTTTCTTTCGGCTTCATTGCTAAACCCTTGAAGAATGTTGGGTTTTCTGCTTCATCACAAACATATTAATAAAGTTGAAATATTATACTTGAAAAAAGGATTATTTCTATCACGTTTGAACAGTCCAACAACAAAGGTTGTGTTATATTCTTTCTATTTTAGTAGCATAAAAACCAAATTCAGATTCAGGCTTGTTTGATATGGTATATTTTGTCTGTGTCTCATTTTACAGAAATTAAATGCCAGCCTGCAAACAGAAAGAAACGCAACGCTGCTGTAATGGATGTCAGAAGCAGCTTATGTAAGTATATAAATATATATATGTATATATATATATATATATATATATATATATATATATATACATATATATATATATATACATGAATAACCACATATTAATTCATAATTTCACACATATCACTGTTTTTACTTTTGACAGGCTATGCATTAGACAACAGACAAAAAGAAAAATAAAACATTTATTTTATGCTTTTGACTTCATTAAAATATTTTCTTTTTACAAAAAGACATATTTAAAAATATATGTTTGGAACTTTACAGTGAATCACAGTTCTCATGCTTTCTTCCACAACCGTCTCTGTTTTCAGTAAAAAATTATACAGACCCAATAGAATCTGAGTGTTGTCTGGATGGCATGAAGGAAACCCCCCTTTCATACACCTGTGAGGTCCGCAGCGAGTACATTGTTGATGGTCAAGGCTGCCGTGATGCTTTCCTGCGCTGTTGCAAGGCAGTGGAAACTCTTCGAGCAGAGAAGAGGGTGGAAGACCTCAAACTGGCTCGCAGTAAGAGATAGAAACGAAATGGGTGATGGTTATCCCATTCATACTATGTGTCATAAAATTCACAAAATTATATCATTTTTAATCAAAATCCAGGTGAAGGAGAAGACAACAGTTTCATGGACAGCAATCAAATTGTTACTCGCACCAAGTTCCCAGAAAGTTGGCTCTGGTCTGATATCAAATTGCCTCCTTGCCCTAGAAACACACCTTGGTGAGTCACTGTAAATCACAAACACATACAAATGAAGTTACATCTTAACATCTCTCAGACTGTAAACATTTTTCTCTGTTTCAGTGACACCACATCATTTGTGAAAAGTGTTCCTTTGCAAGATTCAATCACAACCTGGCAGTTCACCGGCATCAGTCTGTCAAGAACTCACGGTGAGGACTCGGTGACTAAAATATGGCTTTTTTTGGCCTTCCCTTTACTTTTTTTTGAAAATGTCATTATTTTCTGCATATTTTCTTTAAGGAATCTGTGTGGGTGATCCATTTGAGGTCATTGTCAAGAAGGATTTCTTCATTGATCTCAGGCTGCCTTATTCTGCTGTCCGTGGAGAGCAGATAGAAATTAAAGCAATCCTCCACAACTACAGCCCTGATCAAATCACTGTAAGTACAGAACCACACTAATTACTGGACTGAAACACAGTGGTGTTCAAAAGTGTCATCTTGTGCAGTTTATTATGTGCATTTTCATGTTGTGTTCTCAAAATCCTTTGAAAAAAAGAGAAGTGATTATTAAAGAGATTATTTTAACAAAGCTTAGAAATTTAGTGCGTGTTAACCATAGGCTGCTCATTTTATGTAAAAATGTAGTTTGTTGTTGTTTTGGTTCACGAGCTTGAATTTTTTAAATTTGTGTATTATATATAAGTGTAGACTTGTATATAGTTAAACATTATATAATGTTGAATTTTGAATATTGATTTGTAAATAATAGAATTTCAATCAAGGGGGTAGGAACAGAAAAAGTGTAAGTTTCATCCTACTCCTTTTCGAGCATAAACATTGTGTAGACATAGAGATATTCACAAAAAGTTAATGTCATTAAGTTTTTCTTTTCTCTTGTTATTTTAGTTATAATTACATGTTCAAAGTAAAACTATTCTATCTATCTATCTAGGCTTATCATATATTACTAAAATTGAAGAGTACGATCCCTTTTTCATGTTGAGTTTATTACCTTAGTTTTCTGTAAATAAAGAGTAACTGAAATTGCCGAAAGTTAAAGGAATGCTCAAAAAAATCTCTGTATTTCATCAGGATCTTTGTATTCTTCCAGTTTGAAACACCACATGATCAGTCTCTTCTCCAACTTTGTCATTGCTGTTTTTCTTTTATAAAGGTACGCATTGATTTGACTGAGGAGGAGCATGTGTGCAGTTCAGCTTCCAAACGTGGTAGGTATCGCCAGGAGGTCACTGTTGGGCCAGAGACCACACGATCTGTCCCCTTCGTCATTATTCCCATGAAGGAGGGAGAACGGCGCATTGAGGTTAAAGCAGCTGTTAAGGACTCATATCTCAATGATGGCATCATGAAGATGTTGCGGGTGGTGGTAAGAAAACCAATGTTTGCTATTTGTATGCCCAAAAATGTGTTCAATATCACTTTCTTATTAAATAAAACAAAAACAAAAAAATGTCTTATCTGAATGTGAACAGGCCTTTCAAAATTGTAGTAAAGGTAGTAATAAAATAATTTGAAAGTTATTGTTTGTTGAGGTTTAGGCACAAAAAGGAACAGACAGAAACAATAACAGGAGTCTGGCTCAATCACTGACCAAACGTCAGACTGATAATTTTGTACACTAATAATATGTGTTGATCTTTTGTTCTAATCACTACATGATTATTACTGCCAAAAAATTTCCCTTAACAATCTCAGAAATCATCAAAAATATTATCAATAATCATACTGGTCAAATGCATTTTTAGTTCATTGCTTGTTTTGTGTCTATTTTGTAAAAGGGATTTTATTTAAAATGTGACTTAGGTCAAGTTAGAGAAACTATGTGATTTGAATTAAAATAACAGGTTAATATGGTTAATGTTGCAGGAAGTCTGTCACCTTGGTTAAAGTTACACGGGAACAATATTTAATAATTACGTATAGTTAAAAATGGATAATGATGTTGTTGAAATTTAAATAGACCTGACAGTTCAAGCTAAGTCAGACATCTAAAGCTTTACAGATGGCCAAAATGTTGCAACCAGACAGTTAAGTGAAGGATTTTCAAAACATCAACACTTAGTTAACAGTGTTGAGGATCCTGTCACTTAACCACATCATAGCCGATATCACAGAATTGTCTTGAGAATTTTTGTAATGTTCATAAAACGGCGCGTCAAAAATATTGCCGTCTTGAAAATTGTTTTGGCTTCATACCAATATTGATGATGTTATATTTTATATTATGTTATATTTTATATATTGTAAGGAAAAATACTCTATGCATAACATAACATTGTAAACCACCACAGTCACTTAATTATTATCTGCCTCTCAGCAGCACACTTTCAGTATCTATTGCAACTACAAAGTACGCATTTTATAGCTGCAATAGTAAGTCGACTACTAACATCATTTGCATTTTTGCTGCTGTGGCTACTTCTCTCACACACCAAGAGAGGTTCACTTCACACAACAAGAATACAAAGTTAAACTGAGTTTAGTCATAAAGGCTGCAGTTAGGCTTAGAAGGACAAACAGTTGAGGACTTAATTTAATTATGGATTTATTTCCTATTTTGTAGCTACTACACTTTTCTTTGCTAAAATAATAATGACTTCCAATGTTTGTCTGTTTTCCAGCCTGAGGGCGTACTGGTTAAACATCCAAAGATCGTAACTTTAGATCCTATTAAGAAAGGAGAAAGTGAGTTTATCTATTAAAAAGCTAGATTCTAATTATTCAGTCAAACCCTGATTTTCACCTTAATAAAACATTTTTTTCTCTGTTTAGATGGTGTACAGAACGAAGTTCTTAACAGTGGAATTAAAAGGAAAGATTTGGTTCCAAACACACCTACTAGCACACAGATCTCTGTGACAGGTGAGAAATATTTGATATTTGGACAGTTTATGTGATTCAGTGACAATATCATCCTGAAGCTTCTATTATATATTGTTATTGTTGACATTTGGGACTGACTACCTTAATGGGTGTTGTGAACCTTTTTTGTATGTGTATGCATGCAGGGAGAGAACAAGTATCTCAGCTGGTGGAGAATGCCATTGGCGGCAACTCAATGGGTACTCTAATCAGACAACCCTCGGGCTGTGGAGAGCAGAACATGATCTCAATGACCCTGCCTGTTATTGCAACCTTGTATTTGGATAAAACCAACCAGTGGGAAACTGTGGGCTTTGAGAAACGTAATGAAGCTCTCCAACATATAAAAACTGGTAGGCTCTCACATAAATTCTTTGGTGACAAAATAAACACACAGAGTGCCTCAAAATTGTTTCCAATAGATAAGAGTCAGATGCAAGTTGAATAGCAGTGAAGTAAAAAGATTGTTTTATTTTTTTAATTGTTTCATCAAGGTTACACAAACGAGTTGGCCTTCCGTAAAAATGATGGATCGTTTGCTGCATTTGTTTCTCGCCCAGCTAGCACCTGGTGAGGCACCCACAAACATCCATGAATTCATTCACAGTATTTTGCGCGTGCTGCTTGAATTTCTGATTTTGTACTGGCAATATATTTTATGGGAAAATAAAATGAAATTAAGCTAT
This sequence comes from Perissodus microlepis, assembly GCF_051167445.1. NCBI lineage: Eukaryota > Metazoa > Chordata > Actinopteri > Cichliformes > Cichlidae > Perissodus > Perissodus microlepis. Next base: position 10,748,903 of record NC_140466.1, read on the forward strand.
TGTATCCCCTCTTTCTGTCTATAAGGCTGACTGCCTATGTTGCCAAGGTGTTTGCAATGGCCCATCATCTGGTTGCAATACAAGATAATGTGATCTGTGATGCTGTCAAGTACCTTATTCTCAGAGGACAACAACCTGATGGTGTTTTCAAAGAATTTACAGCTGTAATCCACGGACAGATGAATGTGAGTGCACTGATTTTATTAACACCAGTTCTTCATCTATACTTAAAATACAAAATAACTTATAACTAAATGAGAAACCAGTTATACAACTGCCAATCAGCTTTTATAAATATTAAAAACGGTTCTGTTAGAAATAATAATAATATGTTTGTGCTTCATCTGTAGGGTGATGTGGCCGGCTTAGATTCAGACGCCTCCATGACAGCTTTCTGCCTCATTGCAATGCAAGAGTCACGCTCAATATGTTCCGACACTGTCAATGTGAGTATTTCACCTGCAAACATTGTTGTTACAAAGTATCTAAAATAATCAAAGGGTGATACTTTCTATTGCACTTGCATTGACGAATTAAACCACAGACCAGCAAAAACAGGCAGAATTTAATTCATTTCACCAACATGTTCTGTAGGCTCACAAAAGGATGAAGAACATTATGTTCCGTTTTCCTGTCACTCATTATCTTCCTTTCTTTTTCCTTTTTTCATCTGCCCAGAGTCTCCCAGGCAGTATAGACAAAGCAGTGGCCTACCTGGAGAGGCGCCTGCCCAGCCTCACCAACCCTTATGCTGTGGCCATGACATCATATGCACTGGCTAATGAAAACAAATTGAACAAAGAGATCCTATTCAACTTTGTTTCCCCAGGTATGTTCACACACACACAGACACACACACACACACACACACATGCACACACACACACACACACACACACACACACAGACACATACACACCGCACATGTTTGCACGATCAGTTAAATGTAACTATGATTATTACAGTTTCAGTGAATTCCAAAAACCAGTTGGAAAAACTGTGAAAAAGAAAACTGTACTACAAAAATATATTCTTGAGGATTTTTTCAGTGCTTTTCAGTTGCTACCCTGTTCTTCTCTCATACATACAGGACCTACCCATAGGCTAAAATACAAATTTTTTTTGTCATTAATGGTTGGTAATGGTGCAAATTGACTCAAGATGTGGAACTCAGAACAGGTCCAGTGAAAGCAATAGTGCTTTTATTTACAATAAAGTTACAAAAAATGACAACAGAAGGAATTGTGAGCTAGTGTGTCCAGGTTTGCAATATTTACAGATCCACAGAAACTCTATTTACAGGGAAAACTCTCTGTCTTAAAAACTCACTGAGACACAGCCAGGATTCCTGCGCAGAGATGAGAAAAATGTGAGGTGACAACAATAGACAGAACATAAAAACTTCATATATGTGCCGACAACACTAACTCTTTGCTGTTTAACAATCAGGCCTGAAATATGGGTATTCCTTTAGCTTAAATCGCAGACAGAACAGCTGATTACCAACAGAAGAGTTTGGAAACTCCAGATTTGCTGACACCAGAGGTGGGGAACTTTTTGGATTCATTTCTAAGTTGAACATGTTTCGTAGATACCCTGCCAAACCCTCTGGCCTTCCAGATGCACTAAAAGTGGTGCAGATGATGCTGCACGTGGACAGAACACTTACCTTTAGTTGCCAGAAACAGGGGAGGTTGTTAGCCCAGCAACGCCTCAAATGTCAGCCAAGTGGGAGCCTAGTAGCCAATGACGTCATGGTGTTGTGGGCTTACTTGATTCAGGTTAGCTGCGTGCTCCACCTGGACTAATTTGTGTAGTGGAGAGCCGCTTCCAAATCCTGGTTGCCTTATCTGGTCAGCACACTAGTCTGCAGAAAGAAGGAAGTCAGAGGGAAGACTAACCCAGGCACAAAACTCTCTCCAGACATAGGATGTTTAATTGGGCCCCTTATTATGTCTTGAGAGATCCCATGCAGACGAAACGCATGATTCACCAAATCTGTGATGTCTCTAACTAAAAGGGCAATTTTGAGAGAGCAGCAAAATGTACAGACCTTGAAAAACGGTCAAGGATGGTGAGAATGACAGTGTTACCTGCAGTTGAAGAGAGTCCAATGCAAAGTCAAATGCAATGTGGGACCAAGGGCATCCTGGTATTGTTAGTGAATGCAGCAGACTAACTTGAGGGGTGTGACAGGTTTTCCTTTGAGCACAAGTGGAGAGGGCAGACACATGCTCCAAATCCCTTATTCAGACTTGGCCACCAAAAGAAACACTGGAGAAAGGTTAATGTTCAATGGTCAATGTGGTGAAAGTAAAAGTATATCTTTATGGAAAATTTCCAAAATGTTGTGATAAACCTGCAGAATAGAGGATAATTCAAGTGGTTCAGAGAATACAGAGATGTTAACTGGTTTTCTGGGAGATGTGGCTGATTTTAGACAGAGCTGATAGCCATTGTTCTGCCACAAATGAGGGAATTCCTCTAGCTTGAATAGAAAGCCGATCATGACTACCACGAGGTGATTGTTTTAACTCTTGGTGTTCGGACATGAGATGCGGGAAATGGAGGAAGGACTTTCCCTTGGAACAGAAGGCGTGGTTACAGAGACACACAGCGAACACACACACACACTGACAGAGGGAGATGAGCGAGAGAGAGTTGAGGAGAGACAGACAGAAGTGGGTGAAAAGCACTGAAGACTGGAAGACCATGACTTTTGTCATTCATGAATTTTAAAATTTACTTTTTTATAAAATATCTGAAAAAATCTCATCAATTTTCTTGCGTTCCTGAAAATTTTACTTACTGAATATTATACTTGATTAATTTCTGACTTCTCAGTAAAATCCAGTGTGCCTACTCGGATTTGGGCATATATTTATCAATTTAATTTTATCTAATGAATACCAGTATTTTTTTAACTTGAAAAAAGTTTTTACATTTTTTCTAAAATATTTCTGTTTTATATTATAGTAATAAAAATGTACTTGTGTGACTGTGTCTGTCAGAGCTATCTCACTGGCCTGTACCTAGAGGCCGTATTTACACTTTGGAAGCCACAGCTTATGCTCTTCTTGCTCTTGTCAAGTCTCAGGTGAGCATGTCTAAATTATATCATCCATCTGTCATTCATGTGTCTCTAAATTATTATATGTTTTGGACACAAAATCATTGAAAATTTACTTTACAGTATTTAAATATCATTGCTGACCATTCCAGAGTTACCATTTATTTAAATGTGAAATTCCAGCTCAATGAAAATAATTTCTACATTTAGTTTTATGTCGTGTTATTGTTGTGTGCAAATACAAATTAAAACAAATAAGACATTGCTTTGTACAGCTTCGTTATGAACTATGAAAAACATTGCATTTTCTTTCATTAGGCAAGTTTCTGGACTGAATTTTAATTATACCCAAATAAAAAGCAGATTATAAAGCCTAAAACTCTGAAGTACCTTTGAAAAATGTTTTTCCATAATTTATTTTAAAACTCTACTCTTGTCCTGTGCTGTTTTAATAAAGAACTTTGAAGATGCCAGACATGTTGTGAGATGGTTCAACACACAACAGAAGGTGGGCGGAGGCTATGGATCAACTCAGGTAACACAAAACTTTCTGTCAATATCAGATATCATAGGCAGATATTTTATACATATTATCCCACCTTATAACCTTTGCCTTTCTTTATCTCCTCCACTTTTCTTCTCTCCAGGCTACTATAATGGTCTATCAAGCTGTAGCAGAGTACTGGATCAACGCTAAGGAACCACAGTATGATCTGAATGTGGACATCAAGTTGCCAGGAAGGTCGGCACCTGAAAAGTACAATTTCAATCAGAACAACCACTATGCCACAAGAACGTCTAAGGTGAGAAGAAGCAACACAAACACAGTCACCATGTAGCACAATTTGTCAGTCTGAAAACATGTCCTCTAGCAGTAAATAAATCTCAGTACTGCTAGTGTTTCTGTCTTTTTGGCAATCCATCTCACCAGTCTGCAAGCTTTTTGGTCTATTTCCTTTTTTCCTGTCTAACAGACATTCAATGCAATTTAAATTCAGTCGGTGGGAGCGAAGTGAGCTTATCTCTGTTTTTTTTCTCATAATATGTACAAACACATCTTTGTGTGTTTGTACATATTAATCCCAACAGATTAACGATATAAACCAGGACATCACAGTGACTGCTAGGGGAACAGGAGAAGCAACAGTGACAGTAAGTTATCTGTTAGTTGATCATTTCAGAATCCTAGACAAGGCTTTTTAAACTTTAAAAGAACAGTATAACAAAGACTTTTTTATCACACAATATAAAAACACACTTTTTCTGATGCAACAGTTGGTATCACTGTATTACGCTAAGCCCAAAGAACGGGAGAGTGACTGTCAGAATTTTACCCTCAAAGTGGATCTCGTAGAAGGTACTTTGATGTCCTTTATCTCCTCTTTTTATTTTACTTATCTGTATGTTTTTATCAAATCAGTTTGCTTCCGTTTATGGCATTTTATTTGTTTATGTTCATTTTTTCTTTTTCCTTATTCTTTCAGAAAAATCAAATGCAGATGAAAAGATATACAAGCTTAGGATAGAGGTCATGTAAGTACAATATAAACTACACTTTAGAAATAGTTTTGGCTTAATAGGATTTTTTTGTTCCCCTCCATTTAACTCTGCTGTCATTTGAATCATTCTTATCATTCTCTCTACAGGTATAAGAACAGGGATCGTGATGCAGGCATGTCAATCTTGGATATTGGCTTACTAACTGGTTTTGCTGTTGAAACAAAAGACCTGGATTTGGTAAGAAGTTATGGTAATGTTATGTGGTTACAGTTAACAAAAATAATAAGACCTCTTAATGTTTAAAAATTGGCCTTTTTGTGTGTCTCTAGTTGTCTAAAGGACGTGGCCGCACCATATCAAAATATGAGATGAACAAAGCCCTGTCAGAAAGAGGCTCACTCATCATTTACTTGGACAAGGTTGGAAATCACACCAATCTTTCTTCTTATCCCCCTTTTTTCCACTTTGCCTGGGTTTTTATTTATGTTTTTCCCTGTCTATATTTCAATTCCCAGGTTTCTCACACACGACCAGAAGAAATTGCTTTTAGGATCAAACAGGAAATGCCGGTGGGCGTCTTACAACCCGCAGCTGTATCTGTCTATGAATACTATGAACGTGAGTCTCATAAACATGTTACCTTTGTTACCTTCAGGTGTTCCAATCACTTCCATGGCTACAGGTGTATAAAAAAAGGGCCTAGACATGCAAACTGCTTCTGCAAAGATTTGTGAAAGAATGGGTCGCTCTCAGAAGCTCAGTGATTTCCAGCCTCTTACTGTGATCGGATGACACCTGTGCAACAAGTCCAGTCATGAGATTTCCTCAAATATTACTAAATATTCCACAATCCACTGTTAATGCTATTATAACAAAGTGACAGTGATGAGGAACAACTGCAACTCAGCCATTAAGTGGTAGGTCATATAAAATCACAGAGTGTGGTCAGCAGATGCTGAAGCACACAGAGGTTGCTAACTTTCTGCAGAATCAATAGCTACAGATCTCCTAACTTCATGTGGCCCTCAGATTAGCAAGCACAGAGCATAGAGAGTTTCATGGAATGTCAGGAGCTCGGCTTGGCCCCTTATTTCCAGTTAAAGAAAATCTTAATGCTTCAGCATACCAAGATATTTGGACAATTTCACCATCCCAACTTCGTGGAAACAGTTTGGGGATGGTCTCTTCCTGTTCCAACATGATTGTGCACCAATGCACAAAGTATGGTCCATAAAAACATAGATGAGCAAATTTGGTTAGGAAGAACTTTACTATCCTGCAACAGTCTTCACCCCAATAGAACAGGTTTGGGATGAATTAAAATTGGAGAGTGTAAACTAGGCCTTTTTGCTTAATATTGGTGTCTGACCTCACAAATGCACTTTGGGAAGAATGATCAAAAAATCCTATAAACACACTCCTGAACCTTGTGGAAAGCATCCCAGAAGAGTTGAAGCTGTTATTGCTGCAAAGGTTGTGCTGACATCATATTAAACCCTATGGATTAAGAATGGGATGTCAGTCAAGTTAATTTCTGTGTGAAGGGAGAAGACCAAAATACTTTTGGCAGTGTAATGTAAATAGGCACACTATTCCATTTTATTCGATCATTTTCATATACATTGTTACCATAACTGTCACAAAATAACAGTCAAATACTTGTTTTTTTCCCTCAATGCAGAAACACGCTGCGTGAAATTCTACCATCCACAGAGGGAAGCTGGAGAACTACTGCAGATCTGTAGAGATAACATATGCACATGTGCTGAAGGTAAACACAATCATATATATAATCATATAAATCTGATTAAATAAGCTTATTTTAAAACTGTAATTAAAAGGTTTTCATGTATTTTTATATTAACTTTAAATGGTACAGAAAACAGCAGTAGAAGTGTTATTAAAGTAAAGGTTTTATTTTAAAAGTCAAATTTTGAGCAAAAATCAGAATCAGAATTGCGTTTATCGGCCATTTATATGCACAAATACAATTATAAAATCTAAAAGACGCCTATTTTGGCAAATCTGATTTAAAATTTGGTTTGCAGTAAATAATCAAAGGTTTATGTTAGAGACTGTAGTCACAACACTCAGAGCAGGAATTAAATGCTTACTGATATATTTGTTGTGTAGTTGACCTTCATATACCTGCAGTCACCTATCAACACACATGAATACATTAGCTTTGCATTTTTACCCTGTCCCTATTGTGTATTTACAGAGAACTGCAGTATGCAGAAGAAGGAAAAAATCCCCAATGATGACCGCCAAGCTAAGATTTGTGAAAGTACAGAGACCAGCAAAGTAGACTTTGGTAAAAAAAAAAACATAAATGGGTTACATTTAGGTTTATTTAATAGGATATAGTAAAGAAAAAAGCTAAAAACTATACTTTGGCTGCCCACAGCTTACAAAGTACTGGTTGAAGAGTTTGTAGAAGAGTTATCCACAGACAGTCACAAAGTCAAAGTGCTGGACCCCATCAAAGAAGGCAAGTACCTACGTCCTTTAAACGTCTGTTTTAAGAGAAATTACTAGTTGTTGTTTTTTGTGGCATTAAGATGGCAGTGACAGTTATTTTCTGTTATAGCCACAAAAAAATAGGCAATTTGAAGGACAAATCGAGCATTTTATAAAACTGCTGCTTGCTTTTGTACTGAGAGGTACATTTAGTGGTTGACACCATTTGCTATCAGTAAGCCAGATTAGCTTGTCTTGCTGATACCCATTTTCTTATTTAACATTTAATACTCAGCACAAGGATATTGCGAAAACACTTATATTACACATAAGACACTATTATGACGATACAATTAGGAATGTATATGGACACAGCAGCACTGTGTTTAACTATAACTTGAGCAACACATTCAGTCATTCATAAATCACTGCTCTCAACTGTCATATCTTAATTACAGGGAATCTTGATGTTGGTCCACTGAATAAACAGCGCATATTTCTCAGTTATCAACACTGCAGAGAAGCTTTAAGTCTGGAACAAGGAAAAACCTACCTTATCATGGGCTCAGATAAAGATATTCACCGAGATGACAAAAAGAATACGTAAGTATATTGTTTGTCTGGCTGTGCTTGTGTGTGGTGTATATTTAAACTAATCTCAGAGTTCTATTCATTAATCATACCTTCAGTGAATAAATGTAATTTTCTTGAACTGTGTATATTTATCACAGTTGTTTTATTCTGTATTTTGCTGATTGGTCACACAAACACTATTTTTCTTTCAATTGTTCTTTTCAGATTCGAGTACGTAATTGGTGAGAGAACCTGGGTTGAGTACTGGCCTACAGCAGAAGAGTGTCAGACTGACAAATACCGGGATACCTGCTTGGGCTTGGAGGAGATGGTCAATCAGTACTCACTCTTTAGATGCATCGGCTAGTAAAACAAAAAACATTTCAAATCTTGTTATTCTGCTGTTTTTACAATTTTCTGTAAAACAGAAACCGATATAACATAAGGGTTTCACCATTTCACTGCAGTGATTAAAATGTATTCAAATGGGGTACTGGCTCTTAGTGTCTTTTGTTAAGTTTATGGTGGTTGAAAAATTTCTCGCATTTCTAATACATTTGAAATGTAACAAGCACAACAAAGAATAAAACTTTTGAAATAATAATAGTAATTTTAAATGCTGCGTAAGTAATTGTAAATTGTGTATCACTTTTTAACACCTTATATTTTAGAAATAGAAATAATTACACTGTAGTTACAGTTAAAGAGTGAATAAGTAATTCTAAGTAGTACCTAAATTCTGAATATTTTTAACAAAAAGGGGACACAAATTATGCTGGATGTAATTTTGTAATTTTAGGCTGTAAGCATAATTCTTTTGGTAATTTTGTGGAAAAACAAACAATATTTCTCCATTTTACATTTTAAGTACACTGTATTTAGGGTAGCTGTAACTCAGGATGTAGAGCAGGACATCCACTAAGTGGAGGTTTGTTGGTTGTCTCCAATGCATCCATCAGAGTATGAATATGTGTGGATGTTTAATAGAATGGGTGCGAATGACTGAATGAGTCATGCTGTCATGGGGCGAAAGGCGGGGTACACCCTGGACAGGTCACCAGTCTGTCGCAGGGCCAACACACAGAGACAGACAACCATTTGCACTCACATTCACTCGCACATTCACACCTATGGGCAATTTGGATTAACCTATCCCCACTAAGTGCATGTCATACAATGAGAACAGGAAAAATCAACAATTGACAATGACTAATTAATATTAAAATCTGTAACATAATGTATTGTTTTGAGTTTAGTCTGTTACTGTTACTATTTTTACCATTTCTTCTTGGAGCAACTGTAGCCCACATAATTTCCTTAGGGATTAATAAAGTGCCATATGGAAAAGGTATATATATATAAAAAGTTTGTATCTGTCTTGTGTGAAACTTGTATGAAAAGCATAGAAGAGTGAAAACAGATATAAGATCCCTTGAAAAATTATATAATGAAACTTGTATGTTTTGGATACTTACTAAAACAATATATGAAAGTAATGAGAAAGTGGCCACTTTCATGAGTAAATCATAGTTTATCAAGTTTTTACTATTTTTTTTTCCATATGGGGTATTCTGATTCTGATAGTTTCAGGCTACATAACCTGCCATTATCCAATCCAACACATCTGCTTACCTGCATCTTGTTTCTAAACTGAGCACCTGATGGCTTTGAACTTTTCTTGTCCATCTTCCATTGGTTTAAATTTTGCACTCCAGTATGAACACACATCCCCCAACATGGGGATCACCACAACATGACCTAATAGACCCTTAGTTCACAGATTTACTTTGTCTATGGTGTATTTCAAATCAAGAATCCATAATGGGCTTGGATTTATAACATTATGAATGAAATGTGCTCTATTTGGAAGCAGCAGGGCCCCTCCCCTTTCGACGGGTTGTGTGTCAGACTTTAAATCATCAAACTGTAAACTGTAAATTATAAATTTTAAATTGTTATTGATCCCTTTACCCCTAGTCCTAAACTGTATATTTATTTTCTTACTCTTCTTATATTTATTGTTTGTTTACTTGCACTGCTGTAACTGGAGCCTCGTCGTCTCGTCTCTCTATATGCTGGACTGTATGTAGCGGAGATGACAATAAAGTTTACTTTGACTTCAGCAGCAAGCAGGAGCACCGAGGGCTCTCGCGCTCACTTTTCGCGTATAGAATTTTGAAAAAACTTGGGTGCAAATCACAAGTCTGTATCATAATGTCTGGTGTTTTAGTGTTTGTTGAACAATTTTACACTGTTAAAATTAATTACTATGAGTCTGACTACACTGTTAAAATGACACTAGCACTTTTTTACGTTCTGATCATAATTCACAGTGCTTTAAGTTTAATATTCTGCATGTAAACTACAAATCCTTATTGTTATAAACTGAATGATTTTAAAGCATAGAATAAACTCATATGATGACTGTCTCAAATGTCCAGTTTTAACTGTATTCTGAAACCAAATTAAAATGTTCGCTACTAGCAATTTTCTGTGGTGGATAGGATACATAATGATTAATGAATATTTATCCAGTTTTGTCCAGTTTATTTGTATAAAGCAAGTCAAGGTACAACAGTCTTTCAAATGCTGGTAAATTACCACACACTAAGTTTGCACAGAGGTGAATTACAACACACACAGCAAACATTGCCCAGAACAAGGATGAAATGTTTTGTTTACCCAGTGCAAGGACATTTTACAAACAAACTGGAAAGAACTAAACAAAGTATAGCAGTTATTTTTGTGTGTATATATATGTAATTTTTTTACATATAGTTTTTACATATATATTTTTTATATGATGTCACATATGTAAATATAGTGACTTCATTTAAAAACAAATGTGACTGTGAAGCCCTTAGGACCTATAAATGCGGTACTGGACACATAAAATTGAATTGAATTGAATTGAAAAGAAACCAAGTAGATGTTGAATTTATAATAATTTGCTTTGTGGTATGTTTTCTCTACAATTTTGACACTTTTTGGTTATTTCTATAACTGATTCAATTCTGATTCACAGGGTTCCGTTTCGAAATATTGTAATTATTTATGAGTACATATCAGTATTTTTATATCTAACATATCTGACACTTGTGAGACTTCATCAGAGCTGTACGCATCACAACAGATGTCTTTGTGTCAAAGTAACTGAGAAGAAAATACAGAACACCACGAAGGAGACTTTCCTGGCCTGGCTTTTTAGCATGTAGCCCCTTTAAAAATACATCGAAAAAACTTGGGTGCAAATCACAAGTCTGTATCATAATGTCTGGTGTTTTAGTGTTTGTTGGTTTGTTTTTATTTTGTTTTATTTGGCGAGTTGGTTATTAGATACTGCTGCAGCCAGCCAGAGAATCCCCTGCCGCCCCGCCCTCTCCTCCCTGTCCCGCAAGCAGCAGGCGCACCTTGCAAACGGAGGGGGCCCTTACTCCCACCAAATGGGCGATAGAAAACCGATCGGTGCCAATGCCATTCCCGATATGCGCTGGCATGACGTTGGGGCAGCATGAGTACGAGCATTTTTTTTATTTTTATTTTTTGCCGATGCCCGTGATGCCGCCCCCCACCACGACGCCGCCCCGGGCAACCGCCCGTGTCGTCCGTATCAAAAACCGCTACTGAGTGTGTGGATGAGCTAGTGAAAGAAATCAATCAGCTGTCTTATTGTGTCTTGTGATAGAACATACATCCTCTTTATTGCACAAGGGTGTAACCATCAGTATTCTTGTATGTGTCTATTGCCAGCAGTTTCATTTTGCACAAATCCAGCCAATTCTTCCTTATTCCTAACGCAACACCACTCTGTGCTACACGAGAAATTATTTCCTCGTGATTAATATTTTTACTTGATTCTGTGCTTTGCTGCTGCTAAATTGCTTTAATAAAATTTCATGGAATTGAAGTCTAAATTGTTGATTTTGTTGAATAGTAGTTACAGTAGTTCACTCCTTTTTTATGCTTTTTTATTCCTTTTCAATCTTTGCACTCTTAGAAAAAAAACCTTATGATTTATAATTTATTAATTAAAACAATCATTAATAATTGTAAAATAAAAAATAATTGTTTTTGTTTGTATACAGGGAATTAAAGATTTAGTGCCAGTGATTACAATCTCCAGAGGGATTGTATAGACTTTAAAAAATTGCAAGTTTTTTCCAGTACTGTCTTCCACAGTAAAACAAAGCCAAGAGCGGACTGGGACCTAAAATTCTCCTCATTGAGTCTATAGTAAGTCCTGAAACATTTCAAAGTCCAAGAGTCTGTAATCAAAAGTGAATTGCACATTGCCTCTGGTACTCTAGGACCCTCACCCTTTGGACATCTGTGCCCCACCTGGGGCCTCACTCCTTCTCTTGCTGGATTGCACACTATACTAATACTATTCTAATCTTAAAAAAAAAAAAAAAAAACTTACTCTCATTCCCCTTAATGTATCTGTAACATGCAACTTCTTTCGGTGCTTTGCTACTGGAAACTGAATTTCCCGGAGGAACCCACCCGAGGGATTAATAAAGTTTCATCTAATCTAATCTAATCTATACCACCTATCGGGGGCGATCGTGGCTCAAAAATTTGGGAGTTCGCCTTGTAATCGGAAGGTTGCCGGTTCAAGCCCCGGCTTGGACAGTCTCGGTCGTTGTGTCCTTGGGCAAGACACTTCACCCGTTGCCTACTGGTGGTGGTCAGAGGGTCCGGTGGCACCAGTGTCCGGCAGCCTCGCCTCTGTCAGTGCGCCCCAGGGTGGCTGTGGCTACAATGTAGCTTGCCATGTGTGAATGGGTGGATGACTGAATGTGTAAAGCACTTTGGGGTCCTTAGGGACTAGTAAAGCGCTATACGAATACAGGCCATTTACCTATAATATAAAACCTGAAATAATCTTTTGAACATTATCATGGGTTTTTTGTTTGTTTTTTTACAATGTAATCTGTTAAAAAGATTTGATTTTTTTTGGAAGTGGACTTAATCCCCCATTCAAAACCACAAAGGAATGGATTGAACATTCATTTTAATAGACATACTATTTCTAAATAACTGTTGTTGTTTTTTTTCTCTGGCTTTACAACAGTAATAGTTTGCTATCCTGTTCTACTATTATCAGTAAAGCCTTTTTTTTAAAAGGAATTGAACAAGTTTTACAACAATTAAATGGTAGGCTACTGCTGTTTTTAAATTTCTTCATGATGCTATAATGATATTTGTTTTTCAATTATATTTTTTGTTTAATATTTCTATTAAATGCAGTAAATAATTTAGACATAATTTAAACTGTCTGTTACAATAACAGATAGGAGATCTTTAAAAAAGGAATTGCAATATTTATTGGACAATCCAAAAGACCTGTCAAACTGTCAACAAGTAATGAATTTAACAATCCCCAAAACATTAAAAAATATAACAGAATTGAAATCTGCATCATTTATTCTGTGGAAAAACAAGTTTTTTTAAAAAAAAGAAAAAAAAAAAGAAAAATCTAACATAAATATAATATGAAGATGCAACAGGGTAAGTCAAATACATCTCCGAGAGCCATCTTTTCCTTAGCTGTAGCTCAGGTGGTAGAGCAGGTCATCTACTGATCAGAAGGTTGGTGGTTCGCTTCCTGGCTTCCCCTAGTCTGCATGTCAAATATCCTTGGGCAAGATACTAACCCCAAATTGCTCTCCAATGCATCCATCAGAGTATGAGTGTGTGTGAATGTTACTTAGAAAGCACCTAGAAAAATGTGCTTGTGTGAACAGGTGAATGCGCAAGTTGTGTAAAGCGTTTTGAGTGCTCAGAAGAGTAGAAAAGCGCTATATAAGAACAAGTCCATTTACGATTTAAAATGTCATTTTTCATTGCACATTTGGAAAGATACTAATTTGATGTGTGCATGATGGCTGAAATATTCTTACTATACTATACTACTGAAATATTTTGGAAAGAAATGTTAATAACCACTGTTGTTGATGATATTAAAGATGATAATGAGTAAGTTTAATAGAATAAGTACTCTACTCAACTGAAAATCACCATAAAATGTTGTAATTCTTACTTGACTACATTCTTTTGAGAACTTTAGTATATTCACATCTTAATATATTAAAAAAAATGTTATCAATAAAAAACTATTTAAAATTGTTAAAGGATACCATGAGAATATATACACTATTATATATTTCTTCATAATTGTTTTTTTTTTTTTTTAGTATTCGTGAATAAGTCAAACAATTACATTCAAATACAGTTTCAGTTGTGTATGTGGGCATAGTTTTAAGACAGTCACAAGTCACTGCTAAGCTCTCCTATCACTGGAAGAGACGTAAGGTGCAGGAGGATCAAGCTACTCCATAAAAGCTTGTCTCAGATGGAGAGGCTGCACTCAGCAGATATGGGATCAGGCAGGAGGATGTATCGGAGCCAGCTGTTGCTCCTGGACTTTGTGGTTTTATTCTGTTTCATTTCTCTGGCTAGTGGATCTCCAATGTAAGTTTAAGTGTCTTAACGCCTGTTTAAAATTAATTATTATGAGTCTGACTACACTGTTAAAATTACACTAGCACCTTTTTACGTTCTGATCATAATTCACAGTGCTTTAAGTTTAATATTCTGCATGTAAACTAGAAATCCTTATTGTTATAAACTGAATGATTTTAAAGCATAGAATAAACTCATATGATGACTGTCTCAAATGTCCAGTTTTAACTGTATTCTGAAACCAAATTAAAATGTTCGCAACTAGCAATTTTCTGTGGTGGATAGGATACATAATGATTAATGAATATTTATCCAGTTTTGTCCAGTTTATTTGTTTAAAACAAGTCAAGGTACAACAGTCTTTCAAATGCTGGTAAATTACCACACACTAAGTTTGCACAGAGGTGAATTACAACACACACAGCAAACATTGCCCAGAACAAGGATGAAATGTTTTGTTTACCCAGTGCAAGGACATTTTACAAACAAACTGGAAAGAACTAAACAAAGTATAGCAGTTATTTTTGTGTGTATATATATGTAATTTTTTTACATATAGTTTTTACATATATTTTTTTATATGATGTCACATATGTAAATATAGTGACTTCATTTAAAAACAAATGTGACTGTGAAGCCCTTAGGACCTATAAATGTGGTACTGGACACATAAAATTGAATTGAATTGAATTGAAAAGAAACCAAGTAGATGTTGAATTTATAATAATTTGCTTTGTGGTATGTTTTCTCTAGAATTTTGACACTTTTTGGTTATTTCTATAACTGATTCAATTCTGATTCACAGGGTTCAGATTCAATTTGATTCAATTCAATTTAATTTTGACTCAGACAATCAGAAATATTGTAATTATTTATAAGTACTTTTATATCTATGATTAAAAACATTCAATTCAATTCAATTCAATTCAATTTTATTTATATAGCGCCAAATCACAACAAAAGTCGCCTCAAGGCGCTTCATAGATACAGAGAAAAACCCAACAATCATATGACCTCCTAGGAGCAAGCACTTTGGCGACAGTGGGAAGGAAAAACTCCCTTTTAACAGGAAGAAACCTCCGGCAGAACCAGGCTCAGGGAGGGGCGGCCATCTGCTGCGACCGGTTGGGGTGAGAGAAGGAAGACAGGATAAAAGACATGCTGTGGAAGAGAGACAGAGGTTAATAACAGATATGATTCAATGCAGAGAGGTCTATTAATACATAGTGAGTGAGAAAGGTGACTGGAAAGGAAAAACTCAATGCATCATGGGAATCCCCCGGCAGCCTACGTCTATTGCAGCATAACTAAGGGAGGATTCAGGGTCACCTGGTCCAGCCCTAACTATATGCTTTAGCAAAAAGGAAAGTTTTAAGCCTAATCTTAAAAGTAGAGATAGTGTCTGTCTCCCGAATCCAAACTGGAAGCTGGTTCCACAGAAGAGGGGCCTGAAAACTGAAGGCTCTGCCTCCCATTCTACTTTTAAATACTCTAGGAACAACAAGTAGGCCTGCAGAGCGAGAGCGAAGTGCTCTAATAGGGTGATATGGTACTACAAGGTCATTAAGATAAGATGGGGCCTGATTATTTAAGACCTTGTATGTGAGGAGCAGGATTTTGAATTCAATTCTGGACTTAACAGGAAGCCAATGAAGGGAAGCCAAAACAGGAGAAATATGCTCTCTCCTTCTAGTCCCTGTCAGTACTCTTGCTGCAGCATTTTGGATTAGCTGAAGGCTTTTCAGTGAGTTTTTTGGACATCCTGATAATAATGAATTACAGTAGTCCAGCCTGGAAGTAATAAATGCATGAACTAGTTTTTCAGCGTCACTCTGAGACAGGATATTTCTAATTTTAGAGATGTTGCGCAAATGGAAGAAAGCAGTCTTACATATTTGTTTAATATGTGCGTTGAAGGACATGTCCTGGTCAAAAATGACTCCAAGGTTCCTCACAGCGTTACTGGAGGCCAAGGTAATGCCATCCAGAGTATGAATCTGGTTAGATACCATATTTCTAAGATTTTCAGGGCCGAGTACAATAACCTCAGTTTTATCTGAATTAAGAAGCAGAAAGTTAGCGGCCATCCAGGTCTTTATGTCTTTAAGACATTCCTGCAGTTTAACTAATTGGTGTGTGTTATCTGGCTTCATGGACAGATAGAGCTGGGTGTCATCTGCATAGCAGTGAAAATGTATGCTATGTCTTCTAATGATGCTGCCTAAGGGAAGCATGTATAATGTAAACAGAATTGGTCCTAGCACTGAACCCTGTGGAACTCCATAATTAACCTCAGTGTGTGAAGAGGACTCTCCATTTACATGCACAAATTGGAGTCTATTAGATAGATATGATACAAACCACTGCAGTGCAGTACCTGTAATACCTACAGCATGTTCTAATCGCTCTAATAGGATATTATGGTCAACAGTATCGAACGCTGCACTGAGGTCTAGCAGGACAAGCACAGAGATGAGTCCACTGTCAGAGGCCATAAGAAGATCATTTGTAACCTTCACTAAAGCTGTTTCTGTGCTGTGATGAGCTCTGAAACCTGACTGAAACTCTTCAAATAAACCATTCCTCTGCAGATGATCTGTTAGCTGTTTGACAACTACTCTTTCAAGGATTTTTGATATGAAAGGAAGGTTGGAGATTGGCCTATAATTAGCTAAGACTGCTGGGTCTAGAGATGGCTTTTTGAGTAAAGGTTTAACTACAGCCAGCTTGAAGGCCTGTGGTACATAGCCGATTATTAGAGATAGGTTGATCATATTTAAGATCGAAGAATTAATCAATGGCAGGACTTCTTTGAGCAGTTTTGTAGGAATGGGGTCTAAAAGACACGTTGATGGTTTGGAGGAAGTAATTATTGAAGTTAACTCAGAAAGATCAATTGGAGAAAAAGAGTCTAACTTAACATCAATGGTACTAAGAGTAGCTGTAGATAATATTACATCTGTGGGATGATTACTGGTAATTTTTTCTCTAATGATAAAAATTTTATTTGTGAAGAAGTTCATGAAGTCATTACTAGTTAACGTTAAAGGGATGGTTGGCTCAACAGAGCTCTGACTGTTTGTCAGCCTGGCTACAGTGCTGAAGAGAAACCTGGGGTTGTTCTTATTTTCTTCAATCAGTGATGAATAGTAAGATGTTCTGGCTTTGCGGAGGGCTTTCTTATAAAGCAGCAAACTATTTCTCCAGGCTAAATGATGATCCTCTAAATTTGTGACACGCCATTTCCTCTCCAGATTACGAGTCATCTGCTTTAGGGTACGTGTTTGAGAATTATACCACGGAGTCAGGTACTTCTGATTAGAGACCTTAGTTTTCACTGGAGCTACAGTATCCAGAGTCGTACGTAGTGAGGAGGTGAAATTATTAACAAGATAATCGACCTCTGTTGGGGTAGCGTTCAGATAGCTGCTCTGCTCTGTGTTGGTACAGGGCATTGAAGATGATAACAGTGGGTGGATTATATTCTTAAACTTAGTTACAGCGCTTTCAGAAAGACATCTACTTTGATAAAATCTACTCTCCACCGCTGTGTAATCAATTATTGTAAATGTAAATGTTATCAGGAAATGATCAGACAGGAGAGGGTTTTCAGGAAACACTGTTAAATGTTCAGTTTCTATGCCATATGTTAAAACAAGATCTAGAGTGTGATTAAAGTGGTGGGTGGGTTCTTTTACATTTTGAGAGAAGCCAATTGAGTCTAATAACAGACTAAATGCCATGTTGAGGCTGTCATTTTTAGCATCTACATGGATGTTAAAATCACCCACAATAATTATTTTATTTGAGCTCAGAACTAAATTAGATATAAAGTCTGAGAAATCAGACAGAAACTCTGTGTAAGGCCCAGGTGGACGATAGATGATAACAAGTAAGACTGGTTTCTGAGTTTCACAGCTGGGGTGGACAATGTTAAGCATCAGGCTTTCAAATGAATTAAAAGTCTGTCTTGGTCTTTCATTAATTAATAGGCTGGTGTGAAAAATTGCTGCCACACCGCCCCCTCGGCCTGTGCTTCGAGGTTTCTGGTAGTTAGAATGACTCGGGGGTGTTGATTCATTTAAACTAACATAATCATCCTGCTGCAACCAGGTTTCTGTAAGGCAGAGTAAATCAATTTGTTGATCAATTATTAAGTCATGTACTAACAGAGACTTGGAGGAGAGAGACCTAATATTTAATAATCCACATTTCACTGTTTTACTCTTTGGTTCAGATGTGGATACTGTACTGTTCTTTCTTTGTAATTGTTTATGTTTAAGTTGTTTGTTGCTGGTTTTTAGTTTGTTTTTTGTCTTTTTGGAAGCTGACACAGTCTCAATGGAGATGGGTTTTTGGGGGGGTAGCAGGAGGAGAGAAGCTGCAGAGAGGCGTGTAAGACTGCAACTCTGCTTCCTGGTCCCAACTCTGGATAGTCATATTTTGGGGGGTTTAATAAATTTGTCCATATTTCTAGAAATGAGAGCTGCTCCATCCAAAGTGGGATGGATGCCGTCTCTCCTAACAAGACCAGGTTTCCTCCAGAAGGTTTGCCAATTATCTATGAAGCCCACATCGTTTCTGGGACACCACTCAGACAGCCAGCAATTTAAGGAGAACATGCGGGTAAACATGTCACTCCTGGTCTGATTGGGGAGGGGACCAGAGAAAACTACAGACTCCGACATTGTTTTAGCAAAGTTGCACATCGATTCAATATTGATTTTAGTGAACATATCTGACACTTGTGAGACTTCATCAGAGCTGTACGCATCACAACAGATGCCTTTGTGTCAAAGTAACTGAGAAGAAAATACAGAACACCACGAAGGAGACTTTCCTGGCCTGGCTTTTTAGCATGTAGCCCCTTTAAAAATACATTGAGAGATAGAGCCGTGTGGGGTTTTGTGAGCTTTAAAATGAGATTCTGGTGTTTCTGGCAAAATACATTTATATTTTAAAAAGGAAAAAACAGGATTTAATGAATTGACATCACGTTATTCAAGGTAAAATTGATATGAATCAGCAAATCGATTTTTTTAAACGCACCCCTTTAGTCAAGCTCCAAAAGTAAGCAGAAGAGTTGGCATGCTGGTGTTAGACATTAGCATCAACAGCCATTGTTTTTATGTACTCTTGCACAGGGCTACAATATGACTGAAAACTCTTAGTTTTTTGTAGAATTTATCTTCTCTATAAAAATTTATGATTTATTTTACCAAATGAATGACTAATTGAATAAATCATGAAGTTTGTTACATACAGAATCAGCTGGGCTACATTATCCAACGCTGTCTTCTGTCTTCAGGGAGGTGATGTCTGCCCCCAATCTCCTGCGAGTAGGAACTGAAGAAAACATCTTTGTTGAAATTCAAGATAATGCTGGTGAAGAAAATGTTAATGTCAATATCATTGTGAGGACCTTTCCAAGAAAAGACATTATGCTGGCATCAACAACTGTGACCCTTACTAAGAAAAACAAATTCCAGGGTATTGGAAAAATTATGGTAAGTATTACTAAGTCTCGCATCTCAGAAACATCCTTATTACCATGCAGGTTTTCATAAACATTATCAGTTGGGACATCCAAATTCCCAAGTGCGTTAGTGTGTAACAACAATGTAATGCAATATGTTTTCTAAAATAATTTTATATTGTACTTAACTAACCAGGGAGCCTAAAATACTAAAAGAAAAGAAAAGAGAGAGAAAACCTGTATTCTTTCTAATGAACAGCAATGGTCAACTCCTGGGGTTACAAAATTATTGTAAATAGAATTAGAAAATAATATGAAAAAAATTAGTTCCACATGTTACTTGGTTCATGACTTCTGTAAATGTTTTACTTATGAGCTTGTGGTCTTAATCACTGGTGCCAATCTTAGACCCATGAGCCTTGGTTCATTTGTTATAAGTTATAAGCGTATGTAAAGATGATCAAGACAGTTAAAACGTGAGATTTCTAACTAATCAGTAACTTATTAGAGGATCCCATAAAGTCGCATAATGTGAACTCGTTTATATTACAGTGAAATCTGTTACAGTGTTATTTAAATTTAACGAAAAGAGAAGTTTCCCAAATTAAGATATGGAATTCCTGCTGCACTAGATCTATTATTATTAGTACTGACAATTTAGCAATAATTATATTGAAATATCAAAAATATTATATTGAAAGATCTCTGGGAAATGTTTGTCAGCTGTGCATTAGCTCTTCTGCTCACCAAATGTCTCAGCCCAGCCCCAGTTTTTTTATGTACATCTGTCACCTTTTTCTCAACAGTTTTCACTCTTCCAGAAATTGTATCCCAGCTTTTCCGATTTTTGTGCTTTTCAACCTGGATTTTTCCTGACAGATGTTTTTTGTTCTTTCTTTCTTTCTTTCTTTCTTTCTTTCTTTCTTTCTTTCTTTCTTTCTTTCTTTTTTTCTTTCTTTCTTTCTTTCTTTCTTTCTTTCTTTCTTTCTTTCTCTCTCTCTCTCTCTCTCTCGCTCTCTCTTTGTATGACACAGATATCTTGATTCATAAGTTTTTTAAATGAATATTATATCTCTAGCTTTTCCCTTCACACTGTCTCTCTTTCCCCAGATCCCTGCTGAGCGCTTCAGCAATGATCCCAATATAAAACAGTATGTTCACCTACAAGGAGAGTTTGGTACCCAAACACTGGAGAAGATTGTGTTAATCTCCCTTCAATATGGGTACATCTTCATCCAGACTGACAAGACTATCTATACTCCCAGTACCCCCGGTGAGTCCTTTACTCCATTACTGATGAGATACACAAACCAACACCAACACAAAATGATATGGTCATCATCACTGGACAGAACTTGGTCATTAACCTTTTAGCAGTTTATGTAGTTCAGATCATGGGAGATGAAGCTTGTCAGAGAGTTGATTTAATTTTCATTAGATACATCAAGAATACATCTTTTCCTTGTGGCAGGGCGTGATATGTGGCGCCACTGCAGGGAGGCTGACACACCATCGCTGCATCGGCTCATCACGCCTCCCCTGCATTAAAGAATGTACTGGGTCCTGACTGAGTTGTTGTTGTTGGTGTGTGTGGCTGGCAACTGCAAAGCTGCAGCTGAGTATTGTTGTGAACAGCAACCGAAATAAAGTTAACGAGTGTTGAAATGTGGTCGGGTCCGACATTCGTTGTTTACATTTCTATTTCTTGGGTTGGAAGTAGATCATTAATAGCTATTGTATAATTATATATTTTTTAAAATCACAGCAGGCAGCAGCAGAGTTGTCAGTTTCTCGGTTTAATGCCTATCATCCATTTATTGATGGTTCCATGGTTGTAGAATTAGTGTTTCTTCTTGTTAGATGTCATGTGCTAACTAGTTGACAGGGGAATCTGAAATAAACACAGTAATTAAACAAAGTGTTTCTCTATTTGTCTCTCTGTCACAGTCCTTTACAGGATTTTTGCAATGAGGCCAAATATGGAGCCCGCAGACAAGAACTATCAACCGGGAACTGATACTTCTGTTGTTGTTGATATTGTGGTATTGTTATCTTTCATTTAACTACATCATTACAAAATCTATCACTGAGAGTATAAAACATTTACAAAATAATGATCTCCAATAATGTCACTAAAACATATAAAACATAAAGATTTCTCCAACACTTATGCTGTAATACAAGTTGCCATGAAAACATAAACTGAAACTTTTAGATAAACCATATAGTTAATAATTACAAATTACCTGTTTTTAGGAAGCTGTAGAAATGTTAAAAATTATAAAATATATTGAGTGTTTTATTGATGCTCTCTCCTAATTTTAGGTTTCATTTTCTTATTTCTAGAACCCTGATGGAATTATTTTAGAATCAAAGCTTGTCCTTGTAGTGTCAGGAATCTTCCATGGAAGTTATTTCCTCCCTGAAATTGTAAGGTAATTTTTCCCTAATGCTCCACACTGAGAGGGATCTCAAATTTATGTATCTTATAAACACATCAACACTGAACTATGTGTTCTTTATGTACATCTATGTGTGTCTGTTTGTATATTTAGTACAGGAACGTGGAAGGTGGTGTCAAAATTTAACACCAACTTAAAGCAAACCTTTGAGGCAGAATTTGAAGTGAAAGAATATGGTGAGTTTGTTTAAAAATAGCCAACAAAAATTTCCCTTTTCGCCTCACTGGACACTTAATGAGTATTATTTTGCAGTGCTTCCCAGTTTTGAGGTTAAACTGACATCCGAGGTCCCCTTTTTCTATGTGGACAGTGATGAGCTCACCATCAACATCAAAGCGACGT
Organism: Perissodus microlepis; assembly: GCF_051167445.1. Classification (NCBI taxonomy): domain Eukaryota; kingdom Metazoa; phylum Chordata; class Actinopteri; order Cichliformes; family Cichlidae; genus Perissodus; species Perissodus microlepis. The sequence continues at coordinate 10,771,251 of NC_140466.1, forward strand.
ATATGAAGGCTTTTGATTTGTGGACACAGTTTAATTTATAAAATCATGGAAACAACATGTTTGAGTTGTTGTTTCTTGATTTCAAGTTAATGGTTTATTTGTGATTTTAGATATCTATTTGGTAAAAAGGTGGATGGCACAGCCTTTGTGGTGTTTGGAGTTATAGCTGGTAATACAAAAAACGGCATTCCAAGTTCTCTTCAAAGAGTGCAGGTGAGTAAACATTCATTCTTTTAATAATAAATAATAACAATAATGAATAACTGCCTATTTGACAAGTCTCTGTGTGTTTTATTTTTATCTTTTGTGATTTCAATCAATGTCCAGTTTCCTAAAATAAGACAAAGACTTGCACTAGAAATTGCATGAGAAATATTTAGTGCCCCCCCCCCCCCCCCCCCCCCCCAAAAAAAAACCCCCCAACAATTTTGACACATTGTATTATTGTCCAGTTGTTATTTGACCCTAACTTTGAAATCCTTAAAAATAATTCCATAAAAGGCTTTTCTCTTTGTGAAATAAGAATAAAAAAAAGGTTCCTACTGAATGACCCATTTTTGTGTTATGCCATGGCAGATCAATGAAGGAGAAGGAACCGTTAAACTGAAAAAGGAACACATTGCACAGACTTTTCCAAACATCAATGATTTGGAAGGAAACTTTATATTTGCTGCTGTCAGTGTGTTGACAGAGAGTGGTAAGAAAAAGACACTATTTAACTTATAAGTCGGGGGCCTAAAATATGAATTAGTTTGTTTGTTTACACATCATTTGAACTTTGTGTTCCCCAAGACTCATTTACTAGTATAGATAAATTAGCCTAATTTATGTTTTGTTTTTTGATTTGTTTGTTTTTGGGGTTTTTTTGGGGGGGGGAATACAAACAATAGAATATTGTTTGTATTGAATATCCATGAACCATGTATTGCAACTGGCTCTTTAACCAGACTTACGTAGGGCCAAATGGGCCAAAGTGAGTTAAAGTCCTTTGTGGCAGAAGGGTTAGAAGGATGGTAAATTTGAACTCATATTTAAAATCTATGAATGTGTATGTTCACAAACAGGTAGTGAAATGGTGGAAACAGAGCTGAGAGGCATCCAAATTGTCAAATCACCCTACACCATCAACTTCAAGAAAACACCCAAATATTTCAAACCAGGAATGTCGTTTGACGTAACAGTAAGCTGCTAATTTATAATTACTCTTTAAGTCATTGATTTTGAAAAACAACAAATGTCAATATCTTTAAATATATTACTGCTCAATAAAATTGAACATAGCTCAATGACTTGAATTTGATGACAGCAATATGTCTGTCATGGTCCTGAGTCATGTTGACCAAGCGTTCTTAGTTTTCTTGTGTTTTTGTATTTTGTTAGTTCAATATATATTCCTAGGTTCCTAGGTTGTTCAGTTTAGTTTATTGGATTCCCCTTTGTGTCTCTGCCCTCTGTGTCTCCCTATGTGTCTGTGTTTATATTGTGGTGTGAGTTCTTGTGCCATGTTTCCCTTCATGTTTTATTCTGTTATGTTTTCCATGTTTCCCCAGCGCGTCATGTCTGCCCTCGTCTGCCTCTCCTTCACTCCCACATCATGTTTCCTGTTTTATTGTGAAGGTCCCGCATTCGCATGTTCATTCTGTTCAGTCCAGTCTCCGCTGTGTCATTATGGTTATTCGTGTCAGCTGTGTTCCTCGTGTGTTCTCACTTCCTTGTTATCCCTCTGTGTATTTAGGTCAGCATCTACCTCAGTCTTGTGTCACATCCTCCCTCATGCTGTGTGTTCCCTTGTGTCCCTCTCTGTGAAGATTAGTTTAGATTTTCCCAATCTAGTTTAGTTTTGTATCATTTCCTTGAGTCAGCAAATAAAGCTGCATTTTGAGTTCATTCCGTGTGTTGTGAGTCCTGCATTTTGGGTCCAATCTCCTGCCTGCCACACAGCAATTCTTGATAATGTCTCAAAAAAGTTAGGACGGGGACAACAAAAGGCTGGAAAAGTAAGTGGTATTAAAAAGAAACATTTCCTCAGAAGATGGGCAGAGGTTCAAAATTGTGGGACTGTGTCAGAATCATTTTTCAATGTAAAATTCCTCAAATGCAAGTTAAAGCTCTATCATGTAAAGAAGAAGACATTTGAAAATGATCCAGAAACAACCTTGTCTTCTCCAGGCCGAAGCTCAGTTAAACTGGATTGATGCAAAGTGAAAAACATTTCTGTTTCAAGTTTTTAATTAATCTAAATTAATCTAATCTAATCTAATTTTAAGCTCTCCAGACTAAGGAGAAGAGTGACCATTTGCCTTATTATTCGTTCAGAAGCATCTGCATTTCTGATGGTATGTGGGTGCATTACTGCTTTTGGAATTTGCAGTTAGCACAACTGGAAAGGCATCATCAGTGTGGGAAGGTCTAGAAAGGTTTTAGAGCAATATGTTCCCCTCCAGGTGATGTCTTTTTCAGTGAAGGCCTTCGATATTTAAGCAAACAAATAGTAAACTATATATTACAACTACTACAACATTATGGCTTTGAGGTAGAAAGTCCAAGTGCTCAGGTGCCTATCTGCAGTCTAGACCTTGCACCAACTGAAAACATAAATCCTAACATAAATCGGGTGTTAGGAAATGGAATACACTCCTCCCCCTTCTCTAACTCTGCAGGCCTGACCAGAGGACAAGAGATAGTTGCCACAGTAATGGGAGTGTTGCCTGCAAAAGGGTCATCTCCTTATAGGGAGATGTCCGGGAGATGAAATGTGAGGTGTCCATGGGGTCTAAAGGCTTTCCTCCAACTTCTTGACCAATCACATTAACATTCTGTTTTTACCACATGCAATAAAAGTATATACTACGTAGGAGTGGCCTGTCTCTGAGCAAGAGAGAACGAGGTCCATGGTGCCATATTAATTTGAAATTCTAATAACTCTAATAATAAATTGCAAAAAAACAAAACAATCCCCAATTTCACTGTATATTAAGTACTGCGATTTAAGCTATGAGCATGCTTGTTGCCAAATGCAGTGATCTCATTAGTCAGATCTATTTAATTGGATACGAAAAATTAGGGTTGGTTCCAAAAAATAAATGCCACAAATACGTACAGTGAAAATATGCAATCTGTGCACACTGTGAAAAAAAGCTGACATCAAGTGATGATGAGCTGGTCCTGATTTTACTAAACCAAAAAAGAAACCGAGACTGTTCTGTGACACAACAACAATCAAATGTGTAATGAAGGCTTTGAGTTTGTCACCACTAGCTGTGATTAGGCAGATGTGCTTATAATTGTCTGAAACATCGGAAACATCGAACTCGAAAAATAAACAATAGTTGCTATTTCTAAATACCTTATCTCATCTAGGATTAGTTTCTGCTGTCCTCACACCTGTTTTGTCTCACCCTGTTTTCTGGTGGGTATTTATTGTATCAGTCTCCCGTTGTCCTGCGTTACATTTTCCCTTATGGCTGTGTCCCTCCTTGTTGTGTGTTTTCCTAGAAGAGTTGGATTATTTGTTTCTGATCTGGATTATTTTGTATTTTTTTACACCACATTGACATTGTTTTTGAATTCACTCCCTGTCTTGATAGTCATAGAAACTGGTTCCTTCTTCAGCCACAACTGTCCTTGACAGTTTTTATTTACAATTTACAAAATATGGTGGGGGTTTTTTTTGCAATTGGGCTTCAATGAGTTCAATGTGTTAATTTCAATGTTTCATGAGCAAAACAACTTTATAAAATTAAATATACACATAATGTGTATGTGATGTATAATATTTTACTGAACATGTTTAGTTGAGATGAAAATATTTTTTTTCTGTTATTGTTGTTTTTTTAGTTATTTTTTATGCTTTCGTTATATTGTTTTCAGAAACTAATGTGCTTAATATCAAATAAACAATGCTGATCTTTGTTTTTCTTTGTTGTAATGGCAGATTGAAGTTTTGAACCCTGATAACACTCCAGCAAAAAATATTCCTGTTGTGGTGAATCCTGGTGAAGTGAAAGGGCACACTGCAGACAATGGCATGGCAAAGCTAAGCATCAATACAGTGGCAAACAGAGAAAACATCATTATTACTGTATGTTTAATTGTCAATTTGATGTTTTGCAATGTTGTTTATTGCCAAGTTATTGCCAACTATGCACTCATCATTCTGTTTATTTCACTGTATGTCACAAAGAACACAGCTTTAAAAATGTTATATAACTTTTCTTACGTGGTTAGAAATAGCCAGTAGTTTGTATGTCAGCTCGCAGTTTATTATTGAGTACCCTTTGTTGCACCCTGACAACTGTAGGATAGCTAAAAATAGGCTAAATACTTTTAATCTAGTACAAAATTAGTGTTTGTTTATCATTGTCTTATTATTATTTTAGTTGTGTATAATCTATTGTATGCCTTTAATTACAGGCAAGGACTGCTGCTGAGAACATTTTACCAGCAAGGCAAAGATCTGCTAACATGATAGTTACCCCTCACACAAGCAGAAATTACATTCATATTGGTGAGGAATTTCGTAAAATGACATCAGAAGATAGTCAGCAGAAATCGTGCTGATAATCCTCTCTATAGCTCTGAGAGCCAACAAAGTGTCTAGTACTGATTGTAAAAAGTTGTTGTTGCAGGACTGGAAACAGCTGAGGTGAAATTAGGACAAAACCTCAAATTCAACCTAAACCTTAACAGGGACGAAGAATATGATATCACATATCTGGTAAGAGACCTTTTACACCTGTCTGTATGTGTTTGAAAATATGAATGACTGGGTTGTAATTACTTACAGCAGCTTATGTAACAGGCTGGATAAGTAAATTGTATAAATTTGTCTTCAGATCCTGAGCAGAGGTCAGCTGGTACAACATGAGAGATTCCGGGCAGAACGTCAAATTCTGATTTCTCAAAATCTTCTCATTACCAAAGAGATGTTGCCATCATTCCGCATCATAGCGTACTACCATATAAATACTGAAGTGGTATCAGACTCCGTTCAGGTGGATATACAGCACTCCTGCGTAGGAGATGTGAGACACAACACTGACACACAGTTAAGCTATTCATTGTATTATAACAATAACTAAGTTAAAAAAGACACCCAGGCAAAACATCTATTCTTCCTATTTCCTTTTCCTTTAGCTGAAGCTGGAAGAAAAGAAACATAATATCTATAAGCCTCGCGGGATGTTTGAACTGAAGGTCACAGGAGATCCAGGAGCCACAGTGGGATTAGTGGCAGTTGACAAAGGCGTCTACGTCATAAACAACAAACACCGCCTCACCCAGAAAAAGGCAATGTCTTTTAACAACTCCAAAAGGCTGACTGTTCATCTGGACATTGCGTTTATCCAAGTGACTTTTCCAGTCTTAGCTGACTCCAGGTTTCCCCAACCTTATAAAGAGCATATTTGCATAATGACTGAAACTAGCACCACTGGCGAACAATGGGTATTGAGGTCAATTTCTTGATTATTTATAAGCAAATTCTCACGGCCATTGGTCAAAAACCACTGATCAAAGGCCACTGATCAATGGCCATTCAAGTGCCATTCACAGAGAGTTGGGGAATGGCTGCAATCACAGCATTGTAAGATGGTGAAAGATGAACCCTTCTTCAATTCAGAGATGGTCTTTCCCTTTTCATGTAAATAGCCACCTTGAGTCCCTGCTTAATCCAGCATTCCTCCCCGTCCAGGATGTGTACATCTTAATCACTGAAAGAGTGGCCACTTTACTGCAGATGTAAATAGAGTGCGTAGCCGAGTAAGTACTTCTGTGTTCACACCTACGGGCCCGTGGCCAGTCTTTCAGTGATGAGGATGTACACATCCTGGACAGGGAGGAACACTGGTTTGAACAGGAAATCAAGGAGGCCATAGTACGTGAAAAAGAGAAGGCCATCTCTGAATCGAGGACAGGGCCTAAGGGTTAATCTTTGTTGTGATTCCAGCCATTCCCCAACTCTCTGTGAATGGTACTCATGGTCATTGATCAATGGTCTTTGATCAGTGGTTGTTGATAATGGTCGCAACAATTTGCATATTAATAATCACAAACTGACCTCACAACCCATGGTGCTAGTTTCAGTCATTATGCAAATGTACTCTGTATAAAGTTGGGGAAAGCTGCAGTCAGCTGATACTGGAAAAGTCACTTGGATGAGTGACAAAACATTTCTCCTACTGAAAATGCGAGGTTGAGATAAACAGAATCAACTTTTCTGAGTTTTTTATGAAATGTTTTATTGGTTCAAAGTTTAGAGACATGCATTTTTTTATGTTACCGATGTTGTCTATGGAAATGGTAGTCTCATAAAATAAATTCCTAACCCTAACTTATAACGTCTACTTTTACTATCTAAGACTCGCATGGTTCATTTGATTTTCTTCCACTCTGCGCAGATTTGGGAAATAATAGCGACGTATGACACAGGCTGCACACCAGGTGGAGGAAAGGACAGCATGAATGTTTTCTATGATGCTGGACTGTTGTTTGTGGCCAGCACTACTTCAGGAACACCACATAGAACAGGTTACCCTACTTTACTCATCACACTGACTTTGTCAAAGTAGTGTAACAGTGACTAACTGACAGCCACACAAACTGATTTCATTTTCTCCTACAAATGGTAAATGTCCTTGTATAAAACAAGGAAACCAATAATGGTCCTTTTTAGGTTGCTGCTGGCCATGCTAGTCCACTACCTCTTTATTTTCTCTTGCTTGTAGCTCATACTAAAAAAATGACTATATAGAAACAGTACAATGAAGGGACATAACATAGTTAGCTTCTGTTGGTGCTCCCTGCCTTGTCAAAATTTGTTCATTTACTACTGTAGAAATATACCTTCTTCTCAAAGCATTAGAAGAAGCATCTCCCAAAAAGTGAAGGCTTACTTTCAAAATCGACTTAAAAAGAATAATTTGATTGCCTTAAAGCGTTAACTATAACCTTTAAGTTCCTACTTCTGTGTTTTAGTGGCTTCTAACATAAACTATTAGGAGAAAATAAAGAATATGATATAATCTCTTATTTTTGGAATTCGGGTGTTTTCAGTCTCTAGCCATGCAGTCTGCCTTATCAAACATTTATGAAAGAACGGGTGCATCTAAAGAGCTCACTGAATTTGCCACTGCTGTAACAAGTCAGTTTGTTAAATTTCTTCCCTAATAGATATCCCATAATCAGCTGCAAGTAGTGTTATATGAAAGTGAAATTAAGCCATTTCGAGCGACTATGTTTTGAATGTGTTTTAAACTGTAACTGATGTCTTAGGATTGCAAAAGGGAGTGCTTTTTTCTGTTTTCAAAACTCAGATTTGAAGTGTCCTGCCACCAGCAGAAGGAAACGATCTACCACTTTGATTGACCTCAGAACCAGCTTGAGTGAGTATCCTAAACTACCAAAGATAGACATTGCTATTTCTATTCTGTCTTTGACAGAATGAACTGTCTATCCCACTTACTTTACTAGTTTCTTTAAGCTTGCTGCTTTGCTGAAACCACTTCCTAGAAGCATGTTGTTGTGATGAGAACCTTTGTGCTGATTGACCCCATGCAGGAAAGTGTCATGGTGGTTTATATTTGAATGCAAAGTTCACAGACAGTTGGCAGGTAAAAACAAAGTGCACAGTTATTAGAAGAAAAACAAGGAAAAAGTTACACAGTTACAGTTTCAGAAAACAGAAGTCATTGTGTTTTGTTCCTGTGACGATTACTACTTTGGCCCCTTAGAAATGTATAAAAAACTATTTGCGAGGAACCTAGGAGTGATTTTTGACAGTAATCTAATTTTGATAAACAGATTAATGCTACAATCAAGACCAGTTTCTTTCATCTTTGGCTACTTGCAAAAGTGAAGCCATGTCTCTGTTTTAGAGACTTTGAGAGGGCTATTCATGCCTTCATTTCATCTCGCCTTGACTTTTGTAATAGTCATTACTCTGGTCAGTGTGTCATCAGTTAGCCGACTGCAGCTGGTCCAAAATGCTGCAGCACGGTTATTAACTGGCACATGTAAGCCAGCCCTGCCTGCCAGTTAGTTTTCACATTGATTTTAAGATTTTATTATTTGTATTTAAGGCGTTGCATGGGTTAGCACCCTCATAGCTTTCTGATCTTTCAAATTGGTACACTCCTGCAAGATCACTGAGGTCTGTGGGTCAAATGCTCCTAGCTGTCACGAGGTCCAGATTAAAGCACACAGAAGATGGGGCCTTTGCTGTAACTGCTCCTAAATTGTGGAACAAACTGCCCCTTCACATCAGGACCCCCCCCCCCCCCCCCCCCCCCCCAACATTGGACACTTTCAAAGCCTGTCTGAAAACCCAATTTTATTCCTGAGCTTTTATATCAGAATGAGTTTGTATGACTTTTATTTATCTTAGTTCCTACTCAAATCTTCTTATTTTCCTAACTTTTGTCATGTCTTCCTATGTTTTTATCTCTTTTGCTTATCTTAAATGTATAGCACCTTGGTCAACAGTTGTTTTCTTAAATGTGCTATATAAATAAATTTGACTTGACTAGACTAGACTTCATGCATTTGTGGCATCATCTATCTATGAGAGCTATTGTTTCGTGACTTTGCTCTGGTTCACTCCTGCATATCTACATCAAGCATTTGTCTTGTGAAAAAAATTCTTTAAACAAGTTTATACTGGTTTAACTAATTTCCAGTAAGAGTCTCATGATAACTGTGACCAGTGATTATAACAAAAATGAAATATCAGACAGAAAATAAATAATCAGACTATATTCACCCATTTGCACACACTCTACATAAACTTAGCACTGTGCACTCCACCACACTTTTCCATCAAGCAAAGCACATTCAAGCTTTTCACCATTACTCAAAGTCTCCTTTTGTGAACTGGAAAATAAAACCACAGACCACTGTCACAGTCACTTTATTTGTTAAATTGTCATGTTAAAATATTTACAGACATAAATGTCACCGTCCCTTTGTACATGATCATTCTTAATGAACTTTAAACTCTGTAATCTAAAGGTTTTTCTCTGTGGTTTCCTTTTTTTCAGTATCTAAATATCAGGACAAAGAACAAATTGAGTGCTGTTTAGATGGCATGAAGGATGTTCCTGTTCCATACACTTGTGAGAGGCGACGCGACTATATTGTGGGTGGTCCAGGCTGTGCAGAGGCTTTCCTTCACTGCTGCAAGGAGATGGAAAAAGTGCATGTTGACAGGAAAGTGGAAGCCCTCAAACTGGCTCGCAGTAAGAGATGGGGACTGGGGATGGGAAAACTCTTTTTGGGTAGATCACGTATATTAGTTTATATATTTAGTTGTATGCTAGTTTTTAAAAACTCATTCTCATCATATAAAAAGTATAACAGTACTTTTTGATCACATCTTTTAGATGAGCTTATTGATGATTACATAAACAGCTATGAAATCTTTGTTCGGACGAGCTTCCCCGAAAGCTGGCTTTGGATTAACTTCACACTACCAAATTGCACTCAAAACATCAAAAACTGGTAAGTACAGCCAATAAAAAAGCAATGCACAAAAACTCATTCCACTTCTCTAAGGAATTTTTTTGCCACTGAAACTGATGGGACTTTTCTATTTCAGCCGTACAACATTTGAGAAAAATGATATACCTTTACCTGTCTCAATTACAGCCTGGCACTTTACTGGCATTAGTATGTCAAGGACTCATGGTGAGAATTGTTTCTGTGCACAAATTTTTCTTTTTTATATGTACATTTCCTGTTTCGAAATTGTTACACCAACCTTAGCTTTTAAAATATATATATATTGATCTATCAGTTCAACAGAAAGCTGAAACTATATGTAAACATTTTTATACAATATGTACATTTGGCCAAAGAAAGATGAAAAAATTTGGTTTGGTGTCAAGCGTATCACGCACAGCTCACAACTCACAACATAAAACTGATGACTTAAAGTATTCAGTTGGCTGAAGTTGTTACAGTTGTTGGCTAAAGTGAAGAAGTACAACTCATGTTATTTTTTTTAGATTTAACATAAATTGTATTTTATATTTCCACTCACAAATGTCTCGCTCTTTCTTTTGCTTTTGTTTTATGTTTATTTGTCTCTCATTTGAAGGTATCTGTGTGAATGATGATTTAGAGATCTTAGTACAGAAGACATTCTTCATTGATCTTAGACTGCCATACTCTGCAGTCCGTGGAGAGCAGCTGGAAATTAAAGCAATTCTCCACAACTATGAAGAACACCCTATCAGAGTGAGTCTGTGCTATTAAACCCCAATGTGCAGCATTAGTTAGAACTGCTGGAAATACCATGCCAAGATGCCAAGAGGACTGATGAAACTGATGTTTAAAAAATATGATTTAGTGTCAAGGGTAACGGGTAGGTTTCTGCAAAATCTCTCCTAATGGAATGAAGATTATTAAAACAAGTCAACCAGCATCTTTTAATCTCTACACTAAAAATTTGAATGATGGTGGTGGGCTAACTATATGTTATCATATGGGACTTTTGCAGTCATGGAATTATTCAGTGATCCCATATTCAATACAAAGTATCTGCATTGTATGTTTTCCACCTGTTTAGGTTTTTGTCGTGGCTTTTAAAAAAAATCTACCGTCCATCTTTACCCATTTCAAGGTGCGTGTGGATCTGAAAGAAGAAACCAACTTGTGCAGTGCAGCTCACAAGCACGGGAAGTATCGTCAGGAGGTCACAGTTGGGAGAGAAACAACACGGGCTGTAGCATTTACCATTATCCCCATAAAGGAAGGACTTTTTCCTATTGAGATTAAAGCAGCTGTTAGAGATGGTGGCAGTGATGGTATCAGGAAGATGCTGCGGGTAGTGGTAAGAAAGATTTGTTGCAGCACTCGATATATCATATGAGAATGGTTTGAACCTCTCATTTCTGTCTCAGACCAGTAATTGTCTCCAATGCACCTTCTGTTGACACTCAAGGGCAGTTATAACAAATTAAATTAGTATGAGTAACATAACCAAGAAAATATTTAAAAACATTTCAACATGCATTGATGCATGCTCAAACATCCAGGTAAGGAAATCCCCCCAAATTGATTCTTTTTATCTGGACGTAACGTTTTCAGCGGGAGAAATTTTTTGCCACTCATTCAAGTGACTTCTTTAGTCTCAGCTGACGGCAGGTTTGCCCAACCTTTCATTGTTCAATGGTAATTTGCATATTCATGATCATGAAACTGACCTCAAAGTCCATTGTTCATTCAGTGGTGCTAGTTTCAGCCATTACGTAAATATATACTGTTTATAAGGTTGGGGAAACCTGCAATCAGCTGAGACTGAAGAAATTACTTGGAAGAGTGACGAAACATTTCTCCCACTGAAAACGCAAGATCAAGATGAACAGAATCAATTCTTTGTGATTTTAACAGGCAATTATCTGTATTAGCAATTTACTCAGACAGTGTTTACTCCTTATCTTAAAACTACTGTTTTTTCAGCCTCCAGGTGTACTGACGTATAATACAAAGACTCTACTATTAGACCCTGCTAGGAAAGGAAGAGGTAACTTTACTGTTTAAATAGTTGCAATGTGCGGAATATATATAACTTATATTTAACAAAATATATTTATTTATTATTTATTTGTTTATTTTATATACAATCATTTCAGAATCCACTAACTTCTTATCTGTCTCTTCGATTAGATGGCAAACAAGTGGAAATCATCAAGAGTGCCATTCCTGAAACAGATATTGTTCCAGATACAGCTGCAAGAACACAAATCTTTCTAAGTGGTAAGACCAAGAACCTTATTTTCCCAAAGCTAACACTTCTTCCATAAAGTATACACAAGAAAATCATATGCCAAGAGATTTTGAATAAACAGTGCTAGCTACCCGACAATGACCATTACATCTATGCCACAGCGTGCGCCTATCTGAGTTCGCACTGAAAATATTGAAACAGTTAAAGATTGGTTTATTAAAAAACACATGCAAGTCCATTGCAAACTAATATTACTCATAATTCAAAAAGTTGTTGTGACTGTAAAAAAAACAAAAACCTGAAAGCAGATTTGGAATCATCCTCAAAAACTGGTTTAGAAAAGTGTGTTGTGGTTTCTGATGATTACAAAAAGATTTTTTTTGTTGACCTTTGTAATCAATAGATTAGCCCCATTTCCAACTCAGTAACTGTGGGTTTTCTTATGTCTATACAGGAAGAGAGCAAATGAGCACACTATTGGTGAACGCCATTAGTGGTAAATCTATGGGGACTCTAATCAAACAGCCCGGTGGCTGCGGAGAACAGAACATGGCTCGCATGACCTTGCCTGTTATTGCAACCATGTATTTGGACAAAACAAATCAGTGGGAGTTTGTGGGCTTTAAAAAGCGTAACGAAGCTCTTCAGCACATAACAACAGGTAGCTTAACACACAGAGGCATGCAGACAAGCTCTCCAAAATGCTATCAAATCAGCAAATTTCAGTCAAGTGTTGACTGGTAATTAATGAAATGTTTTGCCTTTGGTTTTGTCCAGGTTATACAACTGAAATTACTTATCGAAAGCAAGATGGCTCTTTTGCAGTCTACCCCCATCAAAATGGCAGCACCTGGTGAGTCAGCAAAACTCCAAAATGATTGTTAGATAATGGATGTATTGTTTTAGGGAAAAATAAATAATCCAGAGGTGCTCATGTTCTCTCTTCTGTAAGGTTGACTGCCTACGTTGCCAAGGTTTTTGCAATGGCTAATAACCTGATCGGAGTGAATAAAAATGTGATCTGTGATGCCATCAAGTTTCTCATCCTGAACACGCAGCAACCTGATGGCATGTTTAAAGAAGTTGGATATGTGTACAGTGAATCGATGCGTGTGAGTTTCCTAATTTTAATAAAATCATTTATTAAATTTGGTTGTATACAAAAATGAAATGTTTACCTTTGTATATGTGTATGTGTAGAGCGATCTGTTAGGAACAGATTCAGATGCCTCCATGACAGCCTTCTGCCTGATTGCTATGCAGGAGTCTCGAGAAATTTGCAGGTCCTCTGTTACTGTGAGTATATACCTACATGCACTGTACATCCACTAGATAAAAAGAAATACATAGTGTAGATAAAAAATTTGACTGTTCTATATAATTTACAAATAAATTGGAGAACAGCAGCCCACTGGCATTAGGAAAGTTACATCAAAGACCATATACTATATCTGGATGTTATATTTGCATCTATGTCTCATTGATTTATCTTATCTTCTGCATTTATCTTATATATTTCATTTGGTGTCTGTGCTTCATGTGCAGAGTTTACAAAACAGTATTAATAAAGCAGTGGCCTACCTGGAGAAGCGTCTACCCAGTCTCATTAACCCTTATTCTGTCGCAATGACATCATATGCCCTGGCTAATGAAAACAAACTGAACAAGGAGATCCTCTTCAAGTTCATCAATTCAGGTGGTTTCACACAGTTGTCCTAAACATAAGATTAAATTAGCGTATTTATGTTTTAGTGATCCAGATATGTTTGAGGACGACTTTCATCCCAAACAAGGTATACCAATTTGATCAAAAAGTTCCAAATTCCGCAGATAAAAATCAAAAACCTTGATTTTAATTAAAAAAAATATCCTTACCAAAGATATTTAGAAGTACACGGGTACTTCTGCACTGCCATGAACATGGCTCTATTTTAACAGTATTTTAACAGATAGTGACCATATTCACAGTATAAAAACCTGTGAATGTGGGCAAAAAATGCTAATTATGACTGAGCTCATCTGAGGTGTCAACTATGAGATGATCCCTCAGATGAGGGATGAGTATGACTCTTGAATAAGTTTGAGATAGAGCTGATATTTACTCTCTGTTTAAGTTTGAGGTCTGTGTAAAAATTGCAAGTGCAAGCAATCTTTGGTTTACAAAGATTATCAATTTTTATTTTATTTATTCTTATTATATATATATATGGCATTATGTAGCGACAGAACAGTTGATTCAAACTCATATCAAAGGGAATTCGCAGCTCTCACTTGCCTATTTGTTAAATGAAAATGCCTCGTGGTCAATTCCATCTACTAGTTAAAATCAAACAACTGAAAACAGAGGCTCTTGGGAGACAGAAAAATAGATACAGCAGATACAGCTCTCAAAAATGAGAGAAATGTGGAATCCTTCTACTTAGTGCCTTTGTGTGCTTAAAGATTTTGTTAACACAACAACAACTAACAATAATAATAGTAATAATAAAACGAAATATATGTATTTGTAAAACTTCTTTGTAATTGTATGTATGGATCCTCCACAGACAGAACCCACTGGCAAGTACGTGATAAATTTTATTACACGCTGGAGGCCACAGCTTATGCTCTGCTCGCACTTATCAAGGCTGAGGTGAGCAAATCCCACTTACACTGAAAATACAACAGAGGTGTAATTCAACTCAAACCCCTCAAAACAAACTGGGAAAATGACATAAACAAGTAAAGTTGATAAAAGCCAATACTAATTTTAGCTAACATGTAACACTTTTCAGTCTTGAATGGCTTAAATGACTTTGTTATTATTATTTTTTTTTACGTTGTCTTGAATAATAGTTGGCTTAGTTTTTCTGAAGGTCTTTCAAAATTGTTTTTTTAAATTTAGTTTAGCTTTTTTATTCACCTAGGTTAATAATCAGCATGTAATAGGCTCATAGTAACAATGCTACATGCTTTAGCTAAAATAAATAAATAAATAATAAAATAATAAAAAAAAATAAAGATAAAATTGGCTGTTACTGTTGGCTACAAAAGTGGGGCCCATCTGATGCAAACTGAAATTTCTTCAATATTTGGGATTTCTTCATTGATTGAGTTTTTATTGGGGAGGTTAAATTTTCTGACTAACAATGGCACAAGATGAAAAGTCAGCAGAGAGACTAAATATAGTCCTTTTATCAGGGACAAGAATTTGTTGTTCCGGAGCCGCATGAGTGAGGGAGATGACTGTTTGGGTTAGTGAGGACAACTGCACCAATTTCGCAGTTGTTCTTAATGTCCATCACTGGTCACCAGGTCTATCTATTTATGTGCTATTGATTTATTTATGTTCCCAGAAAATTGAAGCCTCTTCTATCATAGTGTGTTGATGACATCAGCCTCATGTATATGTGGTTTTAGTCCCAGTCCCTTCAGTTCTCCTTGCATTCTGCATGTACAACTGCTCTTCTATTATTAAACATGGCCATGAATTCTACTGTTTGTTTATTTAATGATTCAGACAAACATTTTTTCCATGACTGCGGGATATGTCTTCTGACTTAGTTGCTTATGTTCCTTTATTAAAGGCCTATGAGGAAGCCACACCTATTGTGAGATGGCTTGGCCAGTACCAAAAGGAAGATGGAGGTTATGGGTCAACTCAGGTAAAACAAAAGTCCCGCTGACAGTTTATTATGTGTCTGTGTAGCAAAACCTTACCGATTTTTTATTTTTTTTTGTCAGTATAGAAAGACTCAGTCTAATGCGTATATTCTTCTTCAGGCTACCATAATGGTGTACCAGGCAAGTTCAGAGTACTGGATCAATGCTAAAGAACCAGAGTATAATGTGGATGTAGACATCCTGCTACCCGGCAGAACAATGACTGAGAAGTACAGCTTCAGCAAGGCAAATCATTTTACCACGAGAACATCAAAGGTGAGCCGAGCATCTTGTTCAAACAAGTAAGTGTGGTGGTGAGTTTGGGATTTGGGAATGGGGAAGAGAAAACTTCAGCTCTCGTTTCACCAAAAGAATTATTGGAGAAAAATGAAATTGAGGTTAAATGGGACATGAAGCAAAAACTAGTCCTGAACTTGCATGAGCCAGTTAGAGGTAACAACAATTTGGCAGCGAGTGAAGGTACAAGCCCTGCATGTTGATACTGGAACCAGGGTTGAGAGCTGAAGCCCAGAAAAATCCAAAGCGCCACTGGAAGGTGGGCCCAGTAAGAACACTTGACTCATATTTCCAGCTTAGAAAACAGAGAAAGAAGGAAAATCCAGACTGCACAGATCATGACAGTACAGCCTACAAAGACAATGTTACTAATCTTAGCCAGTTTGCTGCAGTAACTTCAGTTAGTTTAATATCTGTTAGTTGGAGCTGAGCTTAGTGTCCCTATCACTCATGTTGAACCGTTTTTGCATCAGTGAAACCAAATGTATAGCTAAACTTCAGGCTTATCTTTAATTCATAATCATTTACTTATACATTTATTTATTTACTTTTACAGACCTATCAACCTGAGTGTTTAGCTGTAAGTTTTAGATGTTATTGGTGTTTTTCCACAACCCATCCCACTCTGTATCCCACACACTGAAGTCCCTCTGCCAGTGGAAAGCCAAAGTTTTTAGTGGGCAGTTAGCTTTTAGTGTGCAATGTTTATCAAATCAACCTGCTAGGAGGATCGTTGGGAACAAGAATTTTCATAAATAAAATAAAATACAAATAAAATACAAAAATTTATAAAATTGTGATTTTCATTGAAAAATTAATTCAAAAAAGATTAAAAAGAAGAAAGGATAATGTGGCATAACATGATTATGTCATTTACGCTTATTTGTATTTCTATTAATTTTTTTCTCAATATTTTTAACCATTTTTAATATTTTGAATCTCAATAGTTCCCTGCTATAAACAAGGATATACAAGTGAATGCCACAGGAAATGGAGAAGCAGTTTTACAGGTAAATATGGCACTCATTCATGTAATTACATGTGCTGCGTACATTTGTAACAGCTTTGTAGACGTTTAGCTTTAGTATTACAATTTACAATTTAAAAAGGGGTCCTTGTTAAAAGAAATGTATAGTATTTTTTTTAATAAATGCACATCTAAAGAAAGGTAAACTCATTTTTAGTTTAAAATGAAGAATTCAGGGTTGTTGGGTATGTAAGGTTCATCAGTAAACATTAGCTCTTGCTCTTTATCGACTCTACTTATTACCAACTACAGTTTGCTAAAAATGTATCTTTGAATGAGAAAAATGCTGAACACTTGAAATACTATAAGATAAGATAACCTTTATTAGTCCCACACGTGGGAAATTTGTTTTGTCACAGCAGGAAGTGGACAGTGCAAAAGTTATGAAGCAAAAATTAGAATACAATAAGAATAAATACAGTACACAACTGTACAGAATAGAATAAAATTAAATAAAATACTATATACAGTAGAATAAAATAGAATAAAACATACAATGGGATAAAAATAGAATACAAATGCTGTATACAACTGAGTAAAAATACAACGATGCCAGAAAAGAGTATTGCACTTAGTGTTATTGCACATGTGTGGATGTGTGTGTTTGATCAGTTAAAGTCTTTGTTGTGGAGTCTGACAGCAGTGGGGAGGAAAGACCTGCGAAATCTCTCCGTCCCACACCGTTAGTGCCGCAGCCACTGAAGGAGCTGCTCAGTGCTGTCAAAGTCTCCTTCATGGGGTGGGAGATGTTGTCCAACAGGGATGACAGCTTAGTCGACATTCTCCTGTCACTCACCACCTCCACTGGGTCCAGAGGGCATCCTAGAACAGAGCTGGCCCTTCTGATCAGCCTGTTCAGTCTCTTTCTGTCCCCGGCAGACATGCTGCCACCCCAGCAGACCACACCGTAAAAGATGGCTAAGGCCACCACAGAGTCATAGAAGGTCTTCAGGAGTGGGCCCTTCACTCCAAACAACCTGAGTCTCCCCAGCAGGTACAGCCTGCTCTGCCCTTTCCTGTAGAGGGCGTCTGAATTATGAGTCCAGTCCAGTTTGTTGTTCAGATGAACACCAAGGTACCTGTAGCTGTCCACAGCCTCAATGTCCATACCTTGGATGTTCAGTGGTTGCAGTGGAGGATGTTTGTGCCTGCGGAAGTCTACCACCAGCTCCTTGGTTTTACTAGTGTTGATCTGGAGGTAGTTCAGCTGGCACCAGTCCACAAAGTCTTGGGTCAGTCCTCTGTACTCCTTGTCGTCCCCATCAGTGATGAGGCCGACTACTGCAGAGTCATCAGAGAACTTCTGCAGGAAGCACTGGGTGGAGTTGTGGGAGAAGTCTGCAGTGTAGATGGTGAAGAGGAACGGAGCCAGAACCGTTCCCTGTGGGGCCCCCGTACTGCAGACGACCCTGTCCGACACACAACCCTGAGTCCTCACATACTGTGGTCGGTCGGTGAGGTAGTCCAGAATCCACGTAGTGAGGTGATGGTCCACTCCTTAGTTCTCCAGCTTGTCCTTCAGGACCATGGGAAGAATGGTGTTGAAGGCACTGGAGAAATCAAAGAACATGATTCTCACAGTGCTCCCAGCGGTCTCCAGGTGAGCAAGGGAACGATGTAGGAGGTGAACGACGGCATCATCCGCTCCAATGCCAGGCTGGTAGGCAAACTGAAGTGGGTCCAATGATTAGCTCACCAAGTGCCGAAGCTGAGCCAGGACCAGCCGCTCCAGGGTCTTCATCAGGTGGGATGTCAGAGCCAAAGGCCTGTAGCTGTTAAGGTCCTTGGGGCGTGAAGTCTTTGGCACTGGTACAACACAGGAGGTTTTCCAGAGCTGTGGGACTTTCCCCAGCCTCAGGCTCAGGTTGAAGAGGTGCTCCATCACCCCACACAGTTGGTCTACGCAGGACCTGACGACCCTTGAGCTGATGCCATCTGGGCCCGCTGCCTTCTTGGCTTTAATCCTCCTCAATTCCCTCCTAACCTGGGTGGTTGAGAAAGACAGGCTGGAGCCTTGTGTTGAGTGTGTATAGGGCTTTGGAGTTGACGTCACGCCGCAGTGCATTGTGGGATCGCGGCGCCATGTCAGTTGGCCAGGAAGCAGAACAAGCGCACAGTGTTGGAGTGTTGGAATCGGGACTGCCAGAACCATGCTCAAAATCAGCGCAAAAGACAAAGGGCTGTATCGCGACCGATTGCGCCCAGACGCCAAGAGACGGTACTTTGAAAAAATTGCGTGCATCGGTAATGTGGACCCGTATGAAATAAGGAAGTGTAGTGGAAACCCAGACGACCGCTGTGACCTCGTTGTGTGGACACAGAGAGACCTTGCTGTGATACGCATCTTCCCTGATGTGGATTTCTGGGAACCGCGTTTAAACCAAGCACAAGACTTCTTTCTTAAAGTGTGCCTTCCTGAACTTGTTGGGAAATACTTCTCCAAACAACGTGCTGCTCTAAATAGCCTGTAATGTTTCATTTTGTGGTTCAAGATTAATGCCAGCTGTGTGTTGCCATGTAAATAGTTTGCATTTCATTTTTATGTACTTGCTAAGTACATGTGAACAGATCAAGAATAAAAAAAACAAACAAATATACTATTCTTTTCTGTTTTATTGAAACCACTTCACACAAAGTACAATTATTTACAATGAACTACACATGCAACACAACAGCTTTATGACTACTCAACAAGAGCAGGTTTCATTTTGCACTGGTTTGACAACCACACTGGGGCACATATTCACCAAAACACAGCAAACCTTAACAATCTTATCAAGCAGTGTTGTGTCTTCACCCTCACATGATATGAGTAATCGGATTGGCATTGTAGTGTGTAGCATTTTGAACTTGTTGCGCAAACTACCTATTACTCGCTCAACATGAATTCTCAGGTGGGCAATTGCTCTCGTTTGTTCAAAGTCCCTTGCATCAAGTTGACAGTAGCCTTTTGTGAAAGCTGGAATCTTGACCTCCGCACACATCATTCCTACAGCATCTCTGATGTCAAAGCCTCTGTCAGCCAATACTACGTCCCCTGGTAACAGCTTTTGAAGAATGCCACATTTCTCTGTGATGTGTTTATCTGATGCACGCCCCCCCTCTCAGACGCATTAGTGTGAGTAAGAGCATTTGGAAACCTGTCAGTTTCTTCGATATTGGCAGGAAATCTTTGACAGTGTTGAAGAGGGACATTAAGACAGCATAACAATGTAGTCCAGTGTAATATCTTACTTTTTCAGTATCATCCTTTAAGAAATGTTAATTCAGCTCAGTCTTTTGCAACTGTGATTGAAGCAGTCTGTTCTTCTCCAACAGCCGGTTTATTTCTGCTCTGCCCTGTTCATTGCACACACAATCCTTCGTCTGCCCTTTAGCTTCCGTGACGCTGTCTGTCCGATCACCACTGTTCACATTTGCAGCTGGTACCTCAACCTCCACTTGTCCAACACAACTGCTGTCCACTGCCTCCATGACATTGTGATTTTGTTGTTGGTCTTCTGTCAGATCTTCATCGATCACTTCTGCACGGGGCACACCTTCAGACTCTGCAGCTGCATAACGAAAGCCTGTAAGATAAAATTAGACATAAGGTAAATGTACACCAATATTCCAATGACAGGTGTGTGATTCATCTGGAAGTTATGTGCGGATTAGTGTACAGTGATAGCAATTTAGTATGTTTTTAGAGGGGGGTTGTTTACCTCCGATGGGTGCTCTTTTTCGCTTCCGTTGCATATGCCTTGAGTGCCGGTCCGAGTCTGATACAGGTATGTCGTCGTGCCCCATGTGCAGTGTTGGTGCCCAGTCTGGATTTGTTACATCCATTTCATATGCTGGTTTGCCTGCAATAATGCCAAATCATAAGCTACTCAGTCGACATGACGTGGTTCTGCAGCATCACACATTAGCATGTTTTATCTCATTATCTATGACCTCAGCACATTGAAAATAACACTAAAAGCCTTTCAAGAGTGATATGAATTAATTTAGAACTCACCGGAAAGAAAATGCCGTGAGCAAACCAAAAAAAGCTGGGGATTGCAGAGAACTCGATATCCGCTCGTCTCACCGCTGCAATCCAAGCCTGACGTCTTTGTTTAGTAATATCGGATACATGGGATCCCTCACGTTGCCTCCAGGATGGAAAACGATGAAAAGAGAGCCCATTATCCAGCTTCTTGCCTTCACGATCGTGTGATCTAACGTTGCAACCAACAACACAACACGTACGATCCATAGCTGAAATGGTATCGTTTGTCTGGCCTACTGTCATGGCGGAAGGGGGCTTGGCCCATCTCCCGTGACATCACGCTCCAAAGCCCTATTGGATGCTGTTGTTGGGGGTGGGGAGGAGTGAGCAGGGTGAATAGAGGAGGTGTGAAGTGTCTGAGGTGTCAGAGGTGGAACAGCAGCAGTGGGGGTGGGTGAGTCTGCAGCCGATGTTGAAGACTGCCTCATGGATGAATCAAATCTGTTGAAGAAATGATTCAGTTCATTTGCCATCAAAAGAGATGGAGATCAGTGAAACACTTGCTCCTTAAAGTGTTACAGGATGA